>NC_139152.1:27267174-27867174 GCF_964270905.1 Leucopleurus acutus | reverse complement strand
ATGTTATGGATGACTCCCTCTTCAGACTTTCCACCAGCCTTGCTTCTGTGGACTGGTATGGTGAATCATTCCTCCTAGGTATTTTTTAAATCCTGATATATGGGCTTACATAATTAATAGTTTTAGATGTGTCATGGTGCTTATACAATACTCTTATTTCTCAGACTATGATTTGCAAGCTACAGATTAGGTTTTGAATATTACTGATTTTTATTTTAACTTATAACTTACTTAACAAACTGCAAGATTGAAGAAGAATATGAGATGCAGTATATCACTATATAAGAATATGTCTCTCCTGAAAGCTTGGTGCCAATATGATTACTCTTTCTGCTACCAATGCTGCTGTTGAGTCCCGCCTTCTGCTTTTGCTGCATCCAATATTCCTGCAACTCCCGGTGGTCTTTGCTACTAACCTCAGCCTTAGACAGCAAAGCCAACCTCTGCCTCTCCCATCCAGGACACTGCACACTAGATCTGAGATAAAAATTTCTCAATACTCTCGTCCTTTCCCCATCTTGAGGACACTCACATTTTTTCCCTATATCAAGATATCTTTGCTTTTTCTTTCCTAGCTCTTGTCTCTTTTCTTTATTTCTAGTGGTCCTTCTCTTACCAAAATCTAAATAGAAGTCATCTTCTGAG
The DNA here is from genome assembly GCF_964270905.1 of Leucopleurus acutus. Classification (NCBI taxonomy): domain Eukaryota; kingdom Metazoa; phylum Chordata; class Mammalia; order Artiodactyla; family Delphinidae; genus Leucopleurus; species Leucopleurus acutus. The sequence continues at coordinate 27,866,529 of NC_139152.1, read as the reverse complement.
ATCCTAGTAACTTAAGGGCAAGGAAAAAATATGTCTGGTTCCTTTGATTCTTGCACAGCAGCTAAAACAAAGCAAGATCAAATTGCCACAGTTTGCTGTTCCACATAGACTGGCAGGTTATAGTCATTTTGTGAACACACACTAGGCTCAAGCAAAGTACTACATATTTGTCCAGTAAAAAACATGGAAATCTTGAGCCAGGGCACAGGAAAGTGATATTGGAGGTTTTCTCTATCATGCAGTACCTAGATTTGAAAGGACAGGAATTTTAATCAATACATTCAAAGCACGTCAGGCATAATTAAGTCAGTTTCATTTTATTTAAGATTTGGAATTGTTGTTATTATCCAATGACATCTTACCAGAAATTAATTAAACACATTTGAGATTCTGATTTATTTAGAATTAATAACTCCTTTTAATGGCATGACACTTTTATTTCATCAAAAGGGTCTGTGACAAAAATGAAAATATCCTCTCTACCGTGAGGGAGTAAAAACATCATTGAAGAAGCTGCCAATGCAGTTAGGGTATCTGTCTATCAAGAAGGAGATGACATTTGGGGTGAGCCATAGGCAAACATCCTAAGTAGATGACATGTGCCATCTAACATTTTTAACTTTCCTGAGTCAGGGTTTTTAACCTTTCTGGTGACCTCTTCAGGCACCCAAGATACTTAAGTTTTATCCAATCACCCTACATCTCCTGTCAAAACTTTCAGGAAATGTCCCAATGTTATGAATGCATCTACACTCAAGTATAAATGATTGATGCCATTTAAATTGGAAAGTACCTGCAGTTATTGATTTTCAGGCCTAGCAGATGGGTGGATAAGGATTATGTTTGGACATTCAGACCCTAATAATAACACTGAGGTGTCCATGCCAAAAGCACTTCAAGTGAAATGTCTATTTGTATATGTTTTGGAAAAGGCCCAAGGTGGCTTAGTATCTACTAAAAAGTCTCACCTAGAAAAACTACAATCATAGCCAAATGAGATTATATACATAAAAACATTTTTAAGTTAATATAATAGGGTATGTACTGATACTAAATCTTATTCTATTACCATTACCTGAATGCTTTATTTATTCCTTACAATAGACGTATAAGTCTATAAGATAATCCCTTATAGAGATAAGTACTATCATTCCTATTTCACAAATGAAAAAATAGAGACAATGAGAAGTTAAGTAGTTTTCCTAAGGTCAAATATCCAGAAAGTGGTCTTGTTTGTAAACTCTGACCTTTCATTAACATAATTATCAATGGTATTCTCATAGCTTGTGGGGTGAAGGATGGGAAATAAGAGAAAACAAATACTTTACATTGTATGTTGTGTTACTTATTTAAGAAAAAGTACAAGGAGCACAATTATTGTAGTTAATATTTGGTAAGCCTTGTGAGAGCTGAATGTGTTTTGCCTCATTTATTTCCCCCAACCTTCCTGGAAATAGGTCCTGTTACCTCTCTTCAATTAACAGATAAGAAAACCGAAGTTTACAAGACACACAGACAGGGTCAGAGAAACGCAACCCCCAACCTCCAGTGGGCTGCACCAGCCCTAAGTTCTCCCACTGACTGCACAGCCAACTGGGCAAAAAGCCTGGCACAACAATCCGAAACCTATTGGATGCAGCAAAAGCAGTTCCAAGAAGAAAGTTTATATTGATACAAGCTTACTTTTGCAAACAAGAAAAATCTCAAATAAACAACCTAACATTACACCTAGAGGAACAAAAGAAGAAAAGACAAAACCCAAAGTTTGGACAAGGAAAGAAATTTTAAAGATCAGAGCAGAAATAGATGAAGTAGAGGCAAAAGATTAGAATAGGTCAATTAAACTAAGAGCTGGTTCTTTGAAAAGATAAAATTAGCCAGACTCATCAAGAAAAAGAGAGAGAGAGAGAGAGGACCCAAATAAATAACATCAGAAATGATAAAGTAGAAGTTACAATAGACACTACAGAAATAAAAAAGATCATAAGAGACTACTATGAACAACTATATGCCAATAAAATGGACAACATAGAAGAAATGGACAAACTCTTAGAAATGTACTATCTCCCAAAACTGAACCAGAAGAAATAGAAAATATGAACACACAATTACCAGGAATGAAATTGAATCAGTAATTTAAAAATTCCAAACAAAGTCCAAGGCCAGGTGGCTTCACAGGTGAATTCTACCAAATATTTAGACAAGAATTAACACCTGTCCTTCTCAAACTACTCAAAAAAATTGTAGAGGAAGTATCACTTCTGAATTCATTTTAAAAGGCAAGCCTCAACCTGATACCAAAACCAAACAAAGATATCACAAAAAAAGAAAATGACAGGCCAATGTTACTGATGAACATAGACACAATAATCTTCAACAAAATATTAGCAAACCAAATCCAACAATACATTAAAAGGATCATGCACCATGATCAAGTGAGATTTATTCCAGTAATGCAAGAATTTTTCAATATCTGCAAGTCAATCAATGTAATACACCACATTAAAAAATGAAGAATAAAAGTCATATGATCATATCAATAGATGCAAAAAAAGATTTCAACAAAATTCAATATCCATTTATGATAAAAACTCTTAGGAAAGTGAGCATACAGGGAACATACCTTAAAATAATAAAGGCCATATATGACAAACCCACAGCTAACATCATACTCAATGTTGAAAAGCTAAAACTCTTTCCTCTAAGATCAGGAACAAGACAAGAATGCCCACCCTTGCCACTTTTATTCAACATAATATTGGTATTCCTAGCCACAGCAACTGGACAAGATAAAGAAATAAAAGGAACCCAAATTGGAATAGAAGAAGTAAAGCTGTCACTTTTTGCAGTTGACATGATACTATACATAGAAAATCCTAAAGATGCCACCAGAAAACTACTACAGCTCATCAATGAATTCAGTAAAGTTGCAGGATACAAAATCAATACACAGAAATCTGTTTCATTTCTATGCACTAATGATGAAGTATCAGAATGAGAAATTAAGGAAACAATCTCATTTACCATCACATCATAAAGAATAAAATACATAGGAATAAACCTACCTAAGGAGGTGAAAGACCTATACTCAGAAAACTATGACACTAATGAAAGAAATTGAAGATGACACAAACAGATGGAAGGATATACCATGTTCATGGATTAAAAGAGTTAATACTGTTAAAATAAACATACTGTTCAAAGCAATCTACAGATTGCTATCCCTATCAAAATACCAAGGGTATGTTTTACAGAACTAGGACAATTTTAAAATTTGTATAAAAACACAAAATACCACAAATAGCCAAAAATAAAAAATAAAATTTAACAAAGAAGAACAGAGCTGGAAGAATCATGCTCTCTGACTGCAGACTATACTCCAAAGCTACAGTAATCAGTAGTCTTGTAGTATATACAGCATGGTACTGGCACAAAAACAGACACACAGATCAATGGAACAGAATAGAGAGCCCAGAAATAAACCCAGGCACTTATGGTCAATTAATCTATAACAAATGAGGCAAGAATATATAATGGAGAAAAAGACAGTCTCTTCAATAAGTGGTACTGGGAAAACTGGACAGATACTTGTAAAACAATGAGATTAGAACATTCCTTTGAACCATATTCAGAAATAACTCAAAATGGATTAGACACCTAAATGCAAGAACAGAAAACATAAAAGTTTCTTAGAAGAAAACATGTGCAGAACACTCTTTGACATGAATAGTAGCAAAACTTTTTTGGATCTTTCTTCTAAAGAGAAAGAAATAAAAGCAAAAACAACAACAAAAACTAATTAGACTTAAAAGCTTTTAAAGAACAAATGAATTCACTGGCAAAATGAAAAGGCAATCTACTGAATGGGAGAAAGTATTTGCTAACAATATGACGGATAAGGGGTTAATATCCAAAATATATAAACAGATCATGCAACTCAACATCTAAAAAACAAACAACCTGATTTAAAAATGGGCAGAACTATTTATAATAACCAGGATGTGGAAGCATCATAAGTGTCCATCAATAGATGAATGGATAAAGAAGACGTGGCACATACATACAATGGAATATTACTCAGCCATAGAAAGAAACAAAACTGAGTTATTCGTAGTGAGGTGGATGGACCTAAAGTGTGTCATACAGAGTGAAGTAAGTCAGAAAGAGAAAAACAAATACCATATGCTAACACATATATATGGAATCTTAAAAAAAAAAAAAGGTTCTGATGAACCTAGGGGCAGGACAGAAATAAAGACACAGACATAGAGAATGGACTTGAGGACACAGGGGTTGGGGAAGGGTGAGCTGAGACAAAGTGAGAGAATGGCATTGACATATATACACTACAAAATGTAAAATAGGTAGTGGGAAGGAGCTGCATAGCACAGGGAGATCAGCTCTGAATTTTGTGACCACCTAGAGGGGTGAGAAGGAGGCACAAGAGGGAGGGGATATGGGGATATATGTATACATACAGCTGATTCTTTGTTATACAGCAGAAACTAACAAAACATTGTAAACCAATTATACTCCAATAAAGATGTTTAAAAAAACAGGCAAAAGACCGGAATAGATACTTTTCTAAAGAAGACACACAAATGGCCAACAGGCACATGAAAAAATGTTCAACATCATTAATCATCAGAGAAATGAAAATTAAAACCACGAGATATCACCTCACACCTGTCAGAATGGCTATTCCCAAAAAAGAACACAAGTAACAAATGTTGGTGAGGATGTGAAGAAAAGGAAACCCTTGTACACTGTTGGTGGGATTGTAAGTTGGTGCAGCCACTGTGGAAAACAATATGGAGATTTCTCAAAAAACTAAAAATAGAACTGCCATATGACCCAGCAATTCCACTCCTGTATATATATCTGAAAGAAACAAAAACACTAATTCAAAAAGATACATGCACCCTGATGTTCATAGCAACATTATTTACAATTGCCAAGATATGGAAGCAATCTAAGCATCAATAAATGGATGAATGGATAAAGAAGATGTGGTATATATATACAATGAAATACTACTCAGCCATTAAAAAACTAAAATATTGCCCTTTGCACCAACATGGATGGAATTGGAAGGCATTATGCTATGTGAAATAAGTCTGACAGGGAAAAACAAATACTGTATGATATCACTTATATGTGGATTTTAAAAAATACAACAAACTAGTGAATATAACAAAAATGAAGCAGACTCACAGATATAGAGAATCAACTAGTGGTTACCAGTGAGGAGAGGGAAGGGGGAGAGGCAAAATAGGTTTAGGGGGTTAAGAGGTACAAACTATTATGTATAAAATAAATAAGCTACAATGATGCATTGTACAACATAGGAAATATAGCCAATATTTTATAATATCCATAAATAGAGTATAACCTTTAAAAATTGTTAATCATTATGTTGCACACCTGTGACTTATGTAATATTGCACACCAACTATATCTCAATTTAAAAAGTAAAAATAAAAAAGATTACATATTGACGTATTGGATAAGTTGTTTATAGCCAGAGCTGGTATAATGAAATTTACAATAACTGATCATGCACTCTAATAAAGAAAATGGTTCTTTAACACAGAGACTCAACCAACATAACGCTTATCCCCTTGGAGTGAAAACTCTTTTGCACTCACTGTAGGAAAGAGGTATATTTTGTCTAATTATATGTTAATGGTATTCTAAAGAATCAATGTTTTATGAAGTTCCAAATAAAATCCTTACTGGTTTAGCCTTTTAGAAATAATCAATTAAATTAGCCTTATGATAGATTTAAGAGATTTCCTAACCTAGCAACTCAACTGCCCATGAAGTTATAGCAGTTGATCCTTAGATTGTAAAATTTCCTAAATAACTCCCCTCTCATACTCCCAGTGTTCCTGCTCCAATAAGCCAAAGTTTCAAAGACAGGTCTATGTCTTTTCACTCAGACTTGGTTATCACCTCACTTCTTCACACATAAAATCCAAATCAATCACATCCATTTATCTGAACAAATCCTTAGCCAGAGACTAGACCATCAGAGAAAAAGAGTTTGGTAGTCATACTGGCAGAAGCATTTGCCTATTTGCCAATTAGCCTGAAGAATTATAGTAGCTGTAGGCTTATTCAGCTGACATGCAAAACTTTCACTCAATACTGGTCAGACAGAGAAAGACAAGTATCATATGACATTGCTTATATGTGGAATCTAAAAAAAAAAAAATGGTACAAGTGAACTTATTTACAAAACAGAAATACAGTCACAGATGTAGAAAACAAACATGGTTACCAAGGGGGGACAGGGGAGGGATAAATTAGGAGATTGGGGTTGATATATACATATTACTATATATAAAATACATAACTAATATGAACCTACTGTATAGCATAGCGAACTCTACTCAGTACTCTGTAATAACCTATATAGGAAAAGAATCTAACAAACAGTATATATATACATATACATATGTATAAGTATAACTGATTCACTTTGCTGTACAGCAAAAAGTAACACAACATTGTAAATCACCTATACGCCAATAAGAATTAATTTTTAAAAAACACTGATTAGATAGAAGAGTATAGTAACTATTATCGTACTTTATTATTCTGAAAAAAAACTAATAATTCTGAAACATTTTTGAATATTTTAGCTTACAAAAATGAAATCTACAGCACCTAGAAAAATGATAGGTACAAAACAGCAGCTCAGTAAATATTTGAAAACCTTGAATTATATCAATCATATTAATTTGTGCAGAAACTTTGTTTCAACCTTTAGAAAAATTATTCTTCAGAGCAAACCATTAGCATACGTGGGACTCACTAGTTTTTCATTTGGTTTTCTTTTGTTTGTTTGTTTTAACATCTTTATTGGAGTATAATTATTTTACAATGTTGTAAAATGTTCCTGCTGTATAACAATGTCAATCAGTTATATGCATACATATATCCCCATATCCCCTCCCTCTGGAGTCTCCCTCCCACACTCCCTATCCCACCCCTCTTGGTGATCAAAAAGCACCAAGCTGATCTCCTTGTGAAATGCAGCTGCTTCCCACTAGCTATCTATTATACATTTGGTAGTGTATATATGTCAAGGCCACTCTCTCACTTAGTCCCAGCTTACCCTTGCCCCTCCCCATGTACTTCAGTCCATTCTCTAAATCTGCATCTTTATTCCTGTCTTGCTCCTAGGTTCTTCAGAACCATTTTTTTTTAGATTCAATATATATGTGTTAGCATATGGTATTTGTTTTTCTCTTTTTGACTTACTTCACTCTGTATGATGGATTCTATGTCCATATACCTCACTACAAATAATTCAATTTCATTTCTTTTTATGGCTGAGTAATATTCCATTGTATATATGTACCACATCTTCTATATCCATTCACCCGATGATGGACACTTAGGTTGCTTCCATGTCCTGGCTATTGTAAATAGTACTGCAATGAACATTGTAGTACATGTCTCTATTTGAATTATGGCTTTTTTCAGGGTATATGCTCAGTAGTGGGATTGCTGGGTCATATGGTAGTCCTACTTTTAGTTTTCTATGGAACCTCCATACTGTTCTCCATAGTGGCTGTATCAGTTTACATTCCCACCAACAGTGCAAGAGGGTTCCCTTTTTCCCACACCCTCTCAGGCGTTTATTGTTTGTAGCTTTTTTGATGTGAGATGATACCTCATTGCAGTTTTGATTTGCATTTCTCTAATGATTAGTGATGTTGAGAATCCTTTCATGTGTTTGTTGGCAATCTGTATATCTTCCTTGGAGAAATGTCTCTTTAGGTCTTCTGCCCAATTTTGGATTGGGTTGTTTGTTTTTTTGATATTGAGATGCATGCGCTGCTTGTATATTTTGGAGATTAATCCTCTGTCAGTTGCTTGGGTTGCAAATATTTTCTCCTATTTTGAGGGTTGTCTTTTCATCTTGTTTATGGTTTCCTTGCTGTGCAAAAGTTTTTAAGTTTCATTAGGTCCAATTTGTTTATTTTTGCTTTTATTTTCATTTCTCTAGGTGGTGGGTCAAAAAGGATCTTGCTGTGATTTATGTCATAGAGTTCTCTGCCTAAGTTTTCCTCTAAGAGTTTTATAGTGTCTGGACTTATATTTAGGTCTTTAATCAACTTAGAGTTTATTTTTGTGTAGGGTGTTAGGAAGTGTTCTAATTTCTTTCTTTTACATGTAGCTGTCTAGTTTTCCCAGCATCACTTATTAAAGAGGCTATCTTTTCTCCAATGTATATTCTTGCCTCCTTTATCAAAGGTAAGTTGGTCATAAGTGCATGAGTATATCTCTTGGCTTTCTATCCTATTTCATTGATCTATATTTCTGTTTTTTGCCAGTACCATGCAGTCTTGATTACTGTAGCTTTGTAATATAGTCTAAAGTCAGGGAGCCTCATTCCTCCAGCTCCGTTTTTCTTTCTCAAGATTGCTTTGGCTATTCAGGGTCTTTTGTGTTTCCATACAAATTGTGAAAATTTTTGTTCTAGTTCTGTGAAAAATGTCAGTGGTTGTTTGATAGAGATCACACTGAATCTGTAGATTGCTTTGGGTAGTATAGTCATTTACAAAATATTGATTCTTCCATCCAAGAAAATGGTATTTCTCTCCATCTGTTTGTATCATCTTTAATTTCTTTCACATTGTCTTAACAGTTTTCTGCATACAGTTCTTTTGTCTCCTTAGGTAGGTTTATTTCTAGGTATTTTATTCTTTTTGTTGCAGTGCTAAATGGGAGTGTTTCCTTAATTTCTCTTTCAGAGTTTTCATCATTAGGGTATAGGAATGCAAGAGGTATCTGTACATTAATTTTGTATCCTGCTACCTTACCAAATCCATTGATTACCTCTAGTAGTTTTCTGGTAGCATCTTTAGGATTCTCTATGTATAGTATCATGTCATCTGCAAACAGTGACAGCTTTACTTCTTCTTTTCCAATTTGGATTCCTTTTATTTCTTTTTCTTCTCTGATTGCCATGTCTAAAACTTCAAAAACTGTGTTGAATAACAGCGGGGAGATTGGGCAACCATATCTTATTCCTGATCTTAGAGGAAAAGTTTCAGTTTTTCACCATTCAGAACACTGTTTTTCATATATGGCATTTATTATGTTGAGGTAGGTTCCCTCTATGCCCACATTCTGGAAAGTTTTTACCATAAATGGGTGTTGAATTTTGTCGAAAGCTTTTTCTGCATCTATTGAGATGATCATATGGTTTTTCTCCTTCAATTTGTTAATATGCTGTATCACATTGATTGATTAGTGTATATTGAAGAATACTTCCATTCTTGGAATAAACCCCACTTGATCATGGTGTATGATCCCTTTAATGTGCTGATGGATTCTGTTTGCTAGAATTTGGTTGAGGATTTTTGCATCTATGTTCTTCAGTGATATTGGCCTGTAGTTTTCTTTTTTTGTGACATCTGTGTCTGGTTTTTGTATCAGGGTTATGGTGCCCTCGTAGAATGTATTTGGGAGTGTTCCTCCCTCTGCTATATTTTGGAAAAGTTTGAGAAGAATAGGTGTTAGCTCTTCTGTAATTGTTTGCTAGAATTTGCCTGTGAAGCCATTTGGTCCTGGGTTTTTGTCTGTTGGAAGTTTTTTAATCACAGTTTTAATTTCAGTGATGGTGATTGGTCTGTTTACATATTTTATTTCTTCCTGTTTCAGTCTCGGTAAGTTGTGCTTTTCTATGAATTTGTCCATTTCTTATAGGTTGTCCATTTTATTAGCAAATAGTTGCTTGTAGTAATCTCTTGTGATTCTTTGTATTTCTGCAATGTCAGTTGTTGCTTCTCCTTTTTCATTTCTAATTCTGTTGATTTGTGTCTTCCCTCTTTTTTTCTTGATGAATCTGGGTAATGGTTTTTCAATTTTGTTTATCTTCTCAAAAAGACAGCTTTTAGTTTTATTGATCATTGCCGTCATTTCCTTCCTCTCTTTTTCATTTATTTCTGATCTGATCTTTATGATTTCTTTCATTCTGCTAAATGTGGGGGGTTTTGTTGTTTTTGTTCCTCTTTGCCTAATTGCTTCAGGTTTAAGATTAGGTTGTTTATTTGAGATGTTCCTTGTTTCTTGAGGTAAGCTTGTATTGATATAAACTTCCCTCTTAGAACTACTTTTGCTGCATCCCATAGGTTTTGTGTTGTCCTGTTTTCATTGTCATTTGTTTCTAGTTATTTTTTAATTTCCTCTTTGATTTCTTCAGTGACCTCTTGGTTATTTAGTAGTGTATTATTTAGCCTCCATGTGTTTGTATTTTTAACAGCTTTTTCTTGTAATTGATATCTAATCTCATAGCATTGTTGTCGGAAAAGCTTTTTGACACAATTTCAATTTTCTTATGTTTACCAAGGCTTGATTTGTGACCCAAGATATGGTCTATCCTGTAGAATGTTCTATGAGCACTTGAGAAGAAAGTGTATTCTGTTGTTTTTGGATAGAATGTCCTATAAATATCAATTAAATCCGTCTCGTTTAAAGTGTTATTTAAAGCTGTGTTTCCTTATTTATTTTCATATTGGTTGATCTGTCTATTGGTGAAAACAGGGTGTTAAAGTCCCCTACTATTATTGTGCTACTGTCAATTTCCCCTTTTATGGCTGCTATCATTTGCCATATGTATTGAAGTGCTCCTATGTTGGTTGCATAAATATTTACAATTGTTATATCTTCTTCTTGGATTGATCCCTTGATCATTATGTAGTGTCCTTCTATGTCTCTTGTAATAGTCTTTATTTTGTAGTCTACTCTGTCTGGTATGAGTATTGCTATGCCAGCTTTCTTTTGATTTCCAGTTGCATGGAATATCCTTTTCATCCCCTTTTCAGTCTGTATGTGTCCCTAGGTCTGAAGTGGGTCGCTTGTAGACAGCATATATACAGGTCTTGTTTTTGTATCCATTCAGCCAGTCTATGTCTTTGGTTGGAGCATTTATTCCGTTTACATTTAAGGTAATTATCAATATTTTTGTTCCTATTACCATTTTCTTAATTATTTTGGGATTGTTTCTATAGGTCTTTTCTTTCTCTTGTGCTTCCTACCTAGAGAAGTTCCTTTAGCATTTGTTGTAAAGCTCATTTGGTGGTGCTGAATTCTCTTAGCTTTTGCTTCTCTGTAAAGATTTTAATTTCTCTGTCGAATCTGAATGAGATCATTGCTAGGTAGAGTAATCTTTGTTGTAGGTTTTTCCCTTTCATCACTTTAAATATGTCCTGCCACTCCCTTCTGGCTTGCAGAGTTTCTGCTGAATGATCAGCTGTTAACCTTATGGGATTCCCTTTTATGTTATTTGTTGCTTTTCCCTTGCTGCTTTTATGTATTTTTTTTCATCTTTATTTTTTGATAGTTTGATTAATATGTGTTGTGGTGTGTTTCTCCTGTGATTTACCCTGTATGGGACCCTCTGCACTTCTTGGACTTGATTAACTATTTCCTTTCACATATTAGGGAAATTTTTGACTATAATATCTTCAAATATTTTCACAGACTCATTCTTTTTCTCTTCTTCTGGGACCCCTGTAATTCAAACATTGGTGCATTTAATGTTGTTCCAGAGGTCTCTGAGACTGTCCTCAATTCTTTTCATTCTTTCTTCTTTATTCTGCTCTGTGGCAGATATTTCCTCTATTCTATCTTCCATGTCACTTATCCATTCTTCTGCCTCAGTTATTCTGCTATTGATTCCTTCTAGAGTATTTTTAATTTCATTTATTGTGTTGTTTATCATTGTTTGTTTTCTCTTTAGTTCTTCTAGGTCTTGTTAAACGTTTCTTGTATTTTCTGCATTCTATTTCTGAGGTTTTGGATCATGTTTACTATCATTATTCTGAATTATTTTTCAGTAGACTGTCTATTTCCTCTTCATTTCTTTGGTCTGGTGGGTTTTTACCTTGCTCCTTCATCTGCTTCATATTTCTCTTTCTTCTCATTTTTTTAAACTTACTGTGGTTGGGGTAGTCTTTTGGCAGGCTGCAGGTTCATAGTTCCTGTTGGTTTTCATGTCTGCCCCCAGTGAGTGAGGTTGGTTCAGTGGCTTGTGTAGGCTTCCTGGTGGGAAGGACTGGGGCCTGTGTTCTGGTAGGTGGGGCTGCATCTTGTCCTTTTAGAGGGCAGGGCTGCGTCTGGTGGTGTGTTTTGAGGAGTCTATGAACTAGGTATGACTTTAGGTAGCCTCTCTCCTAAGGGGTGAGGTTGTGTTTCCACCTCGCTATTTGTTTGGCATGGGGTGTCCAGCACTGTAGCTTGCTGGCTGTTGGGTGGAGCTGGATTTTATTGTTGAGATGTAGATTTCTGCGAGAGCTCTCACCAATTAATATTACATGGGGCCAGTATGTCTCTGATGGCCCAGTATCATAGACTCGGTTCTCCCACCTCTGAGGCTCAGGCACGACAACCAGCTGTAGCAACAAGACCCTGCTGGCCACACGGCTTGGAAGAAAAGGAAGAAAATAAACCTCAAACAGGTAGAACCCCAAAACAAATGGCAAAGGCAAAACTAAACAGACAAAATCACACAAAGAAACATACACACACACACACAGTCTTTAAAAAAAAAAAAGAAAAACTAGCAGCCAAAACAAAACAACAACAACTAAAAGAAAAACTCCTTAAAAAAAAATAGGGACAGACAGAACCCAAGGACAAATGGTAAAAGTACACCCAAACAGACAAAATCACACGAAGAAGCATATACACACATGCTCACAAAAAGAGAAAAGAGGAAAAAAAAAAAGGACTAGAGCAAGCAGACCAATAAACAAATCCACCAATAGCAAGCGCTAAAAACTAAGCTAAGATAAGCATAAAACCAAAAACAAATCAGACACAGAAAGCAAACCCCCCAGTCTACAATTGCTCTCAATGCTCACTGCCTCAATTTTAGAAACATTCATGGTCTATTCAGGTATTCCACAGATGAAGTGTCTATCAAGTTGATTGTGGAGATTTAATCCGCTGCTCCTGAAGCCGCACAGAGAAATTTCCCTTTCTCTTCTTTGTTCACACACCTCCTGGGGTTCAGCTTTGGTTTTTGCCCCACCTCTGCTTGCAGGCCACCTTCAGGCATCTGTTCCTCACCCAGACAGGAAAAGTTTAAGCAGTGGCTGATTAGGGCTCTTTTGCTCACTCAGGCTGGGGAGGGGAGGGGTATGGTAGTCATAATTGGAATGCAGGGTGAGCCTATGGTGGCAGAGGCCAGCATGACATTGCAACAGGTTGAGAAACACTGTGTGTTCTCCCAGGGAAGTTGTCCCTGGATCACAGGACCCTGGCAGTGCCTGACTGCACAGGCTCCCAGGGAGGTGTAGGTAGTGAACTGAAGTTTCACACAGGATTCTTGGTGGCAGCGGTAGCAACGTTAGTGTTCCATACCCGTCCCTGGGGTCCAAACGATAGCTGTGGCTTGCGCCCATCTCTGGAGCTCACTTAAGCAGTGCCCTGCCATCTGTGGGCACACAGAGCAAGAATTCCCTCTCCTTGAGCACCCTGAAACAATGGTGTTTTGCCTCTCCAGCAGGTCCAGACTTTTTCCCGAACTCTCTCCCAGCTAGCTGTGATGCACTAGCCCCCTTCAGGCTGTGTTCACTCAGCCAACCCCAGTCATCTCTGTGGGATCTGACCTCCAAAGCCTGAGTCTCAGCTCCCAGCCCCCACCCACCACAGTGGGTGAGAAGACAAGCCTCTCAGGCTGATGAATGCTGGTCGGCACCAATCCTCTGTGCAGGAATCTCTTCATTTTGCCCTTTGCACCCCTGTTTCCATGCTCTCCTCTGTGGCTCTGAAGCTTCTCCCACCCCCATCCCTGCCAGTGAAGGGCTTCCTAGTGTGTGGAAACTTTTCTTCCTTCACAGCTCCCTCCCAGAGGTGACAGTCCCATCCTTATACTTTTGTTTGTTTTTTCTTTTTTCTTTTGCCTTACCGAGGTACGTGGGGATTTTCTTGCCTTTTGGGAAGTCTGAGGTCTTCCACCAGCATTCAGTAGGTGTTCTGTAGGAGTTGTTCCACATGTAGATGTATTTTTGATGTACTTGTGGGGAGGAAGGTGATCTCCACGTCTTACTCCTCTACCTTCTTGAAGGTCTCCTGACTCACTAGTTTTGGATACCAGTAAATAATATGTTGTTGGCAAAGAATTCTTTTTGTGCATGAGTGTGCTGGTACTATAGGGTTTTTTAAACTTTTTAATTAATGGTAATATAAAATATAGTTCATATATTTTAAGTGAATATCTTCATAAATATTTCAAACATATACAATGTAGCCACCACCAAATTAAGGTATTATAGAAAATTATTAGTATCCCTAGTAGAATTCCTCCAACCCATTCCTAATCAGTTACCTCCACAGAGGAAATCACGCTCTTAACTTCTGTAACCACAGATTAGGTTTGCCTTTTAAAATTAATTAAAATTAAAGGAATTATAGAGTATGTATTGCTATGTGTCTGGCTTCTTCTATTGAATGTTATGTTTTGTGAGATTCATTCATGTTGTTGTACTTGTAGCAGTAGTTTGTTAATTTCTATTGCTAGACAAGATTTCATTTATATATATGTATATACAGTTTACCCTTGAAAAACATGTGTTTGAACTCTTCAGGTTCAGGTATACATAGAAATTTTTTCAACAAAATATACAAAAATACACGTGTAGAACATCATGTACAAAACTTGTATTGAAGTGGATAACCTATCTTTACATAGGCATAAGTAAAGTGATATTTGATATATCAATAAAATTAACAATGTGTTCATTTTCTGACAGTTTTATAACTTTTCTTTCTAAGAATTACATTGGAGAAAATGCATATCAGTCTATCATCACAGGTAGATAGGGGCTTTCTAATGTAAATTTGTCTAATGCTGTATTATGAATATGACAGTAATACTGTATGTCATAAACATTTTTTTTAACATCTTTATTGGAGTATAATTGCTTTACAATGGTATGTTAGTTTCAGCTTCACAACAAAATGAATCAGTTATATATATACATATATTCCCATATCTCTTCCCGCTTGCGTCTCCCTCCCTCCCACCCTCCCTATCCCACCCCTCCAGGCGGTCACAAAGCACCGAGCTGATCTCCCTGTGCTATGCGGCTGCTTCCCACTAGTTATCTACCTTACGTTTGGTAGTGTATATATGTCCATGCCTCTTTATCGCTTTGTCACCGTTTACCCTTCCCCCTCCCCATAGCCTCAAGTCCATTCTCTAGTAAGTCTGTGTCTTTATTCCTGTTTCACCCCTAGGTTTTTCATGACATTTTTTTTTTTAAATTCCATATATATGTGTTAGCATACGGTATTTGTCTCTCTCTTTCTGACTTACTTCACTCTGTATGACAGACTCTAGGTCTATCCACCTCATTACAAATAGCTCAATTTCGTCTCTTTTTATGGCTGAGTAATATTCCATTGTATATATGTGCCACATCTTCTTTATCCATTCATCCGATGATGGACACTTAGGTTGTTTCCATCTCTGGGCTATTGTAAATAGAGCTGCAATGAACATTTTGGTACATGACTCTTTTTGAATTATGGTTTTCTCAGGGTATATGCCCAGTAGTGGGATTGCTGGGTCATATGGTAGTTCTATTTGTAGCTTTTTAAGGAACCTCCATACTGTTCTCCACAGTGGCTGTATCAATTTACATTCCCACCAACAGTGTAAGAGGGTTCCCTTTTCTCCACACCCTCTCCAACATTTATTGTTTCTAGATTTTTTGATGATGGCCATTCTGACTGGTGTGAGATGATATCTCATTGTAGTTTTGATTTGCATTTCTCTCATGATTAGTGATGTTGAGCATTCTTTCATGTGTTTGTTGGCACTCTGTATATCTTCTTTGGAGAAATGTCTATTTAGGTCTTCTGCCCATTTTTGGATTGGGTTGTTTGTTTTTTTGTTATTAAGCTGCATGAGCTGCTTATAAATTTTGGAGATCAATCCTTTGTCAGTTGCTTCATTTGCAAATATTTTCTCCCATTCTGAGGGTTGTCTTTTGGTCTTCTTTATGGTTTCCTTTGCTGCGCAAAAGCTTTTAAGTTTCATTAGGTCCCATTTGTTTACTCTTGTTTTTATTTCCATTTCTCTAGGAGGTGGGTCAAAAAGGACCTTGCTGTGATTTATGTCATAGAGTGTTCTGCCTATGTTTTCCTCTAAGAGTTTGATAGTTTCTGGCCTTACATTTAGGTCTTTAATCCATTTTGAGCTTATTTTTGTGTACGGTGTTAGGAAGTGATCTAATTTCATACTTTTACATGTAGCTGTCCAGTTTTCCCAGCACCACTTATTGAATAGGCTGTCCTTTCTCCACTGTACATTTCTGCCTCCTTTGTCAAAGATAAGGTGACCATATGTGCGTGGGTTTATCTCTGGGCTTTCTATCCTGTTCCATTGATCTATCTTTCTGTTTTTGTGCCAGTACCATACCGTCTTGATAACTGTAGCTTTGTAGTATAGTCTGAAGTCTGGGAGCCTGATTCCTCCAGTTCCTTCTTTCGTTCTCAAGATTGCTTTTGCTATTCGGGGTCTTTTGTGTTTCCATACAAATTGCAAAATTTTTTGTTCTAGTTCTATGAAAAAGGCCAGTGGTAGTTTGATAGGGATTGCATTGAATCTATAGATTGCTTTCGGTAGTAGAGTCATTTTCACAATGTTGATTCTTCCGATCCAAGAACATGGTATATCTCTCCATCTATTTGTATCATCTTTAATTTCTTTCATCAGTGTCTTATAATTTTCTGCATACAGATCTTTTGTCTCCTTAGGTAGGTTTATTCCTAGATATTTTATTCTTTTTGTTGCAATGGTAAATGGGAGTGTTTTCTTGATTTCACTTTCAGATTTTTCATCATTAGTATATAGGAATGCCAGAGATTTCTGTGCATTAATTTTGTATCCTGCCACTTTACCAAATTCATTGATTAGCTTTAGTAGTTTTCTGGTAGCATCTTTAGGGTTCTCTATGTATAGGATCATGTCATCTGCAAACAGTGACAGCTTTACTTCTTCTTTTCCGATTTGGATTCCTTTTATTTCCTTTTTTTCTCTGATTGCTGTGGCTAAAACTTCCAAAACTATGTTGAATAAGAGTGGTGAGAGTGGGCAACCTTGTCTTGTTCCTGATCTTAGTGGAAATGCTTTCAGTTTTTCACCATTGAGGATGATGTTTGCTGTGGGCTTGTCATATATGGCCTTTATTATGTTGAGGAAAGTTCCCTCTATGCCTACTTTCTGCAGGGTTTTTATCATAAATGGGTGTTGAATTTTGTCAAAAGCTTTCTCTGCATCTATTGAGATGATCATATGGTTTTTCTCCTTCAGTTTGTTAATATGGTTTATCACATTGATAGATTTGCGTATATTGAAGAATCCTTGCATTCCTGGAATAAACCCCACTTGATCATGGTGTATGATCTTTTTAATGTGCTGTTGGATTCTGTTTGCTAGTATTTTGTTGAGGATTTTTGCATCTATGTTCATCAGTGATATTGGCCTGTAGTTTTCTTTCTTTGTGACATCCTTGTCTGGTTTTGGTATCAAGGTGATGGTGGCCTCGTAGAAGGAGTTTGGGAGTGTTCCTCCCTCTGCTATATTTTGGAAGAGTTTGAGAAGGATAGGTGTTAGCTCTTCTCTAAATGTTTGATAGAATTCGCCTGTGAAGCCATCTGGTCCTGGGCTTTTCTTTGTTGGAAGATTTTTAATCACAGTTTCAATTTCAGTGCTTGTGATTGGTCTGTTCATATTTTCTATTTCTTCCTGATTCAGTCTTGGCAGGTTGTGCCTTTCTAAGAATTTGTCCATTTCTTCCAGATTGTCCATTTTATTGGCATAGAGTTGCTTGTAGTAATCTCTCATGATCTCTTTTATTTCTGCAGTGTCAGTTGTTACCTCTCCTTTTTCATTTCTAATTCTATTGATTTGGGTCTTCTCCCTTTTTTTCTTGATGAGTCTGGCTAGTGGTTTATCTATTTTGTTTATCTTCTCAAAGAACCAGCTTTTAGTTTTATTGATCTTTGCTATTGTTTCCTTCATTTCTTTTTCATTTATTTCTGATCTGATTTTTATGATTTCTTTCCTTCTGCTAGCTTTGGGGTTTTTTTGTTCTTCTTTCTCTAATTGCTTGAGGTGCAAGGTTAGGTTGTTTATTCGAGATGCTTCCTGCTTCTTAAGGTGGGCTTGTATTGCTATAAACTTCCCCCTTAGAACTGCTTTTGCTGCATCCCACAGGTTTTGGGTCGTTGTGTCTCCATTGTCATTTGTTTCTAGGTATTTTTTGATTTCCTCTTTGATTTCTTCAGTGATATCTTCATTATTAAGTAGTGTATTGTTTAGCCTCCATGTGTTTGTAGTTTTTACAGATCTTTTCCTGTAATTGATATCTAGTCTCATGGCATTGTGGTCAGAAAAGATACTTGATACAATTTCAATTTTCTTAAATTTACCAAGGCTTGATTTGTGACCCAAGATATGATCTATCCTGGAGAATGTTCCATGAGCACTTGAGAAAAATGTGTATTCTGTTGTTTTTGGATGGAATGTCCTATAAATATCAATTAACTCCATCTCGTTTAATGTATCATTTAAAGCTTGTGTTTCCTTATTTATTTTCATTTTGGATGATCTGTCCATTGGTGAAAGTGGGGTGTTAAAGTCCCCTACTATGAATGTGTTACTGTCGATTTCCCCTTTTATGGTTGTCAGTATTTGCCTTATGTATTGAGGTGCACCTATGTTGGGTGCATAAATATTTACAATTGTTATATCTTCCTCTTGGATTGATCCCTTGATCATTATGTGGTGTCCTTCTTTGTCTCTTCTAATAGTCTTTGTTTTAAAGTCTATTTTGTCTGATATGAGAATTGCTACTCCAGCTTTCTTTTGGTTTCCACTTGCATGAAATACCTTTTTCCATCCCCTTACTTTCAGTCTGTATGTGTCTCTAGGTCTGAAGTGGGTCTCTTGTAGACAGCAAATATATGGGTCTTGTTTTTGTATCCATTCAGCCAATCTGTGTCTTTTGGTGGGAGCATTTAGTCCATTTACATTTAAGGTAATTATCGATATGTGTGTTCCTATTCCCATTTTCTTCATTGTTTTGGGTTTGTTATTGTAGGTCCTTTCCTTCTTTTGTGTTTCTTGCCTAAAGAAGTTCCTTTAGCAGTTGTTGTAGAGGTGGTTTGGTGGTGCTGAACTCTCTCAGCTTTTGCTTGTCTGTAAAGGTTTTAATTTCTCCATCAAATCTGAATGAGATCCTTGCTGGGTAGAGTAATCTTGGTTGCAGGTTTTTCTCCTTCAACACTTTCAATATGTCCTGCCACTCCCTTCTGGCTTGCAGAGTTTCTGCTGAAAGATCAGCTGTTAACCTTATGGGGATTCCCTTGTGTGTTATTTGTTGTTTTTCCCTTGCTGCTTTTAATATGTTTTCTTTGTATTTAATTTTTGACAGTTTGATTAATATGTGTCTTGGCGTATTTCTCCTTGGATTTATCCTGTATGGGACTCTCTGTGCTTCCTGGACTTCATTAACTATTTCCTTTCCCATATTAGGGAAGTTTTCAACTATAATCTCTTCAAATATTTTCTCAGTCCCTTTCTTTTTCTCTTCTTCTTCTGGAACCCCTATAATTCGAATGTTGGTGCGTTTAATGTTGTCCCAGAGGTCTCTGAGACTGTCCTCAGTTCTTTTCATTCTTTTTTCTTTATTCTGCTCTGCAGTAGTTATTTCCACTATTTTATCTTCCAGGTCACTTATCCGTTCTTCTGCCTCAGTTATTCTGCTATTGATCCCATCTAGAGTACTTTTAATTTCATTTATTGTGTTGTTCATCGTTGCTTGTTTCATCTTTAGTTCTTCTAGGTCCTTGTTAACTGATTCTTGCAATTTGTCCATTCTATTGTCCATTCTATCTCCAAGATTTCGGATCAACCTTACTATCATTATTCTGAATTCTTTTTCAGGTATACTGCCTATTTCCTCTTCATTTGTTAGGTCTGGTGGGTTTTTATCTTGCTCCTTCATCTGCTGTGTGTTTTTCTGTCTTTTCATTTTGCTTATCTTACTATGTTTGGGGTCTCCTTTTTTTTTTTTTTTGCAGGCTGAAGGTTCGTAGTTCCTGTTGTTTTTTGAGTCTGTCCCCAGTGGCTAAGGTTGGTTCAGTGGGTTGTGTAGGCTTCCTGGTGGAGGGTACTAGTGCCTGTGTTCTGGTGTATGAGGCTGGATCTTGTCTTTCTGGTGGGCAGGTCCACGTCTGGTGGTGTGTTTTGGGGTGTCTGTAGACTTATTATGATTTTGGGCAGCCTCTCTGCTAATGGGTGGGGTTGTGTTCCTGTCTTGCTAGTTGTTTGGCATAGGATGTCCAGCACTGTAGCTTGCTGGTCGTTGAGTGAAGCTGGGTGCTGGCGTTGAGATGGAGATCTCTCGGAGATTTTTGCTGTTTGATATTATGTGCAGCTGGGAGGCCTCTTGTGGACCAGTGTCCTGAAGTTGGCTCTCCCACCTCAGAGGCACAGCACTGAGTCCTGGCTGCAGCACCAAGAGCCTTTCATCCACAGGGCTCCTTAATTTGGGATGATTCGTTGTCTATTCAGGTATTCCACAGATGCAGGGTATATCAAGTTGATTGTGGAGCTTTAATCCGCTGCTTCTGAGGCTGCTGGAAGAGATTTCCCTTTCTCTTCTTTGTTCTCACAGCTCCCAGGGGCTCAGCTTTGGATTTGGCCCCGCCTGTGCGTGTAGGTCGCCGGAGGGCGTCTGTTCTTTGCTCAGACAGGATGGGGTTAAAGGAGCCGCTGATTCGGAGGCTCTGGCTCACCCAGGCCGGGGGGTAGGGAGGGTCACAGAGTGCAGGGCGGGCCTGCAGCGGCAGAGGCCGGCGTGACGCTGCAGCCTGAGGCGCGCCGTGCGCTCTCCCGGGGAGCCGTCCCCGGATCCCGGGACCCCGGCAGCGGCGGGCTGCACAGGCTCCCCGGAAGGGCGTGTGGCTAGTGACCTGCGCTCGCACACAGGCCTCCTGGCGGCGGCAGCAGCGGCCTTAGCGTCCCATGTCCGTCTCTGGGCTCCGCACTCCTAGCCGCGGCTCGCGCCCGTCTCCGGAGCTCTCCCAAGCAGCGTTCCCAATCCCCCCTCCTCGTGCACCAGGAAACAAAGAGGGACGTAAAAGTCTCTTGCCTCTTCGGCAGGTCCAGACCCCTCCCCAGACTCTCTCCCGGCCAGCCGTGGCGCACCAACGCCCTGCAGGCTGTGTTCACGCCGCCAACCTCAGTCCTCTCCCGGCGCTCCGACAAAAGCCGGAGCCTCAGCTCCCAGTCCCGCCCGCCCCGGCGGGCGAGCAGACAAGCCTCTCGGCTGGTGAGTGCCGGTCGGCCCGATCCTCTGCGCCGGAATCTCTCCGCTTTGCCCTCCGCACCCCTGTTGCTGTGCTCTCCTCCGCGGCTCCCAAGCTCCCCCACTCCGCCTCCCGAAGTCTCCACCCGCGAAGGGGCTCCCAGTGTGCGGACACCCCTCCTCCTTCACAGCTCTCTCCCGCTGGTGCAGGACCCGTCCCTATTCTTTTGTCTCTGTTTAGTTTTTTCTTTTGCCCTAACCAGGTACGTGGGGGGTTCCTTGCCTTTTGGGAGGTCTGAGGTCTTCTGCCAGCGTTCAGTAGGTGCTCCGTAGGAGTTGTTCCACGCGTAGATGTATTTCTGGTGTATCTGTGGAGAGGAAGGTGATCTCCGCGTCTTACTCTTCCGCCATCTTCCCGGAACTCCTCCCATAAACATTTATAATGATTTATTCATTAGTGTATAGCCTAGGCTCCTGTGAAGCAATTGTATTGATTACACTAGGCTACTATAAAGCAATCATACCACTGCTTCATTATCAGTGCATGAATCACCATACCTATAAATAAATATAAATTTCTTTTTCATATTATCTTTTCATATTTGATGTCTAGTGTTAGTAATACATATAACAAAAACAGTGTTTTGCATCATAAAAGACCATACCGATGTAGGTATTCACAGACAGATTCATCTTGTAAACAGACGAATGTAATTTTAAATGGTATCAATAAATGAATTACAGTACTGTAAATGTATTTTCTCTTCCTTAAGATTTTCTTAATAACATTTTCTTTTCTGCATGAGTTGCTTGTATGTTTTGGAGATTAATCCATTGTCAGTCACTTCATTTGCAAATATTTTCTCCCATTATGAGGGCTGTTTTTTCATCTTGTTTATGGTTTCCTTTGCTGCGCTAAAGCTTTTATGTTTCATTAGGTCAAAATTGTTTAGTTTTGTTTTTATTTCCCTTTCTTTAAGAGGTGGGTTAAAAAGGATCTTGCTGTGATTTTTTTCATAGAGTATTCTGCCTATATTTTCCTCTAAGAGTTTTACAGTGTCTGGCCTTACATTTAGGCCTTTAATCCATTTTAAATTTATTTTCATGTATGGTGTTAGGGACTGTTCTAATTTCATTCTTTTACATGTAGCGCTCCAGTTTTCCCAGCACCACTTATTGAAGAGGCTGTTTTTTCTCCATTGTGTATTATGCCTCGTTGTCAAAATTAAGTGACCATAGGTGCGTGGGTTTATCTCTGCCCGTTCTATCCTGTTCCATTGATCTGTATTTCTGTTTTGGCCAACTCCTGAACATAGAAGAGAATTCAGTCTGAAGTTAGATTCAGTGAGAAGGTATTTGGGATTATTCTGTTCTTCCTTTTGAAAAGAACCATGAGAATCATAAGATAGTGGTTTGAAACATGGACTCTGGAGCCAGGCTGCTCTATTCAAAGCCCAGCTTCAGAAGATGGACAAGTCACTTAACCTCTATCCATCTCAGTTTCCTCTCCTGTAAAATAGAGATGATAATACAGCAACTACTTCCTAAGGTTGCTATGAGAATTATGAGTTAATACCCACAGAGCACTCAGAAGATAGATTATATGAGCTATATAAATAAAATAAACATGACAGCCATCTATGATGTTATAGAGGAAAGTAATACTAAACCTCTGTCAGATACCTACTATGTCCCTAGGCCAATACATGAGGAGATCCCTGACCCAGGGGAGGTCAAAGTTTTTAGTTAATGCTTTATTGTTATGCTTTCAGATTTCACAAAAACGTTGTAGGTCTCATAAGTATTTTTACAATTTTGCCCAAAATATATTTGCCTCATAGTGTTCATTGATATTCTTTTATCTACTTCAACTTTCCAAAATACTTATTTTAGTGGGTTCTCACAGGTACTGTTTACTATCTATTTATCTGTTTTACTTACTTCTTCCCAGTGAAAGGCTGATTTTATTCAGATATCTCACCTTACCCACTCAGACATGAGTTTTCAGGAAGTTGAAACATTCCCAATTCCTAGGCTTGGACTGATCCTATTTTATCTAAATTTATGATCTCAGGACATTTCCATGGAATATGTTATTGATCCAAGCATGGGTAAGTGACAAAACTTGGTGGATTTATGTTTCAGGGTTGGAAGAGGCGTATTTATTCTCACTCTTCTGTGCTGCACAAGAAAAAGATAGCATATAGCCCAAAATGACACAGCGGTCATCTTACTACCATAAGGGAGGAATTAGCATTAGGATGAAGCTGGTTCTGGAGACAGCTCAGCAGGGAGATCAAAAGATCCTGGTTTCTTGCCGACATCATTTAGTCCCTAATCCATATTATGATCTGGGGTACTCCTTATTTCTGGATTGCCATATTATATATGATAATAAACTTGCTCATGCTTGAAACTAGGTTAATGTAAGGTTTTCTGTTATGTGCAGTTGAAAATTTCTTACCTAAAACTCATATAAATATATTATCTGCTTAATTGAAAACACACACACAATCTGTCCTTTTAAAGTGAAATGATACTTAATAATAAGCAAAGGAGGATAATAAAAATGAAATAATTTTCTGAATGAATTCCATGCTTGGAGAAAGAATTTTTTAAATGTGACTTTGAAACTTTACTGTTAATATGATTTTGTTGGCAGAAACAATGGCTCTCCTAAAAATAATCCTATTGTACAATGTCATGAATGTGGCAAAAATAATTTTCTATTCTAAATCTTCAAAAGTTTTCTTCAGAAGAAATGGAGTTTCGAACACAATACACATTTATTAAAATTTTGAAAATGTAAAACATTCAGTTTGAAAGAAAAACTAATACATATTAGAGAAAAATTGAAATTTACCAGGTGAAATTTAAGAAATTGGTTTCCAAACTTAGTGGGTGATATTAACAGATTACTATTAATGTCATAATTTTTTTGTAATTTTAAAATTTTATTTATTTATTTTTGGCTGCGTTGGGTCTTCATTGCTGTGCGCAGGCTTTCTCTAGTTGCGGTGAGTGGGGCTACTCTTCGTTGCGGTGCACAGGCTTCTCATTGCAGTGGCTTCTCTTGTTGCAGAGCATGAGCTCTAGGTGTGCAGGCTCAGTAGTTGTGGCACAAAGGCTTAGTTGCTCCACGGCATGTGGGATCTTCCCGGACCAGGGCTCGAACCTGTGTCCCCTGCATTGGCAGGCAGATTCTTAACCACTGCAACACCAGGGAAGCCCTAATGTCATTATTTAATGACTGAGATGACTGTTTTTAATCTGCCTTAGTTAAAATATTCAGGGAAAACAAACATGTTCGTCTACAACAAACCTCTGTGTATTTTAACCACAAGAGTTAGTCTTAATAAGAATTGACAAGTTGGATCAAGGCAAGATGATGACATTAGGAAGAGTCAGTTAATTTAGAAGTTGAGAGCACAACAGGCTTCAAAATTAAACCAACTCAGGTTCAAAACTCTGCTCTACTATGTAGCCTTGTTAACCTTGTTCAATGTGGCATTTTAAAAATTTGTTTCCTCTTCTGGAAAATGTGGATAATAACTATTTATACGCTTTTTTAAAGATTAAGTTAGGTCTTATATGTAACTGTGCTTAGCAACAACCTATGGTAGCTATTATTTTTTAATTTTTATAGAAGAAAAATAATTGCTGTGACATACAAGATCCAGATTGCAGTTGAGTTGATATAATTTCTTTTAAAAATCGCCTACCCAAAGGATTTTCTCAGGAGACTTAAAAACTAGAAGCAATTCCTCTTGTCATCTGGAGTTGGGAACATATCCTGTCAACTCACTAGGGAAATGTACTGAAGGTTCATTCAGAATTTTCACAACCATGAATATAACAAGTAAGTAATAGCTTACTTTCCTGTTGGTTAAGGTGACTGGGAAAATGACAACTACAATGCATGCCAGCGATGTTTGGTACAAAATTTTTAGATTTATGGTCCTTTTGGTTTCTGCTTGTGTTCACTGTAATGGTTTAGAGGCAAGAATTACTAAAACTTTCCAGGTAAGTTATTTTCAGCAATCACAATTTCACATCCCTGGGCTCTGTACATATTTAGAAATTTAATAAAGAAATGGAAAATTTTACTTCCCTGAAACAAAATGTCTTGTTCACATTATAATGATAAATGACTTAAGTATACTGTTATGTCATTATTTTTCCTCTTTTCTTTACAAATACTTTTTCAAAATTCCCTTCATGAATTGGCTGGTGATAAGACAATAGTTCATTTACAAAAAGGAGGGTTAGGGTAAAAACCCTGAGGGCATGTAGAGGATGGGCAAGGAGGAAGTCAGCAGGGAGCCTAGTGAGTAATGGGGAGTGTTAAGGATAATGGAGAGGCAGCCTGCCAAGTCACACAAGGACTAGATAGCCAAGAAAGCCATGGCTTTGAATTTCAAAGTGGAATGGGAAGTCACTGGAGTGTTTTATGAGAAAATATTATTATCTGATTTACATTTTTAAAATATTCTAGCTGCAGTGTTGACAATAGGCATAAAATCAAATAATATGCTTATATCCTATTCCTTGATCTTTCAACTCCATTTAATATTTACTGAACTGTAAAATGGAAGACAAGGAATTTACTTCTTGACTGCCTTCCAATTTTGTTAGTTATAATTTAATTTTTATTTATTCACTTGTTATCTTTGTCAATTTAAATAATTTACTTAATATATTTAACCTCTCTTTCTCGATCCTTCAGTTTTATATTCCAGTTTATTCTTTTTAAAACTTTAGGGACTTAGAAAAAAATGATACATGTCCATCATAAAACTTCTAAGAAATCCGAAAGTAAAAAGAATGTAAAAAGAATTCTGTACTATAGGATAGTACAGAAATAACTATCTTTATTTTGGGGGCAGGGAGAAGGAAGGGTTTATTACTTGCAGAAAGTAAGGAGAACACCTGGAACATTTCCCAAAGCACTGTCTCCCTGAACAACATAATTGGGGAAATTTTAAGCTAAGAGTGTATGTATATTCATGGATGGGCTTAAGCAAAGGAGAATTCAGCACAGAATTGAGGCAAAGGTTGACAGTGTCCAGGCTCTAGCTGATTGAAGTCACAAGGGTCAGAAAAGGTCAGCATCTTCATTCCTTAGTTTCCAGTTAATCTGGTGATTGAGTGCTCAAGGGGGTTTGAATTCTGCAAAACAGCTCAAGAATGTGCTTTGGGCTAATCTTTACCTTTGAAACATAACTGGGAGTCTTTACAACTGATATATTGTATCTGATATGGTTATGTTTTCTCCCTGACCTGGTAATAGCTGTTTTTACCTTCTTTTATTCCCTTAAAATTATGAACTACTGAGACCTATTCTTCTGCAAGCACTGTGGTTATGTTTAGATAGCAAAATGACTTAGGTCTAAAATGGCTTCTCTTATATTAAGAAAGTTATATCTGGTTCTTTTCCTCTGGAGATCCCCTACCCTATCTGCTTACAGACAACAAACCCAGTGGGTCGTAAGGTTTTGGACTTGCTCAGGACTCATTATCCCTATACTATTTCCTATTTCTCCCATTTGTGTTTTTTAAATTGTCTTTTTTTTTTAAATAAATTTATTTATTTATTTATTTTTGGTTGCATTGGGTCTTCACTGCTGTGCACAGGCTTTCTCTAGTTGCAGCAAGTGAGGGCTACTCTTCGTTGTGGTGTGCGGGCTTCTCATTGCAGTGGCTTCACTTGTTGTGGACCATGGACTCTACGTGCTTGGGCTCAGTAGTTGTGGCACACAGGCTTAGTTGCTCCATGGCATGTGGGATCTTCCTGGACCAGGGCTCGAACCTGTATCTGCTGCATTGGCAGGTGGATTCTTCATCACTGCGCCAGCAGGGATGTCCTAATTTTTTTTCTTATTTCTTGAAGTAAATTTGACATATAACATTGACTAAGTTTAAGGTATTCAACAAACATGTTGATTTGATACATTTATATATTTTTTAACACCTTTATTGCAGTATAATAGCTTTACAATGGTGGGTTAGTTTCTTCTGTATAACAAAGTGAATCAGCTGTATGTATACATATATCCTCATATCCCCTACCTCTTGCTACTCCCTCCTACCCTCCCTCACCTACCTCTCTAGGTGGAAACAAAGGAATGAGCAGATCTCCCTGTACTACCCAGCTGCTTCCCACTAGCTATCTATTTTACATTTGGTAGTGTATATATGTCAATGCCACTCTCTCACTTTGTCCCAGCTTACCCTTCCCCTCTCTGTGTCCTCAAGTCCATTATCTATGTCTGCATCTTTATTCCTGTCCTACCCCTATGTTCATCAAAACCATTTTTTTTTTTTAGATTCCGTATATATGTGTTAGCATATGGCATTTGTTTTTCTCTTTCTGACTTACTTCACTCTGTATGACAGTCTCTAGGTCCACCCACCTCACTACAAATAACTCAATTTCATTTCCTTTTATGGCTGAGTAATATTCGATTGTATATATGTGCCACATCTTCTTTATCCATTCATCTGTCGATGGACACTTAGGCTGCTTTCATGTCCTGGTTATTGTAAATAGTTTTGCAATGAATATTGAGGTATATGTGTCCTTTTGAATTATGGTTTTCTCAGGGTATATGCCCAGTAGTGGGATTGCTTGATAGTATGGTAGTTCTATTTTTAGTTTTTTAAGGAACCTCCATACTGTTCACCATAGTGGCTGTATCAATTTACATTCCCACCAACAGTATAAGAGGGTTCCCTTTTCTCCATACCCTCTCTGGAATTTATTGTTTGTAAACTTTTTGATGATGGCCATTCTGACTGGTGTGAGGTGATACCTCATTGTGTTTTTGCATTTAGCATTTGCATTTCTCTAATGATTAGTTATGTTGAGCATCCTTTCATGTGTTTGTAGCAATCTATATATCTTCTTTGGAGACATGTCTATTTATGTCTTCTGCCAATTTTTGGATTGGGTTGTTTATTTTTTTTTTTTTTGGTATTCAGTTGCATGAGCTGCTTGTATATTTTGGAGATTAACCTTTGTCAGGTACCTGGTTTCCAAATATTTTCTCCCAATCTCAGTGTTGTCTTTTCATCTTGTTTATGGTTTCCTTTGCTGTGCAAAGGAAAGTTTCATTAGGATGCATTTGTTTATTTTTGTTATTATTTCCATTTCTCTAGGAAGTGGGACAAAAAAGATCTTGCTGTGATTTATGTCATAGAGTGTTCTGCCTATGTTTTCCTCTAAGAGTTTTACAGTGTCTGGCCTTACACTTAGGTCTTTGATCAATTTGGAGGGTTTTTTTTTATGTATGGTGTTAGGGAGTGTTCTAATTTCATTCTTTTACATGTAGCTGTACAGTTTTCCCAGAACCACTTATTGAAGAGGCAGTCTTTTCTCCATTGTATATTCTTACCTCCTTTTTCAAAAATAAAATGACCATATGTGCGTGGGTTTATCTCTGTGCGTTGTATCCTATTCCATTGATCTATATTTCTGTTTTTGTGCCAGTACCATACACTCTTGATTACTGTAGCTTTGTAGTATAGTCTGAAGTCAGGGAGCCTGATTCCTCCAGCTCCATTTTTCTTTCTCAAGATTCATTTGGTTATTCAGGGTCTTTTGTGTTGCCATAGAAATTTTGAAGTAGTTTGTTCTAGTTCTATGAAAAATGCCATTGGCAGTTTGATAGGGATTACATTGAATCTGTAGATTGCTTTGGGTAGTAGAGTCATTTTCACAATGTTGATTCTTCCAAGCCAAGAACATGGCATATCTCTCCATCTGTTTGCATTGCCTTTAATTTCTTTCCTCAGTGTCTTATAGTTTTCTGCATACAGGTCTTTTGTCTCCTAAGGTAGGTTTATTCCTATGTATTTTATTCTTTCTGTTGCAATGGTAAATGGGAGTGTTTCCATAATGTCTCTTTCAGACTTTTCATTATTAGTGTATAGGAATGCAAGAGATTTCTGTGCATTAATTTTATATCCTGCTACTCTACCAAATTCTTTGATTAGCTCTAGTAGTTTTCTGGTGGCATCTTTAGGATTCTCTATGTGTTGTATCATGTCATCTGAAAACAGTGACAGTGTTACATCTTCTTTTACAATTTGGATTCCTTTTCTTTCTTTTTCTTCTCTATTGCTGTAGCTAAGATTTCCAAAACTACGTTGAATAATAGTGCTGAGAGTGGGAAACCTTGTCTTGTTCCTGATCTTAGAGATATGGTTTCAGTTTTTCACCATTGAGAATGATGTTTGCTGTGAGTTTGTCATATATGGCCTTTATTATGTTGAGCTGAGTTCTCTCTAAGCCTACCTTCTGCAGGGTTTTTATCATAAATGCGTGTTGAATTTTGTCGAAAACTTTTTCTGCATATATTGAGATGATCATATGGTTTTTCTCCTTCAATTTATTAATATGGTTTATCACATTGCTTGATTTACATATATTGAAGAACACTTGCATTACTGGGATAAGCTACACTTGATCATGGTGTATGATCCTTTCAATGTGCTGTTAGATTCTGTTTGCTAGTATTTTGTTGAGGATTTTTGCATCTATGTTCATCAGTGGTAATGGTCTGTAGTTTTCTTTTTCTGTGACATCTTTGTCTGGTTTTGGTATCAGGATGATGGTGTCCTTGTAGAATGAGTTTGGGAGTGTTCCTCCTTCTGCTATATTTTGGAAGAGTTTGAGAAGGATAGGTGTTAGCTCTTCTCTAAATGTTTGCTAGAATTTGCCTGTGAAGTTTTCTGGCCCTGTGCTTTTGATTGTTGGAAGATTTTTAATCACAGTTTCAACTTCAATGCTTGTGATTGGTCTGCTTATATTTTCTATTTCTTCCTGGTTCAGTCTTGGAAGGTTGTGCTTTTCTCAGAATTAGTCCATATCTTCAAGGTTGCCCATTTTACTGGCATATATTTTCTTGTAGTAATCTCTCATGGTCCTTTGCATTTCTGCAGAGTCAGTTGTTACTTCTTTTTCATTTCTAATTCTATTGATTGGAGCCTTCTCCCTTTTTTTCTTGATGAGTCTGGCTAATGGTTTATCAATTTTGTTTATCTTCTCAAAGTACCAGCTTTTAGTTTTATTGATCTTTGCTATTGTTTTTTCATTTCTTTTTCATTTATTTCTGATCTGATCTTTATGATTTCTTTCCTTCTGCTAACTTTAGGGTATTTTGTTCTTCTTTCTCTAATTGCTTTAGGTGTAAGGTTTGGTTGTTTATTTGAGATGTTTCTTGTTTCTTGAGTTAGGATTGTATTGCTATAAACTTCCCTATTAAAACTGCTTTTGCTGCATCCCATGTGTCTTGGGTTTTTGTGTTTTCATTGTCATTTGTTTCTAGGAATTTTTTTTATTTCCTCTTTGATTTACTCAGTGATCACTTGATTATTTGTGTATTGTTTAGCCTCCATGTGTTTGTATTTTTTACAGATTTTTTCCTGTAATTGATATCTAGTCTTATAACATTGTGATTGGAAATGATATTTTATATGATTTCAATTTGCCTAAATTTACCAAGGCTTGATTTGTGACCTAAGATATGATCTACCCTGGAGAATGTTCCATGAGCACTTGAGATGAAAGTGTATTTGGTTGTTTTGGGATGGAATGTCCTATAAATTTCAATTAAGTCCACCTTGTTTAATGTATCATTTAAAGCTTATGTTTCCTTATTTATTTTCATTTTGGATGATCTGTCCATTGGTGAAAATAGGGTGTTAAAGTCCCCTACTATTATTGTATTACTGTCAATTTCCCCTTTTATGGCTGTTGGCATTTGCCTTATATATAGAGGTTTTCGTATTTAGGTGCATAAACATTTATAGTTGTTATATCTTCTTCTTGGATTTATCCCTTGATCATTATGTAGTGCCCTTTTTGCATCTTGTAGTAGTATTTATTTTAAAGTCTATTTTGTCTGATATTAGGATTGCTACTCCAGCTTTCTTTGATTTCCATTTGCATGGAGTATCTTTTCCATCCCCTCACTTTTAGTCTGTATGTGTCCCTAGGTCTGGAGTGCGTGTCTTGTAGACAGCATATATGTGGGTCTTGTTTTTGTATCCATTCAGCCAGTCTATGTCTTTTGGTTGGAGAATTTAATCCATTTACATTTAAGGTAGTTATCAATATGTATGTTCCTATTACCTTTTTGTTAATTGTTTGGGTTTCTTATTGTAGGTCTATTCCTTCTCTTGTGTTTCCTGCTTAGAGAACTTCCTTTGGCATTTGTTGTAAAGCTGGTTTGGTGGTGTTGAATTGTGCCTTCTCTTGTTGGTTCGCACAGCTCCTGGCATTCAGCTTTGTATTTAGCCCCACCTCTGCGTGTAGGTCACCTGAGGGCATTTGTTCCCTGTCCAGACAGGACGTGGTTAATGTAGTAACTAATTAGGGGCTCTGGCTTACTCAGGCTGGGGAGAGGCAAGGGTACAAAATGTAGGGCGAGGCTGCAGCAGCAGAGGCCGCCATGATGTTACAACAGCCTGAGGTGTGCCATGTGTTCTCCCGGGGATGTTGTCCCTGGATCATGGGACCCTGGCAGTGGCAGGCTGCACAGGCTCTCAGGAGTGGAGGTGTGGATAATGATCTGTGCTTGCACACAGGCTTCTTGGTGGCAGCAGCAGCAGCGTTAGTGCTCTATACACATCTCTGGTGTCCATGCTGATAGCTGGGCTTGCACTCATCTCTGGAGCTTGTTTAGGAGGTGCTCTGTGTCCCCTCTCCTCATGCACCCTAGAACAATGGTGTGTTGCCTCTTCAGCAGGTCCAGACATTTTCCCGGACTCCCTCCCAACTAGCTGTGGTGCACTAGCCCCCTTCAGGCTGTGTTCATGCAGCCAACTCCAGTCCTCTCCCTGGGATCTGACCTCCAAAGCCCAAGCCTCAGCAACCAGGCCACACCTGCCCTGGCAGGTGAGCAGACAAACCCCTCAGGCTGGTGAGCACTGGTCTGCACCAACCCTCTGTGCAGGAATCCCTCCACTTTGCTTTCTGCACCCCTGTTGCTGCACTCTTCTCTGTGGCTCTGAAGCTTTCCCCCCACACACCCTCCATCTCCACCAGTGAAGGGACCTCCTAGTGTGTGGAAACATTTCCTCCTTCACAGCTTCCTCCCAGAGGTACAGGCCCCATCCTTATTCTTTTGTCTCTGTTTTTTCTTTTTTCTTTTAACCTACCTTGGTACATGGAGAGTTTCTTGCCTTTTGGCAAGTCTGGGGTCTTCTGCCAGCATTTAGTAGGTGATCTGTAGGGGTTGTTCCACATGCAGATGTATTTTTGAGGTACTTGTGGGGAGGAAGGTGATCTCCACTTCTTACTCCTCCACCATCTTGAAGGTCCCAGAAATAACTATCTTTATATTTGGTAAATATTATTCTAGACACATCCTTATATGAACACATACTAAAAGAAAATGGGAAGAAAATTTTAGACACCTTGGATTTTTAATAAAAACATAAATTTTCGTTTTACTTAAATTTAACTGAAGGAAATGGGAGGAATAAAGTTAAATACAAGGAATTTCTAAACTTTACATAGGTGTTTCTCCCCCCACATCAGATATAGTAGCTCATAAAAACTGCTCTAAAATTAAAAAAAAAAAACTTTACCTATATTTTCCCATTCCCGCCTTAGTCTTTATTTGACCACTTCCTTTTTGAGATTGTGTCATAGAGTGGTTTATAGGCTGGTTTAGAAGAGCTAACACATTTTGTTGAATATTTTTCTGTAATTTCTAAAGTAATGGTATCTAAAGTCTCTTCCATTCAGCCATTGCTAATTTGTTGCTCACCCTGATTACTCTGTCATTGAAAACACTTAATAAATAGTCAATCTATAAAAGAAATGGGTCGGGGTGCTGGGAAGATGGCGGAAGAGTAAGACGAGGAGATCACCTTCCTCCCCACAGATACACCAGAAATACATCTACACGTGGAACAACTCCTACAGAACACTGTAGGTGTTCTGAATGCTAGCAGAAGACCTCAGACCACCCAAAAGGCAAGAAACTCCCCACGTACCTGGGTAGGGCAAAAGAAAAAAAGAAAAAACAGAGACAAAAGAATAGGGATGGCACCTGCACCAGTGGGAGGAAGCTGTGAAGGAGGAAAACTTTCCACACACTAGGAAGCCCCTTCGCGGGCGGAGACTGTGGGAGGCGGAGGGGGCAGCTTTGGAGCCGCAGAGGAGAGCACAGCAACAGGGGTGCGGAGGGCAAAGCGGGGAGATTCCCGCACAGAGGATCGGTGCCGACCGGCACTCACCAGCCCAGGAGGCTTGTCTGCTCACCCGCCAGGGCGGGTGGGGCTGCGAGCTGAGGCTCGGGTTTCGTTTGGAGCGCAGGGAGAGGACTGGAGTTGGTGGCTTGAACATAGCCTGAAGGGGTTAGTGCACCATGGCTAGCCGGGAGGGAGTCCAGGCAAAAGTCTGCACCTGCCGAAGAGGCAAGAGACTTTTTCTTCCCTCTTTGTTTCCTGGTGCGCGAGGAGAAGGGTTTAAGAGCGCTGCTTAAAGGAACTCCAGAGATGGGCGTGAGCCGCGGCTAAAAGTGCGGATCCCAGAGACAGGCATGAGCCGCGGCTAAAAGCACGGACCCCAGAGACGGGCGGGAGATGCTAAGGCTGCGGTTGCCGCCACCAAGGGGCCTGTGTGCAAGCACAGGTCACTATCCACACCCCTCTTCCGGGGAGCCTGTGCAGCCCGCCACTGCCAGGTTCCCGGGATCCAGGGACAACTTCCCCGGGAAGAACGCACGGTGGACCTCAGGCTGGTTTAATGTTACTCTGGCCTCTGCCGCCGCAGGCCCGCCCCGCGAGCCATGCCCCTCCCTCCCCCTGGCCTGAGTGCGCCAGAGCCCCCGAATCAGCGGCTCCTTTAACCCCGTCCTGTCTGAGCATAAAACAGACGCCCGCCAGCGACCTACACGCAGAGGCGGGGCCAAATCCAAAGCTGAGCCCCTGTGAGGTGTGAGAACAAAGAAGAGAAAGGGAAATCTCTCCCAGCAGCTTCAGAAACAGCGGATTAAAGCTCCACAATCAACTTGATGTACCCTGCATCTGTGGAATACATGAATAGACAACTAATCATCCCCAATTGAGGAGGTGAACTTCGAGAGCAAGATCTATGATTTTTCCCCCTTTTCCTCTTTTTGTGAATGTGTATGCTTCTGTGTGAGATCTTGTCTGTATAGCTTTGCTTCCACCATTTGTCCTAGGGTTCTATCCGTCCATTGTTTTTTTAAAAAAATTTTTTTTCTTAATAATTAATATTAATTACTCTATTATACTTTACCTTTGTTCTTTCTTTCTTTCTTTCTTTCTTTCTTTCTTTCTTTCTTTCTTTCTTTCTTTCTTTCTTTCTTTCTTTCTTTCTTTCTTTCTTTCTTTCCTTCCTTCCTTCCCTCCTTTAGACAAGGAATCATCCCAAATTGAGGAGGTGGACTTTGAGAGCAAGATTTATGATTTTTTCCCCTTTACCTCTTTTTGTGAGGGTGTATGTGTATGCTTCTGTGTAAGATTTTGTCTGTATAGCTTTGCTTCCAACATTTATCCTAAGGCTCTATCCATCCCTTTTTTTTCCTAAATAATTATTTTTTAATTCAATAACTTTATTATACTTTATTTTATTTACTGTATCTCCTTTCTTTCTGTCTTTTTTCCTTTCTTCCCTCTTTCCTTCCTTCCTTCCTCCCTCCCTCCCTCCATCCTTTCTTTCCTTCTTGCCTTCTTTTCTTTTCTTTTCTTTCTTTCTTTTTTTCTTTCTTTCTTTCTTCCTTCCTTCCTTCCTTCCTTCCCTCCTTCCTTTCTTTCTTTCTTTCTTTCTTTCTTTCTTTCTTTCTTTCTTTCTTTCTTTCTTTCTTTCTTTCTTTTTTCTTTCTTTCTTTCTCCATACTTCTGCTAATTCTCTCTACTTTTTCTGCCTTTTATTCTGAGCTGTGTGGATGAAAGGCTCTTGGTGCTCCAGCCAGGAGTCAAGGCTCTGCCTCTGAGGTGGGAGAGCCAACTTCAGGACACTGGTCAGCAAGAGACCTCCCAGCTCCACATAATATCAAATGGCGAAAATCTCCCAGAGACCTCCATATTAACACCAGCACCCAGCTTCACTCAACAACCAGCAAGCTACAGTGCTGGACAACCTATGCCAAACAACTAGCAAAACAGGAACACAACCCCATCCATTAGCAGAGAGGCTGCCTAAAATCATAATAAGTCCACAGACACCCCAAAACACACCACCAGACGTGAACCTGCCCACTAGAGAGACAAGATCCAGCCTCATCCACCACAACACAGGCACTAGCCCCTCCACCAGGAAGCCTACACAACCCACTGAACCAACCTTTGCCACTGGAGACAGACATCAAAAACAGTGGGAACTACGAACCTGAAGTCTGCAAAAAGGAGACCCCAAACACAGTAAGATAAGCAAAATGAGAAGACAGAAAAACACACAGCAGGTGAAGGAGCAAGATAAAAATTCACTAGACCTAACAAATGAAGAGGAAATAAGCAGTCTACCTGAAAAAGAATTCAGAATAATGATAGTAAGGATGATCCAAAATCTTGGAAATAGAATGGACAAAATGCAAGAAACATTTAACAAGGACCTAGATGAAATAAAGATGAAACAAGCAACGATGAACAACACAATAAATGAAATTAAAAGTACTCTAGATGGGATCAATAGCAGAATAACTGAGGCAGAAGAACGGATAAGTGACCTGGAAGGCAAAATAGTGGAAATAACTACTGCAGAGCAGAATAAAGAAAAAAGAATGAAAAGAACTGAGGACAGTCTCAGAGACCTCTGGGACAACATTAAACACACCAACATTCGAATTATAGGGGTTCCAGAAGAAGAAGAGAAAAAAAAAAGGGACTGAGAAAATATTTGAAGAGATTATAGTGGAAAACTTCCCTAATATGGGAAAGGAAAGAGTTAATCAAGTCCAGGAAGCACAGGGGTCCTATACAGGATAAATCCAAGGAGAAATATGTCAAGACACATATTAATCAAACTGTCAAAAATTGAATACAAAGAAAGCATATTAAAAGCAGCAAGGGAAAAACAACAAATAACACACAAGGGAATCCTCATAAGGTTAACAGCTGATCTTTCAGCAGAAACCCTGCAAGCCAGAAGGGAGTGGCAGGACATACTTAAAGTGATGAAGGACAAAAACCTGCAACCAAGATTACTCTGCCCAGCAAGGATCTCATTCAGATTTGATGGAGAAATTAAAACCTTTACAGACAAGCAAAAGCTGAGAGAGTTCAGCACCACAAAACCAGCTTTACAACAAATGCTAAAGGATTTTCTCTAGAGAAGAAACACAAGAGAAGGAAAAGACCTATAATAACGAACCCAAAACAATTAAGAATATGGGAATAGGAACATACATATCGATAATTACCTTAAATGTAAATGGACTAAATGCTCCCACCTAAAGACATAGATTGGCTGAATGGACACAAAAACAAGTGCTGTCTGAAAGAGACCCACTTCAGACCTAGAGACACATACAGACTGAAAGTAAGGGGATGGAAGAAGGTATTCCATGCAAATGGAAACGAAAAGAAAGCTGGAGTAGCAATTCTCATATCAGACAAAATAGACTTTAAAATAAAGACTATTAGAAGAGAAAAAGAAGGCCACTACATAATGGTCAAGGGATCGATCCAAGAAGATATAACAATTGTAAATATTTATGTACTCAACATAGGAGCACCTCAATACATAAGGCAAATACTAACAGCCATAAAAGGAGAAATCGACAGTAACAAAATCAGAGTAGGAGACTGTAACACCCCACTTTCACCAACGGACAGATCATCCAAAATGAAAATAAATAAGGAAACACAAGTTTTAAATGATACATTAAACAAGATGCACTTAATTGAAATTTATAAGACATTCCATCCAAAAACAACAGAATACACATCGTTCTCAAGTGTTCATGGAACATTCTCCATGATAGATAATATCTTGGGTCACAAATCAAGCCTTGGTAAATTTAAGAAAATTGAAATTGTATCAAGTATCTTTTCTGACCAAAACGCCATGAGACTGGATGTCAATTACAGGAAAAGATCAGTAAAAAATACAAACACATGGAGGCTAAACAATACACTACTGAATAATGAAGTGAACAGTGAAGAAATCAAACAGGAAATAAAAAAATACCTAGAAACAAATGACAATGAAGACACAACGACCCAAAACCTATGGGATGCAGCAAAAATAGTTCTAAGGGGGAAGTTTATAGCAATACAAGCCCATCTTAAGAGGCAGGAAACATCTCGAATAAACAACCTAACCTTGCAACTCAAGCAATTAGAGAAAGAAGAACAAAAAACCCCCAAAGCTAGCAGAAGGAAACAAATCATAAAGATCTGAACAGAAATAAATGATAAAGAAATGAAGGAAACAATAACAAAGATCAATAAAACTAAAAGCTGGTTCTTTGAGAAGATAAACAAAATAGATAAACCACTAGCCAGACTCATCAAGAAATAAGGGAGAAGACTCAAATCAATAGAATTAGAAATGAAAAAGGAGAAGTAACAACTGACACTGCAGAAATAAAAAAGATCATGAGAGATTACTACAAGCAACTCTATGCCAATAAAATGGACAATCTGGAAGAAATGGACAAATTCTTATAAATGCACAACCTGCCAACACTGAATCAGGAAGAAATAGAAAATATGAACAGACCAATCACAAACACTGAAATTGAAACTGTGATTAAAAATCTTCCAACAAACAAAAGCCCAGGACCAGATGGCTTCACAGGCGAATTCTATCAAACGTTTAGAGAAGAGCTAACACCTATCCTTCTCAAACTCTTCCAAAATATAGCAGAGGGAGGAACACTACCAAATTCCTTCTATGAGGCCATCATCACCTTGATACCAAAACCAGACAAGGATGTCACAGAGAAAGAAAACTACAGGCCAATATCACTGATGAACATAGATGCAAAAATCCTCAACAAAATACTAGCAAACAGAATCCAACAGCACATTAAAAGGTTCATACACCATGATCAAGTGGGGTTTATTCCAGGAATGCAAGGATTCTTCAATATACGCAAATCTATCAATGTGATAAACCATATTAACAAATTGAAGGAGAAAAACCATACGATCATCTCAATAGATGCAGAGAGAGCTTTTGACAAAATTCAACACTCATTTATGATAAAAACACTGCAGAAAGTAGGCATAGAGGGAACTTTCCTCAACATAATAAAGGGCATATATGACAAGCCCATAGCCAACATCATCCTCAATGGTGAAAAACTGAAAGCATTTCCACTAAGATCAGGAACAAGACAAGGTTGCCCACTCTCACCACTCTTATTCAACATAGTTTTGGAAGTTTAAGCCACAGCAATCAGAGAAGAAAAGGAAATAAAAGGATTCCAAATCGGAAAAGAAACAGTAAAGCTGTCACTGTTTGCAGATGACATGATAATATACATAGAGAATTCTAAAGATGCTACCAGAAAACTACTAGAGATAATCAATGAATTTGGTAAAGTAGCAGGATACAAAATTAATGCATAGAAATCTCTGGCATTCCTATACACTAATGATGAAAAATCTAAAAGTGAAATCAAGAAAACACTCCCATTTACCATTGCAACAAAAAGAATAAAATATCTAGGAATAAACCTACCTAAGGAGACAAAAGACCTATATGCTGAAAGCTATAAGACACTGATGAAAGATATTAAAGATGATAAACAGTTACAGAGATATACCAAGTTCTTGGATTGGAAGAATCAACATCGTGAAAATGACTATACTACCCAAAGAAATCTACATATTCAGTGCAATCCTTATTAAACTACCACTAGCATTTTTCACAGAACTAGAATAAAAAATTTCACAATTTGTAAGGAAACACAAAGACCCCGAATAGCCAAAGAAATCTTGAGAACGAAAAACGGAGCTGGTGGAATCAGGCTCCCTGACT
This sequence comes from Leucopleurus acutus, assembly GCF_964270905.1. Classification (NCBI taxonomy): domain Eukaryota; kingdom Metazoa; phylum Chordata; class Mammalia; order Artiodactyla; family Delphinidae; genus Leucopleurus; species Leucopleurus acutus. The sequence goes on along the minus strand of NC_139152.1, from coordinate 27,827,214 downwards.
TCGGACTATACTACAAAGCTACAGTAATCAAGACAGTATGGTACTGGCACAAAAACAGAAAGATAGATCAATGGAACAGGATAGAAAGCCCAGAGATAAGCCCACGCACATATGGACAACTTATCTTTGATAAAAGTGGCAGGAATATACAGTGGAGAAAGGACAGTCTCTTCAATAAGTGATGCTGGGAAAACTGGACAGGTACATATAAAAATATGAGATTAGATCACTCCCTAACACCATACACAAAAAGAAGCTCAAAATGGATTAAAGACCTAAATGTAAGGCCAGAAACTATCAAACTCTTAGAGGAAAACATAGGCAGAAAACTCTATGACATAAATCACAGCAAGATCCTTTTTGACCCACCTCCTAGAGAAATGGAAATAAAACCAAAAATAAACAAATGGGACCTAATGAAAATTCAAAGCTTTTGCACAGCAAAGGAAACCATAAACAAGACCAAAAGACAACCCCCAGAATGGGAGAAAATATTTGCAAATGAAGCAACTGACAAAGGATTAATCTCCAAAATTTACAAGCAGCTCATGCAGCTCAATAACAAAAAAACAAATAACTCAATCCAAAAATGGGCAGAAGACCTAAATAGACATTTCTCCAAAGAAGATATACAGATTGCCAACAAACACATGAAAGAATGCTCAACATCATTAATCATTAGAGAAATGCAAATCAAAACTACAATGAGATATCATCTCACACCAGTCAGAATGGCCATCATCAAAAAATCTAGAAACAATAAATGCTGGAGAGGGTGTGGAGAAAAGGGAACACTCTTGCACTGCTGGTGGGAATGTGAATTAGTTCAGCCACTATGGAGAACAGTATGGAGGTTCTTTAAAAAACTACAAATAGAACGACCATATGACCCAGCAATCCCACTACTGGGCATATACCCTGAGAAAACCGAAATTCAAAAAGAGTCATGTACCAAAATGTTCATTGCAGCTCTATTTACAATAACCTGGAGATGGAAACAACCTAAGTGCCCATCATCAGATGAATGGATAAAGAAGATGTGGCACATATATACAATGGAATATTACCCAGCCATAAAAAGAAACATAATTGAGCTATTTGTAATGAGGTGGATAGACCTAGAGTCTGTCATACAGAGTAAAGTAAGTCAGAAAGAAAAAGACAAATACCATATGCTAACACATATATATGGAATTTAAGAAAAAAAAATATCATGAAGAACCTAGGGGTAAGACAGGAATAAAGACACAGACCTACTGGAGAACAGACTTGAGGATATGGGGAGGGGGAAGGGTGAGCTGTGACAGGGTGAGAGAGAGGCATGGACATATATACACTAACAAACATAAGGTAGATAGCTAGTGGAAAGCAGCCGCATGGCACAGGGATATTGGCTCGGTTCTTTGTGACCACCTGGAGCGGTAGGATAGGGAGGGTGGGAGGGAGGGAGACGCAAGAGGGAAGAGATATGGGAACATATGTATATGTATAACTGATTCACTTTGTTATAAAACAGAACCTAACACACCATTGTAAAGCAATTATACCCCAATAAAGATATTTAAAAAAAAGGAAAAGAAAAAAGAGAAATGAAAAATTTATTCTAGCCACCCTTAGAATTATTACCTGGGAGAGAGTCTTTCAGAAAGCTCTTAGGACTTCTTTGTTCCTTAAAGGTCAAAGCACAGTTATATAAGTTTTTGAGATAAAAGGTTATACATCAGAGTAACACACTGACAGTTTACGTAATACAGCAAGGCAAGTAGTGGGTCATCATGACCCCTTATAGGATTGAGAAATAAATGTTATCTCCTAAGGGGTTACCTTGCTGGGTCTAGGAGGAAATTCCTTTCTTGGGTGAGTAGGGTGAATATGTGTTCTAAGGGGCTCTAGCTAATATATAATGTAGATGAACAATACACACTAAAGAGCAGGGTGTAGTGGTTCAAACAGTCAGAGAGAGAATTTTATGTTTAAAAATTTTCTTGTCTTGCTTTAAAAATAAATTAATTTTATCAACTGTCACCAATGAGAATCTTTGGATAGGAGTATGTCAGAGAGAACTATTGTTTTTGCAAGAATTGAACACCTATGTTGTTGTGAATTGTGCCTCATGCTGCATGAGATTCAATCTTTTAATAAGATACAGTATTAAATATTTACATCTATATTAATTTGTACTAAGTTGTGTATTACTTCCTAAAAGTTCCTAAATTTTTGTCTACAAGTCTTTAAGTTGTGTGTCACCATATTATAGAGCAAAACTCAGAAGAGCCACACTTTCTATTTATTTGTATTCCAACACAGTGCAGTACATTTTGCTGCTGCACCTATGGGAGCATCAGAGCACAAAACAAAAAAGTACAGTTAAGTAATTTATCCCAAAATGAACACCCAGATAAGTACGATCCACCTCAAGAAAAAGAGTATTGACAGAACCCTAGAGAACCCCTCCTACCCCATCACCAATTCCCCTCTTGCCCTGTGAATGAAACCAATAACTGGAGTTTCATGGTTTTTATCTTTAATTTGTTTTTTAGCTTTAATATGTGTCTCTAAACCAAACAGTCTCATTTTGCCTGTTTTTTTGACTTTCACATAAATGAAATCATACAGGATGTATCACTTTGTATACGACCTTTTTAATTTAACATTACAATCTGCTCGGTGCTCTGCAGTGACCTAGAGGGGTGAGATAGGGAAGATGGGAAGGAGGCTCAGGAGGGACCCTCAAGAGCGAGGGGATATAGGGACATGTGTATGCATATGGCTGATTCGTTTTGTTGTGCAACAAAAATTAACATAGTATTGTGAAGCAATTATACTCCAATAAAGATCTATTTTTAAAAAATCATCTGTGTTTTCGAAGAGCAAATATTTGTTCATTTTCATTGCTGTACATTTCATTGCATGAATATACCAAAATTTGTTCATCAGTTCTATTATTAATGGACACTAGGAATTTTCTAGGTTAGATTTTTTGTATTATGAATAATGGTGATATGAACATTCATACATGTTTTTTGGTACACATATATATGCATTTCTGTTGGGTATGTACCTGAGAGTGAAATCTCTAGGTAACGGAATATACATTAATTTAACTTTAGGAGATAATGCTAAACTGTTTCTAAATTGGTTACACAACTTCACATTCCCATCAGCACTAAAGGAATTCCCTTTGTTCCACATAGTCACCAATACTTTGTATTGACAGTCTTTAATTTTGCCATTCTCTAATAGTAGTTGTATATTAGTATCACATCAAGGTTTTTACTTGCATTTCTCTTATTTTGAGAGATCTTGACTATCTTTTCATCTGTGTATTGGCCATTATATATCCTCCTTTGAGCAGTTCTTGTTTATGTCCCTGGCACAATTTTCTACTGAGTTATTTTTCTTGGTGACTTTTAAGAGTTTTTTACATATTCGAGATATGAGCCCCTTGTTGGTTATATATTTTTGCAAATATCTTTTGTCCATTCTGATACTTGCCTTTTTACTTTTGTGATAGTGTTTAATAAATAGAAGTTCTTAGTATTAAGGTACTCAAATTTATCAATCTTTTTCTTTGGCTTGGGTGCTTTTCATTTTCTGTGTAAAGTTTTTCCCTATCCCAAGATCTTGAGGAAAATTATGTTTATAATTTTCTAAATGCTTTATGTTTCACCTTTTACCTTTATTTTTACAATCCACCACCAGCACTTGGTTATTTTGCATATAGTGTTAGATAAAGTCAAATATTTTCAGCCATGTGTATTCAGTGATGTTGTCCCATTGAAACTGAGCAGGATTCTGTGAGGCCTTCCCAGGGACAGAAACCCTCCCCCATGTTCCCTGCTTACTGGTGATTAGAAGAAAATTGTGGGAATATACTGTGGCCTCCTAGGTCCTCTGTGAGTAGAGAAAGAAAAAAAAAAAAAAAGCCCTAGCAGCTGATGATTGGATGTTGTGTTAGTTTCTACTGTACAGCAAATTGAAGTTCCCTGTGCTATACAGCAGGTTCTTATTAGTTATCTATTTTAAACATATTAGTGTATATATATCAATCCCAATCTCCCAATTATATATACTTTATAAAGTATAATTTTATTTTCTGTTTGTTACAAGTACAGAAAAATAAATGGGGCTTCCCTGGTGGCGCAGTGGTTGAGAGTTCGCCTGCCGATGCAGGGGACACGGGTTCGTGCCCTGGTCCGGGAAGACCCCACATGCCGCAGAGCGGCTGGGCCTGTGAGCCATGGCCGCTGAGCCTGTGCATCCGGAGTCTGTGCTCCGCAACGGGAGAGACCACAGCAGTGAGAAGCCCGCGTACTAAAAAATAAAAAAGGATTTCTATATCATGAAATTATATCTGGCAAACTTCCTAAACTTCCTATTAATTCTAATTATATATCCATACCTGGTTTTGGATTCTCTATTTACATAGTAATACCAATCAGTAATGACAGTTTTTATTTCTCTTTTTCTGACTTCTAATTTTTCTTCTTTTTTCCTTTCTACCTTGGTTAAAACTTCTGCTACAATTTGAATAGAGATAAGATAGCAGGTATCCTTGTCTTGCTACCAATTGCAAAGGGAAGTATTTCAAACTGTCACCATCAAATATGATGTTCACTGTAGGTAGATATACATTAACAAAATGTCTTACTTCTTAAGCTGTTCTATAAACATTTTACAAATGTTATTTCTTCATTTGTTGAGATGATCATATGGTATTTCTCCTTCATTCTCTTAATTTGGAAATCTCAGTGATGGATTTTTTTCAATGTTAAACACAGCTTGCATTTTTAGAATAACGTTCTTTATATATACACACACATGCTTACACATAACATACTACACACATACACATAACTTTCTCTCTCTACATATACAGACATGCATACATGCACACACACACACACACACACACACACACACACACACACCACATACATAACTCCTGAATTCATTTTGTTATGTCTTTATTTTATTTAGGATTTCTGCATCTATTATCTTGCATGAGATAGTTCTGCAATTTTCCTTCTTTTATATTCTTGTCAGACTCTGATATCAAGATTATTCTGGTTATATAAAATGCCTTGGGGAGTATTTCTTTTTTTTCTATTCTTTAGAAGAGATTGTGCAAGACTTTAAATATTTGGTAGATTTCATTTTTTAAGCTTTATCAGTATAAAGTTGTGGGAATTGTGTTTAATAACTATGGATTATATTATAGATTTAATTTCTTTAACATTATGATACTATTTAGATTTTTTAATTTCTTCTTTTATCAGTATTGTTAGCATAAATTTTTAGGAATTTATATATATAATCAAAATTTTCAAATGTACTGCTATGAAGTTGTTCTGATTTTAATATCCTCTTTTGCTCTTTTTAATGTCTGCAGTATCTTCAGTGATATTTTCTTTCACACTCCTGACATCAGTTATTTATGCTTTCTTTCTCCTTCTCCTCTCTCGCTCTCTCTGTCTTGGAGCAATCATACCACTTTCAGATGCGTTAATACTCTTTATTGTGTGTTCATTTTTGTTTAATTAATTTCTACTCTTCATTATTTTCTGCTCTTACAGTCTTTGATTTAATTTTTCATGCTTTTATTTTCTTCTTTATTCAACCTTCCTTCTTTTGAACAAATTATTTTAAAGTTACATTTTTCCGGGCTTGCCTGGTGGCGCAGTGGTTGAGAGTCCACCTGCCGATGCAGGGGACATGGGTTCGTGCTCTGGTCCGGGAGGATCCCACATGCCACGGAGCAGCTGGGCCCATGAGCCATGGCCACCAAGCCTGCGCTCCACAACAGGAGAGGCCACAACAGTGAGAGGCTCGCATACCGCAAAAATAAATAAATAAAAATTTTAAAATAAATTTAAAAAATAAAGTTATATTTTTCCCTTTAAGCAGGGCATTAGCTATATCCTTCAAGTTTTATTAGGTATTATTTTATTGTCATTTAGCTTAAAATGTTACCTGGTTTCTGTTATGATTCCTTCTTTGTCCAACAAATTATTTGGAAATGTATTTCTTATTTTACAAACATGGAGATTTTTTAATAATCTTTTTGTTACTAACTTCTAGCATAATGGCAGTGTGGCAATTAATAATAAGTATGGTTTTAATTTTTTGACTTTGACTTTATGTCCTGGCATTTAGCCAATGTTTTTAAATATTCAGTATTTTATTCTTCATTTTATAGGTCTAAAATCAGACTTTATTGGTCTTCTTCTATTGTTCACCATTTCTGCTTATTTTCTTTCATGCTGTCTTATCTTACTTTCTAAATTAAGTTTTATTATGAACAGGTTTTATTTGCAAAATTGTTTGTGAAAATAACATTTTGAGGACTAAGATGATGTAATTTTCCTCTAAGGAGGATTTATGTTTGCTTCTGCCAGGCACCTGGGCCACAAGCAAACTGAGGTCTCCTCAATCCAGTTCCCCAGAATTGAGATAAATCTAAACTGAGCCATCTGAGAGAACCATGGCTACTTCTTGTTCATCTTTACTGAGGCCATTCAAAGCAAGGAGTTTTGCAAGGTCCCCAGGGGCCCTGAACACCAGTTGCAGGCCACCAAGCTCAGTGAGACTGTCACAGCCTATAGGTCTTTCATCCACCTCCTGCAGAGTCTACAAAGAACCCAGAGGAAAAGGAACTACAAATGCTCATCTCACCTTTTGGGTTTCTGTCCTCTGTTTCTAGCCCATTCATTCTGTGCTATTCTGTTTGTTTCCCAAAGCCTTTAAATAGGTTTTTATTGAAATGGATTTGTCATATAACATTGCATAAGTTTAAAGTGTACATATGTTGACTTGATACATTTACATGTTGCAGTATGATTGCCATTGTATTGTTAACTAACAGCTCTATCAGTCACATAATTACTATTTATTTGGGGGTTTGGAATATTTAAGATTTACTCTCTTAGCAAGTTTGATGTTTATAATACAATATTGTTGTCTATAATTACTATACTGTGCATTAGATCTCCAAGACTTATTTATCTACTAGTTGCAAGTTTGCACCCTTAAACTACCTCTCTCCTATTCCCCCACACCCTGGCCCCTAGTAACCACAATTCTATTCTCTGTTTTTACAAGTTTGGCTTTCTTAGATTCCACATGTAAGCAATATTACACAGTATTTGCCTTTCTCTGTCTGATTTATCTCACTTAGTATAATGTCTTCAAGGTCCATCTCTGCTGTCACAGATGGCAGGATTTCCTTCTTTACCATGGCTGAATAATATTTGTGTGTGTGTGTGTGTGTGTGTGTGTGTGTGTGTGTGTGTGTATCTTCTTTATCCATTCATCCATTAACAGGCACTTAGGTTGTTTCCATATTCTTGCTATTGTGAATAATACTGCAAAAAACATCGGAGTACATACATCTCTTCAATATCCTGTTTTCATTACCTTTGGATATATACCCAGAAGTAGGATTGCTGGATCATATGGTAGTTCTATTTCTATTTCTTGAAGAAACTCTATACTGTTTTTTATAATAGCTCTACCAGTTTACATTTCCACAAACAGTGCACAAGGGTTCCCTTTTCTCTCTGTCCTTTCCAACACTTGTTATCTCTAGTCATTCTAACAGTTGTGAAGTGATATCTCCTTGTGGGTTTTTTTTTTTTTTTTTTTTTTTTTTTTTTTTTTGCAGTACGCGGGCCTCTCACTGTTGTGGCCTCTCCCATTGCGGAGCACAGGCTCCGGACGCGCAGGCTCAGCGGCCGTGGCTCACGGGCCCAGCCGCTCTGCGGCATGTGGGATCTTCCTGGACCGGGGCATGAACCAGTGTCCCCTGCATCGGCAGGCGGACTCTCAACCACTGCGCCACCAGGGAAGCCCCTCCTTGTGGGTTTTGTTTTACTTTAAGTATAGTTGATTTACAATGTTGTGTTAGTTTCAGGTGTACAGCAAAGTGGTTCGGTTAATTTATATATATACATATATTTATATTAAAAATAATATATATTCATTTTTCAGATTCTTTCCCCTTATAGGTAATTACAAAATATTAAATATAGGGGAAGGCGGAAGATGGCGGAAGAGTAAGACGCGGAGATCACCTTCCTCCCCACAGATACACCAGAAATACATATACACGTGGAACAACTCCTACAGAACACCTACTGAAGGCTGGCAGAAGACCTCAGACCTCCCAAAAGGCAAGAAACTCCCCACGTACATGGGTAGGGCAAAAGAAAAAACAGAGACAAAAGAATAGGGACGGCACCTGCACCAGTGGGAGGGAGCTGTGAAGGAGGAAAAGTTACCACACACTAGGAAGCCCCTTCGCGGGCGGAGACTGCGGGAGGCGGAGGGGAGAGCTTCGAAGCTGCGGAGGAGAGCGCAGCAACAGGGTGCGGAGGGCAAAGCGGAGAGAGTCCCGCACAGAGGATCGGTGCCGACCGGCACTCACCAGCCCGAGAGGCTTGTCTGCTCACCCGCCGGGGCGGGCGGGGCTGCGAGCTGAGGCCGGAGCGCAGGGAGAGGACTGGGGTTGGCGGCTTGAACATAGCCTGAAGGGGTTAGTGCACCACAGCTAGCCGGGAGGGAGTCCGGGGAAAAAGCCTGCACCTGCCGAAGAGGCAGGAGACTTTTCCTTCCCTCTTTGTTTCCTGGGGCGTGAGGAGAGGGGTTTAAGAACGCTGCTTAAAGGAACTCCAGAGACCGGCGCGAGCCGCGGCTAAAAGAGCGAACCCCAGAGACGGGCGCGAGCCGCAGCTGAAAGCGCGGACCCCAGAGACGGGCGCGAGCCGCGGCTGAAAGCGCGGAATCCAGAGACGGGCGCGAGCCGCGGCTGAAAGCGCGGAATCCAGAGACGGGCGCAAGCCACGGGTAAAAGCGCGGACCCCAGAGGCGGACGGGAGACGTTAAGGCTGCTGCTGCCGCCACCGAGGGGCCTGTGTGCGAGCACAGGTCACTCTCCACACCCCTCTTCCGCGGAGCCTGTGCAGCCCGCCACTGCCAGGTTCCCGGGATCCAGGGACAACTTCCCCGGGACAGCACACAGCGCGCCTCAGGCTGGTTCAAAGTCACGCCGGCCTTTGCCACCGCAGGCCCGCCCCGCACTCTGTGCTCCTCCGCCCCCGCCGGCCTGAGTGCGCCAGAGCCCCCAATCAGCGGCTCTTTTAACCCCATCCTGTCTGAGCAAAAAACAGACGCCCTCCAGCGATCTACACGCAGTGGCAGGGCCAAATCCAAAGCTTAGCCCTGGGAGCTGTGAGAACAAAGAAGAGAAAGGGAAATCTCTCCCAGCAGCCTCAGAAGCAACGGATTAAAGCTCCACAATCAACTTGATATACCCTGCATCTATGGAATACCTGAATAGACAACCAATCATCCCAAATTAAGGAAGTGGACTTTAGGAGCAAGATCTATGATTTTTTCCCCTTTCCTCTTTTTGTGAATGTGTATGTGTATGCTTCTGTGTGAGATCTTGTCTGTATAGTCTTGCTTCCACCATTTGTCCTAGGGTTCTATCCGTCCATTTTTTTTTAATTTTTTTTCTTAATAATTAATTTTAATAACAATATTATACTTTACCTTCATTCTTTCTTTCTTTCTTTCCGTCCTTCCTTCCCTCCTTTAGACAACGAATCATCCCAAATTGAGGAGGTGGTCTCTGACAGCAAGATTTAGGATTTTTTCCCATTTACCTCTTTTAGTGAGGGTGTATGTGTATGCTTCTGTGTAAGATTTTGTCTGTATAGCTTTGCTGCCAACATTTGTCCTAAGGTTCTTTCCGTCCCTTTTTTTTTTTTTCTTTCTAAATAAGAATTTTTTAATTCAATAACTTTATTATACTTTATTTTATTTTTACTGTATCTTCTTTCTTTCTGTCTTTTTTCCTTCTTTCCCTCCTTCCTTCCTTCCTCCCTCCCTCCCTCCTTTCTTTCCTTCTTGCCTTCTTTCCTTCTTTGCTTCTTTCTTTCTTTCTTCCTTCCTTCCTACCCTCCTTTCCTTCTTTCTTTCCCCATACTTCTACTAATTCCCTCTACTTTTTCTCCCTTTTATCCTGAGCCGTGTGGATGAAAAGCTTTTGGTGCTCCAGCCAGGAGGCAGGGCTCTGCCTCTGAGGTAGGAGAGCCAACTTCAGGACACTGATCAACAAGAGACCTCCCAGCTCCACATAATATCAAACGGCGAAAATCTCCCAGAGACCTCCATCTTAACACCAGCACCCAGCTTCACTCAACGACCAGCAAGCCACAGTGCTAGAAAACCTATGCCAAACAACTAGCAAAACAGGAACACAACCTCACCCATTAGCAGAGAGGCTGCCTAAAATCATAATAAGGCCACAGACACCCCCAAACACACCACCAGACGTGAACCTGCCCACTAGAGAGACAAGATCCAGCCTCATCCACCACAACACAGGCACTAGTCCCCTCCACCAGGAAGCCTACACAACCCACTGAACCAACCTTAGCCACTGGAGACAGACATCAAAAACAGGAGGAACTACGAACCTGCAGCCTGCAAAAAGGAGACCCCAAACACAGTAAGATAAGCAAAATGAAAAGACAGAAAAACACACAGCAGATAAAGGAGCAAGATAAAAATGCACCAGACCTAACAAATGAAGAGGAAATAAGCAGTCTACCTGAAAGAGAATTCAGAATAATGATAGTAAGGTTGATCCGAAATCTTGGAGATAGAATGGACAATAGATTGGACAAAATGCAAGAATCAGTTAACAAGGACCTAGAAGAACTAAAGATGAAACAAGCAACGATGAACAACACAATAAATGAAATTAAAAGTACTCTAGATGGGATCAATAGCAGAATAACTGAGGCAGAAGAACGGATAAGTGACCTGGAAGATAAAATAGTGGAAATAACTACTGCAGAGCAGAATAAAGAAAAAAGAATGAAAAGAACTGAGGACAGTCTCAGAGACCTCTGGGACAACATTAAATGCACCAACATTCGAATTATAGGGGTTCCAGAAGAAGAAGAGAAAAAGAAAGGGACTGAGAAAATATTTGAAGAGATTATAGTTGAAAACTTCCCTAACATGGGAAAGGAAATAGTTAATCAAGTCCAGGAAGCACAGAGAGTCCCATACAAGATAAATACAAGGAGAAATACGCCAAGACACATATTAATCAAACTGTCAAAAATTAAATACAAAGAAAGCATATTAAAAGCAGCAAGGGAAAAACAACAAATAACACATAAGGGAATCCCCATAAGGTTAACAGCTGATCTCTCAGCAGAAACCCTACAAGTCAGAAGGGAGTGGCAGGACATACTGAAAGTGATGAAGGAGAAAAACATGCAGCCAAGACTACTCTACCCAGCATGGATCTCATTCAGATTTGATGGAGAAATTAAAACCTTTACAGACAAGCAAAAGCTGAGAGAGTTCAGCACCACCAAACCAGCTTTACAACAAATGCTAAAGGATCTTTTCTAGGCAAGAAACACAAGAGAAGGAAAAGACCTATAATAACGAACCCAAAACAATTTAGAAAATGGGAATAGGAACATACATATCGATAATTACCTTAAATGTAAATGGACTAAATGCTCCCACCAAAAGACACAGATTGGCTGAATGGATACAAAAACAAGACCCTTATATATGCTGTCTACAAGAGACCCACTTCAGACCTAGAGACACATACAGACTGAAAGTAAGGGGATGGAAAAAGATATTCCATGCAAATGGAAGCCAAAAGAAAGCTGGAGTAGCAATTCTCATATCAGACAAAATAGACTTTAAAATAAGGACTATTAAAAGAGACAAAGAAGGACACTACATAATGATCAAGGGATCGATCCAAGAAGAAGATATAACAATTGTAAATATTTATGCACCCAACATAGGAGCACCTCAATACATAAGGCAAATACTAACAGCCATAAAAGGGGAAATCGACAGTAACACATTCATAGTAGGGGACTTAAACACCCCACTTTCACCCATGGACAGATCATCCAAAATGAAAATAAATAAGGAAACACAAGCTTTAAATGATACATTAAACAAGATGGACTTAATTGATATTTATAGGACACTCCATCCAAAAACAACAGAATACACATTTTTCTCAAGTGCTCATGGAACATTCTCCAGGATAGATCATATCTTAGGTCACAAATCAAGCCTTGGTAAATTTAAGAAAATTGAAATTGTATCAAGTATCTTTTCTGACCACAACGCCATGAGACTAGATATCAATTACAGGAAAAGATCTGTAAAAACTACAAACACATGGAGGCTAAACAATACACTACTTAATAATGAAGATATCACTGAAGAAATCAAAGAGGAAATCAAAAAATACCTAGAAACAAATGACAATGGAGACACAACGACCCAAAACCTGTGGGATGCAGCAAAAGCAGTTCTAAGGGGGAAGTTTATAGCAATACAAGCCCACCTTAAGAAGCAGGAAACATCTCGAATAAAAAACCTAACCTTGCACCTCAAGCAATTAGAGAAAGAAGAACAAAAAAACCCCAAAGCTAGCAGAAGGAAAGAAATCATAAAAATCAGATCAGAAATAAATGAAAAAGAAATGAAGGAAACAATAGCAAAGATCAATAAAACTAAAAGCTGGTTCTTTGAGAAGATAAACAAAATAGATAAACCACTAGCCAGACTCATCAAGAAAAAAAGGGAGAAGACTCAAATCAATAGAATTAGAAATGAAAAAGGAGAGGTAACAACTGACACTGCAGAGATAAAAGAGATCATGAGAGATTACTACAAGCAACTCTATGCCAATAAAATGGACAATCTGGAAGAAATGGACAAATTCTTAGAAATGCACAACCTGCCAAGACTGAATCAGGAAGAAATAGAAAATATGAACAGACCAATCACAAGCACTGAAATTGAAACTGTGATTAAAAACCTTCTAACAAATAAAAGCCCAGGACCAGATGGCTTTACAGGCGAATTCTATCAAACATTTAGAGAAGAGCTAACACCTATCCTTCTCAAACTCTTCCAAAATATAGCAGAGGGAGGACCACTCCCAAACTCCTTCTACGAGGCCACCATCACCTTGATACCAAAACCAGACAAGGATGTCACAAAGAAAGAAAACTACAGGCCAATATCACTGATGAACATAGATGCAAAAATCCTCAACAAAATACTAGCAAACAGAATCCAACAGCACATTAAAAGGTTCATACACCATGATCAAGTGGGGTTTATTCCAGGAATGCAAGGATTCTTCAATATACGCAAATCTATCAATGTGATAAACCATATTAACAAATTGAAGGAGAAAAACCATATGATCATCTCAATAGATGCAGAGAAAGCTTTTGACAAAATTCAACACCCATTTATGATAAAAACCCTGCAGAAAGTAGGCATAGAGGGAACTTTCCTCAACATAATAAAGGCCATATATGACAAGCCCACAGCAAACATCATCCTCAATGGTGAAAAACTGAAAGCATTTCCACTAATATCAGGAACAAGACAAGGTTGCCCACTCTCACCACTATTATTCAACATTGTTTTGGAAGTTTTAGCCACAGCAATCAGAGAAGAAAAGGAAATAAAAGGAATCCAAATCAGAAAAGAAGAAGTAAAGCTGTCACTGTTTGCAGATGACATGATCCTATACATAGAGAACCCTAAATTTGCTACCAGAAAACTACTAGAGCTAATCAATGAATTTGGTAAAGTGGCAGGATACAAAATTAATGCACAGAAATCTCTGGCATTCCTATATACTAATGATGAAAAATCTGAAAGTGAAATCAAGAAAACATTCCCATTTACCATTGCAACAAAAAGAATAAAATATCTAGGAATAAACCTACCTAAGGAGACAAAAGACCTGTATGCAGAAAATTATAAGACACTGATGAAAGAAATTAAAGATGATACAAATAGATGGAGACATATACCATGTTCTTGGATTGGAAGAATCAACATTGTGAAAATGACTCTACTACCCAAAGCAATCTATAGATTCAATGCAATCCCTATCAAACTACCACTGGCATTTTTCACAGAACTAGAACAAAAAATTTCACAATTTGTATGGAAACACAAAAGACCCCGAATAGCCAAAGCAATCTTGAGAACGAAAGAAGGAACTGGAGGAATCAGGCTCCCTGACTTCAGACTATACTACAAAGCTACAGTTATCAAGACGGTATGGTACTGGCACAAAAACAGAAAGATAGATCAATGGAACAGGATAGAAAGCCCAGAGATAAACCCATGCACATATGGACACCTTATCTTTGATAAAGGTGGCAGTAATGTACAATGGAGAAAGGACAGCCTCTTCAATAAGTGGTGCTGGGAAAACTGGACAGGTACATGTAAAAGTATGAGATTAGATCACTCCCTAACACCATACACAAAAATAAGCTCAAAATGGATTAAAGACCTAAATGTAAGGCCAGAAACTATCAAACTCTTAGAGGAAAACATAGGCAGAACACTCTAGGACATAAATCACAGCAAGATCCTTTCTGACCCACCTCCTAGAGTAATGGAAATAAAAACAAAAATAAACAAATGGGACCTAATGAAACTTCAAAGCTTTTGCACAGCAAAGGAAACCATAAACAGGACCAAAAGACAACCCTCAGAATGGGAGAAAATATTTGCAAATGAAGCAACCGACAAAGGATTAATCTCCAAAATTTACAAGCAGCTCATGCAGCTCAATAACAAGAAAACAAACAACCCAATCCAAAAATGGGCAGAAGACCTAAATAGACATTTCTCCAAAGAAGATATACAGACTGCCAACAAACACATGAAAGAATGCTCAACATCATTAATCATTAGAGAAATGCAAATCAAAACTACAATGAGATATCATCTCACACCAGTCAGAATGGCCATCATCAAAAAATCTAGAAACAATAAATGCTGGAGAGGGTGTGGAGAAAAGGGAACCCTCTTGCACTGCTGGTGGGAATGTGAATTGGTTCAGCCACTATGGAGAACAGTATGGAGGTTCCTTAAAAAACTACAAATAGAACTACCATATGACCCAGCAATCCCACTACTGGGCATATACCCTGAGAAAACCAAAATTCAAAAAGAGTCATGTACCAAAATGTTCATTGCAGCTCTATTTACAATAGCCCAGAGATGGAAACAACCTAAGTGCCCGTCATCGGATGAATGGATAAAGAAGATGTGGCACATATATACAATGGAATATTACTCAGCCATAAAAAGAAACGAAATTGAGCTATTTGTAATGAAGTGGATAGACCTAGAGTCTGTCATACAGAGTGAAGTAAGTCAGAAAGAAAAAGACAAATACCGTATGCTAACACATATATATGGAATTTAAGAAAAAAAATGTCATGAAGAACCTAGGGGTAAAGCAGGAATAAAAACGCAGACCTCCTAGAGAATGGACTTGAGGTTATGGGGAGGGGGAAGGGTGAGCTGTGACAGGGCGAGAGAGAGTCATGGGCATATACACACTAACAAACGTAGTAAGGTAGATAGCTAGTGGGAAGCAGCCGCATGGCACAGGGATATTGGCTCAGTGCTTTGTGACAGCCTGGAGGGGTGGGATAGGGAGGGTGGGAGGGAGGGAGATGCAAGAGGGAAGAGATATGGGAACATATGTTTATGTATGACTGATTCACTTTGTTATAAAGCAGAAACTAACACACCATTGTAAAGCAATTATACCCCAATAAAGATGTTAAAAAAAAAATTAAATATAGTTCCTTGTGCTATACAGTAGGTCTTTGTTGGTTATCTGTTTTATATATAGTAGTGTGTATATGTTAATCTCAAATTTCAGTGTGGTTTTGATTTGCATTTCCCTGATGATAAGCACATTTTCCTGATGGTGAGCACATTTTCATATACTTGTTGGCCATCTGTTTGTCTTCTTTGGAAAAAAGTCTATTTAGCTCCTCTGCCCATCTGTAAATTGGATTGTTTGAGGTTTTTATTGTTATTGAGTTGTTTGAGTTTTTTATATATTTCAGATATTAATCCCTTCTTAAATATGCTGTTTGGAAATATTTTCTCCCATTCTGTAGGTTGCCTTTTCATTTTGTTGATTGTTTCTCTTGCTATGCAGGGGCTCTTAAGAAGTTTGATCTAGTCCTGCTTGTTGATTTTTGCTTTTGTTGTTTGTACTTTTTGGTATCATATCCAAAAAAATCATTGCCAGGACTAATATCAAGGAGTTGTTTCCATGTTTTCTTCTAGGAGTTTTACAATATCAGGTCTTATGTCTAAGTCTACATAGTTTCTAAATAATTAATTTCCCCAGACTTATTTGTTTCCTTTGGCAGATGAAAGGTCTGAATTGTGTAAGCTGTCACTACCAAAGTTAGAATTAAAGTTAAGCCTTTAATTTTCTTTTAATTTTAGAGCTGTAGAAGTTACTCGCCTTTCATCATTATCTTATAAAATAAAATATTGTTGGTAGGGAAGACATATAGAACTCACAGTGAAGTCCAATATAATTCAAATGTAACACTAAATGATTTTGTCTGGTTATTACTAAGATGCCAAATATAATGTGTGGCTGGAACATCCATATTGCTAAAGTTTTAGACCTCGTCTTACTAAAAACCCAGCTTACCAAATGAGTAAAGAATATTCTGCTTCAGATTTTCTAGTATAATTACTGTTAAGGACTATAATCATTAAGTATAATTAGCATCAATTGGAATTTTACACAAAAATGGTAACATAATTACAGATTTAGGCTGTCAGATGCTACAAAATTAAAGTTTAAAATTTCAAGCAAATTCTGTATTATAGTTAATACATATTCATAAGCATACAGTATATTGCACATAAACCCAAATGAGATTATAAAGTTCACATAGAAGATCTACTTTTATCTCCTCCAAGATATCAAACTCTTTTAAATTTTATTTGTTATGTCACGTTCTGCTTTCCATAATATGTCATAGATTCCATTAAATTTAAAAAAGATAAGGATACAGAAAATAACAGTTTACCTCCCAAATAATTTTATGTTTACACTGTTGAACAAAGTCATTTTTATTTTTTCCTACGTCCTTCCCACAAAACAACAAAAACCTCACCAAGCACAACAAAAATAATGAAAGACAGAGAAAATAATCCATATCAATAAATTAACTCTTTCAATTCCAAAACTCATAGAATGAAGTTCACCAGCCAAACACCATGAAATCTAGACCAGGAAGAGGACACATGTTAAGATGAACTGTGCCTACTGCAGCTCTAGCTGGTACAGAATTTCCCCCCAAGTGAGTACCTCAGTCTAGAAAAGCTTAATATATGACTCTGATTAGAACGTCAAAATCTGTAGGATAGATGGGCAGCAGGAGAAAAAATGGTAGTCCTATAAAGATTTAATTTTTTTAAATATTTGTACACCATTAAATGTCAAGGGTCAAATTATGCTGTTATGTTATATCTATTATTTACCCCCTAGATACAAGTAGAGCAAAAATCACCAGAAGTGAATTAGTGATTAGGAGAAAGAAAGGGCATAATTTAGCAGATTACAATACAGCAAGCTTGTGCCCTTAGGGACTTTGTTCGGAGACATACCGACTTCCTAGAAAAACTGATATACCCCAGATAAAAAAGTAATAAAATGACAGATTTGATGAAAGGCTCTTCAAGGCCAAAAATGATAATGAGGAACACAAACCAAATGGAAATTTACCCATTGAAATGTGAAAAGTCAGGCAAAGAATTTCTATTCTCACAAAGAAATTACAGCTCTGAACTCATTCTTTAAAAAAAAAAAAAAGAGGGCAATGGGAGCTTGGGAGTTTAGGACCTTATAACAGAAAAGGGAAGAGAAAAATAGCAAAATTGAGACAATCACTAGATTAGTGTCCAAACACACACACATACACACACACACACACACACACAATTGAAAACACACAGTCAGGAACATAGTAAATAGGATTTTGCAGTTCCTGTGCATCAGTGGTATGTACTTCTTAAGAAAAGAACTGAACAAATAGAAAAATTATTCAAATCCAAAATAGAAGAAAACTGTCTTGAAATGATGTCTTTAGTTTGCAGATCAAAGAAGTGTGTCATGTTCCAGGAAAAATCAATGCAGTAAGAGCAGCACTGAGACATAACCTCAGGATGTTACTGAACTACAAGGACACAGGAAAAATCATACAGATATCCAGGTAAAACAAAACTTCACATGCTAGGTTGACCTCAGGCTGTCTATAGAAGCATTCTTGCTAGATGATAGTGTAATAATATAGTCAAATTTTAAAAGGAAGAAAGGGTGACCCTAGAATTTTATACCTAGACAAGTATTAATTATTAGTTAGTATGTTTAATCCACAGACCTTATTTGGACATCTCCAGTTCCAATATATTGTTTTAATTGCAAAAGAAAATCCCAGATCATGTACTGTACAGTTGTCCTTTGAACAACACAGGTTTGAATTGTGTGGGTCCAGTTATCTGTGGATTTTTTTAATAGTAAATACTACAGTACTACACAGTCTCAGCTGGTAGAATTCATAGATGTAGAATCATGTATACGCAGGAACAGTGAATACAGAGGAACCATGGATACTGAGGGCTAACTATAAATTATTCTGGAATTTTCAACTGCATAGAAGGTCGGCACCCCTAATCCCCATGTTATTCAAGAGTCAAGTGTATTTTATTGTCATGAATCTATAGTTTCCTTTAATCTGGAACAGCACCACCATCTTTTTATTTATTTATTTATTTTGCATTTCTTCATATTGCCTTTTTTTAAGAAAAATTCTCTAAATTGGTGTTGGTTCAAAAACTGACCCCTATTCATGAAGGGCGAGGAGACATGGAAGAAAAAGGCAGATGGCTACAGATTGGTAGGTGACAGGTTTAATACGCAAGAGAACTTACATATGGGCAGCTGCAAGACAAGTAGGTCTCTGTCCCCACACACCAGAATCTTAAAAGTTTATATAGAGACCTTAACTGAGTTCAGTTACATATACTGTTTAGATAGTCTTGACGACACCTTACTCTTTCAAGATTATGTTCTTGAAACAGCTCCTAGTGTGGGAATGATGGGTGGAATATACATTCCAAGGACAGAGGAGGAAATGAAGAGACTTTGATTGCCAGGTCCAGCTCTGGAGTCAACCAGTAGGCCCATTTGCTCAATGATCTCCTCCAACAATTGGGTATGTCTGATGTTTCCTCATAATTATACTTAGGTTATGTATATTTGACAGGAATACCATAGACACCATCTTAACCAAGTGATCAAATTAAAATCACTAGTAATGGGACAAACAGACATAACGTTTCTCTTCATGTAATGAATGGAGAATAATAAACCCAAATTTTGAAGTCGATATATCTGATATAATATAGAAGTACACTCTTGATATGCTTTTTTTAAATAAAGAAGTATACAGAGTAAAAATAAACTTCCTGTCATACTATCATCTCAGCCCCTAAGATTTTTTCCTCAAAGGAAAGTGCTGTTAATGTTTTGGTGGATATTCCTAACATGTCTTTCTGTGAGTTTACATATGTATAAAATGTACACAGACAGTCCCTGACTTTCAGAGATTCAACTTATAATTTTTCAACTTTACAATGGTGTGAAGCAATATGCATTCAACAGAAACCGTACTTCAAATTTTGAATTTTAATTTTTTTCCTGGGTTAGCAATACATGGTACAATAATCTCTCATAATGCTGGGCAGCAGCAGCCAGGCAGCCAGCCACAGCTCCCAGTCAGCCACATGATCACGAAGGTAAACAATCCATACATTTACAACCATTCTGCACCTGTACAGTAGTCAATTAACCATAAGAAATATTCAACACTTTATAATAATATAGGCTTTGTGTTAGATTTTTCCCATTGTAAGCTAATGTAAGTGTTCTGAGCACATTTAAGGTAGGCTAGGCTAAATTATAATGTTCAATAGATTAGATGTACTAAATGCATTTTTGACTTATGATGGATTTATCAAGACATAACTCCATGATAAGTCAAGTAAGATCTGTATTTGGGCTGTTTTATTGTTGGGTGGGGGGTAAAGTTGTATAAACACAATAAAACTGCATATTTTATCTTATAGTTCACTTTATTCACTTAATATACTTTACAGTGCTTTTCATGAAAGCTCACAGATAGCTCATTTTTTTATCTGATGATGAATACTCCATGGTATATATGAAGCATTATTTATTTAACAATTCTGAAATTGACGGACATTTAGATTGCTTCCAACTTTTTACTATTCCAAACAATGCTGTAAAAGCACTCTTGTACATGTGCCTTCATGAACATTTACAAATATTTCTATGAATTGGTACCTTGAAAGAAAAATTTGAAAGATGACATTTTGATTTTTTTTATAAGTCCTGCCAATTACCGTTTAAATCGGCTGACCATTTTATGTTTCTATTAACTGTATAAGGAGAAACTGTTTCCTCTACATCTTTGTCAATACTTAATAGTAACAACAATTTTTAATATTTGTTCATCTATTGGGAAAAAGATCTTATTATTGATTGCCAAAGAGGTTGTGTGTCTTTTCATATATTTATTGGTCATTTTTATAATTCTATGAATTGCCTATTTGTATCCTTTACACACTTTCATTGTGCACATTTTTTACTATTTATTTGTAAACTGCTCTTTATGTTTCTTTTCACATTAATCATATATGTTACTTAGGTTACCAATATATGTTTTCCCAAGTATAGATGGTCTTTTATTCAACTGCACTTTATACTAGATCACTGGAAGAAACTTAAAAAATCAAAAGTCCCATTGTCTTGAATTTACCCAAGGAAAAGTTAAGACTACAGAGAGAGGCATATTAACTTATTCTAAGTCATACAACTAAGGTGTTAGTATTATATGAGGATGACAGAATAAGTGTAGGAGAGTGGAAAAAAGAAATTTAGAATTTATATTTTTGTCAAAAAACCTGGGTTGGAGCCCAATGAGCTAATAATGGACTGCTTTTGGATCTACTATTGGGCAAGGACTTTACATTCCCTGAAAAGAGAATTGAATTTGGAATCCAAAGGCATAGTTTCAATGCTTGACTCTGCTATATACTAGCTATGTGTACTTGTCACTGTTCAAATTCCTCATTTGTAAAATGAGAATACAAGCAGATGTTGTACATATTTCAAAACAGTGATGTGAAAACCAAATGTCATAAATATGAAAGAGCTTTCTGCCTTTAAAATATAACACAAATAAAGTCAAAACCAGAGTGACTTTTGGTAATACAAGGTAACCTCTTATCCCCCCCAAATAAACCACTATTTCCCAGTTATCAGTTCTAATGAAATAGAGAAAACAATGTTTTAATGCTGTATTCAAGATAATAAAGATTTCTGTTGCACAGAGATTCTCATGCCTCCCAGTCATTAATCTTCACAAATCCAACATGAGTTTTTCGATAAGCCACACACCCTTTGAGTTACTCTAAATTTCTATCATTTCTTATTTCCTTTACATTTAATTTCAATTTACTTGGTTTAGAACTTGAAATTAAAATGCTCAAATTATTTTTACCACCTAAGATAGAAAAATGTTAAAGACCATGCTTTATGGCATTGATAATTCAATTTTGAATCTTCTTATGAAAAGAATTTCCTAAAATTGTAGAAGTTAATTGTTATTTTATATGAACTATAAACACAGCTATTGTCATAGCAAGTTGTCATTATATTTATCATAATTGACTAAGAATTTGCTTTTAGGTGATTTGAGTCCATTTTAAAATACTTTTCAATATAATCATTTCATCTTCTCAGAGAAAGATGTATAAATGAAACATTATTACCAAGTGCATGTAAGGTCATTTAGCACCTTTCTGCAGAAAAATTATGCAGGTGTTCAGAACATGCTTCTCCAAGACATGTCCCACTTTGGCATGTGGATTATTTTGAGCTAAAGACAATGGAAACCCTATAGGCTCAGGAGAAAATACTGCTCCTCTCTTAACTACCTAAAAGAATTTAAATTGGGGATATTTTCCCAGAATAAGAGATAATTATTTTCAGAGATAAATTTTATCTAAGCTGACCCCATCTATATGGCAGGGCAAATATCTAATCACCAAACATCAGTTCTTCTTATTGTCTTGTGGATGACCCTTCTGTCCTTGGAAGCCCTGGACCCCTATCACATTCCATAGCTTAGGATGGCCATATATACCTCATTTTACCTTTCTGTCTCTGAACCTCTCATGTATGTGGGATCACTGATCATCTCATGTATGTGGGGTTCCCATACATATGAAATTAAATTTGATTCTCCTATTAATCTGTTTATGTCATTTTAATTTTTTGACCAGCAAAAGAACCAGAAAGAAGAGAAGGGGGAAGAGAAATTTTCCCCTTCGCAACAGTTTCAAGAGGAATATAAGAACATTAATGGAGTATCCCTCAGTTTGATAGAACTATGAATTGAATTTCACTCTCACCTATATCCTATTTCTTTTGGCCTCAGAGCCATGTGCATTAATGGAGGTTAAGGACTTATCAATGTTAACATAGTTGCTGAAAACAATTCAAATGCAGTAACATTCAGAGGACTTTTTAAATGCAAAGGTTTTTTCTTTTGCAATAGAAAAATTGATTTCTTAAATATCTTGGATATTTTCATGCTAATATTTTATTGGAAAACATGAATGGTGGGGAATGGTAGCTTATTAATTGCAGTTAGCCAAACATGAAAATCTAAATGTTCTCAATTTTAGTTTAACAACACTGAAAAGAATTTGGTACAATAAACATGTCAAGGAAATTGCATATCATAGACTAAACAAGACAAGCAGCATGCACTGACTTAATTAGAAGCACATGTAAATGTTCCCAAGAGCTTGAAAACCCTGGTTTCCTTGTTAGAGACCTTGTACTTCAGAAGAATACACAAATGAAACAATTTATAAATTAAGATAAAACATTAAAGTCCTATAGTTTAAAGTTTTCCTTGATACTTATTTGCTTTACATACATATTTGCTTACTCTTTGATAATAACTCTTCTCTATAATTTTACCATGTCTATTCTTTTCACATAATTCAGGCCGTTTCTCCTGCTCACTAGTATTTCAAAGGTGTTAGAGAAGATAGCAGTTAAAATTATAAGTGTATCTTACTTTCGTGTGTGTGTGCACACACACACATATATATTCCAAGTTGAATTATTTAATTTTACTTTTATAAGTAATAAAAATAATAGCATTATTTTTATGATAATTGCAAACAGAAATTCTGTCTAATGTCTTTATGAAAAACAAGATGTCCATATTCTTAACAACTGAACAAGTTTTAATGTTGGTGTTGAAAAAACTGACGTTTCTCTTAGTATATTAATATATTATAACTAAATTTGCTGATTTCAGTCCATATCACCAGAGTAAGAGTGTTTTCTATATGCAAGAAAAGATTTTTTGTCTATGGGAGGGAAGGTTTTTCTCTCCCAACAATGTTAATTTTGCTTCCCTAGAGCTTTCTCTTCACATCTAGACCCCCTTTGCTCTGAGACGTTTTACAGTAGCAGAACTGAACTTGACCTAAAGGCACACCTATAGATTTTTGTTATATAGTCTTCTCTCCCTCCTTTTCCCCCTTTCTAAAGTCTTCAAAATGGATGCTACGGCCATCCACAGCCTTTATCATTTCTGATGTGGCTTGAACTTTGGACAGCAGAAGATCAGTTGAGTGGTTCTTGATTGCTAGTGACTGAAGAAGCTGTGAGGGTTGATAAAAGATGAGACTATTTTCTTTGGGGTAATGAGGTGTTTACAATGAACTGTAAAACTGAAGCATTAAAGTTTTCAAAGTAATTTGGGGAGAATAGACCACATTCCATTCAACCAATAAGGTCCTTTGGGCTGCGTTCTAGGATGAAAAAGAAACCTGACCCAAGGGTGACTGCACAGGAGAAAACGTGTGGACTATTGTTACCACAGGTTACCACCTGTGGTCAAATGTCAAATGTCATTTGACTATAACTGAATTGTATCATGTTACTAATATCCATATAAGAAGGTTGCATTGCTACTAACATTGGGGCCAAAAAAAAAGCAAATTAGTTTGGACACTACTAGAGGGGGGAAATCACATTTGGGGCAGGAGGATTAGAGAGAAACTGAAACTTATACTCCAAAATTAGAATATATTCACCCAGTGACCACAATCCAGGGGAGAATCCTACACTTGGGGGAGATATACATCTAGGCAAAAAATGAGCACAAAAGCTAGGACAAATTCTCCTAAGGGGCATCTAGAAAGGAATCCCTTGTACCCTTATTTAGAAGCAAGAGGTGATGAAGTAATTATTTTTCCCCTGAAGTGAACTTTTTCAGACACTTTTGGGGGGATCTGAATTTTTTTGCCATCATTCTCTGTTGACTAGCCACCCCACCTCACCTCCATCTGACTACATTGTTTGTGCTGAGAAATCCCAAGACATGTTGGTCTAATTCACAGATGTACCCCTGGGTACCTTGCAATTATTGCTCCATAATTTTTTTTGAAGAAATGTTTATAAATGTGTCAATAAAAATTGTTCCAAGGTTAAATTCATTAGATGAAACCTAGGTAAAAGCAAGTGAAACAGGTTTCTTTATGGAAGGATTCCTACTGCCAATTGTGAACCTCCAAGAGAAGTTCATTGTTTACTTTTTTTTCAGGTGTTTTTCACTACTTTCACAGTCCACCTGTTATCATCTACTCAGTGTTCCATGTTCCCTTTCAGCAGAAACATCAATTGACCAATGGACTGGGACAGCTCCTTTGGCAAAAATGCCTTTAAAGTAAAAACAGGAAATCCATTTGGCTACCACAGCCCAGATAGACCTACCTTCATGAGAACCCCAAATCATTTTATCCCTTTGTTAACCATGCAAATTTCTAACTTTGCAATTTATATTTTGCATATATATATTTATATATCACCATGCCACCAATAATTATGATTATGAGAGGTTAAAGATCTCTCCCTTATAAATCAATAAACTGGCATTTTGATTTACGAACTTATCTTTTGTGAATTTGACCAACATGAAACTGAACCCTCCTACATAAAATCATGACCAATCAGTTGTCTGGTGCTGGAAGACTCAGGCACAAAGCCTCAGTCAAATTACAACATGACTGAACAACCCCCTGGCTGATATAACTTTACCTACAATTCCAGAAAATTTTAAAAGTAGCTGCATAAAATCATCATAGAACTCAAAAATATATCACAGAACATTGCTATTTGTATCCCTATAGGTCTCTGTTGAGAATGGTCCTTTGTCTGGATAAAAACACTAATCAGTGATAAATTAATGCATGCATTCATTCATTTATTTACCAACTGTGTATTGAGTACTTTCTCTGTGTCATGCTTGTCCTGGTGCTAGAGATACACTGACGAATAAGAGAGTTTCTGCTCTCAAGTTGCTCAGAGACCAGAGAAGTCAGACCAAAATATGAAATAAAATTAAATTAAGATTAAAATGCCCTCCATAATACAGTAAGTGTTATGATAAAATTTGTTTATGGTACTGAGGAACACATAAAGAGCCATCTCTTGAAGTCAGGGAGAATAGAATCTTAGAGGTACTAACCCTTGCTGAGCCATGAATGGTATGGATGGATATCACAGCATCCTTCAGTTTTGCAGAATACATATTAATTACCTATCAAATATAGAATTCCCCCTAAGTAATGGAACAAAGTATAATCACCAGCAAGAAAGCACTACTTTAAACTAACTTCTCTCAAGGGTGCACTGAAGTTCAGCTGAAAGTGGAGAAGTTTAAGAGTGTGAGCACCTCTTGGATTTGTGCCCTGGTTATTTTTAAGGTGTTCTATGAGCTTTCTATTTATTAAACTACACCTAGTGAAACAGTTTACCTGGATTATGTTAGCATGGTTACTAGCAGAAATGTGTTTGTAGAGTTAACATGTAATGTCATTTGAAGATTCTAATTCTCACAGAGAAAACATGTTTTTACTTGGCATCCCTTATGTAAGAAACCATAAAAAATTTTTGTCCTAGAATTTAGCACCAAGAAAAAAAATCTTTCCAGACAAATTCAGATTTGACTTTTAATATACAAAAATTATGATTCATCTCATGTTTCTTTCCTTTTGTAGTGAGAGAACAGATAAATGGAGGGTTCAGTTGTGTGACTATCTCCCCATAGATCCCTGAAGAAATAGTTTTCTTCTTCTAAATTATTTCTGATCATACTTGTCATTTGATTAAGTCATATATTCTTTTACATATTCACACACCACAAACCATTAAAAATGCTTTTGAAGTTAAAAGCATTCTAAGTTATTAATCGATAAGTAAATGGACAGATGAATAAATGGATAGGCAAGTGGTTTCAGAAATAAATAGATAGATCCTCAAATATAGTCAATGTTAGTGCTGTATTATGCTTTTCTACATGTTTTAATCAACAAAAATATTAATTATTACTAAAATAATTAATAAAGTATATTCTATATCCAAGAATGTGCTTAGTTTTTAATAATTCATACAAATCACCAGGATATACATATTTTAATCACAGCACTAATGAACTAAATTTTTTATTGCACTTAGAATGGTACCTGGCATACAGAAAATGCTACTACATATGCACTTCTTACATAAATTGTCCTAAAAAATATTACAAATAGTCGTTAAAACTTGAGAATTACCGAGAAGTTTAATTATAATAGTGTACAACAGATGATAGCTAGACTTATCATGGTGATTATTTTGTAGTGTATAGAAATAGCAAATCAACTATGTTGTACACCTGAAACTAATATAATATTGTAAATCAATATACTTTAATTTAAAAAGAGAGAGAGAAATATAGTGTTTGAAAAGAATCTAGTAGTTGAATTTTTGTCTCATATATGTAACATATCTTGAAAAAATCTGTAAAGGTACATAATACCAACTTAATTGTATAGAATATTAGGTGAGCTTCAAAGTAAAAAAATATTGTGTCTTATTCTTTAAGTTTAAGAAACTGAAATATTCAACAACACTGGTAATGTTGCATTAAAAAATTATAATAAAAATGTAAGGCTAAATTTTCTTCAGTAAATTAATAATTTGTAGATAGAAGTATCTGTTTACAAATATACATATTTACCCCTTATTCACTATCTCTTAATCACTATTACTCTACTTTCTTTTTCTGTAACAACTTTCACTTTTTTAATATCCTTATATGCTATTAGAAAAGCAACACACACAAAAAAGTAAAGAACTTACTACCAACTTCATTATGAGTCATATATAAAGCTTGTACTGAGTCATATACTTGTATTTACCTGTCATATACTTGTCATATACTTGTATACACATAACATATACCTGTTATGTATAAGTTGGTAAATATCCTTTGTAATTTGCAGAATAAAATTTATATTTTATGTATTTTGCATATATATATAAAACTGTGCATGGTTAACTGAGAAAAATACAAGTATTCCAAGAAAAAATGGTAAATATTATTTAATACTTCCTAAAATCCTTCAAATAATATTTAAATAAAGCATCATTGTCTCTTTTGTGTTGTAATATTCACATTTAAAAAAATTTGCCTCAGGATAGAACATCAGTAGAACACTTCCCAAGAGAAGTTGCAAAACACCTCTTACTGAGTCTGAAATATTAAAAAACTGGTTCATTCTGACCACCAGGGATTAGTACAGAGCCAGTACACAATGTGCAATAGCATATATTGGTATTATTAATACATAAGTAGGTTCATAATTTTACCAAATATCTGGGCACTCTTGAAACTCAAAGAAGTAAATGTGGGACAAGCAAAAAGAAGACACAAAGTCTCTCAGGCTCTGGATATAATAGCTGTTATACTAGGAGCCTGAGGGTGAAAAAGCAGAAAGGAATCAATATTCTTCAGAGAGTATTCTCCAAATTCTTCCATCTTAAGGGACAGCTATAGGCGTGATAACATTTGACTAAAGAAGAGATTAAAGAAGTGGTTTTATAAAAAATTGAAGTGTGATTTCTCTGAGCCTCATTCATGGAATGCAGGGGCAGAATCACTGTCAAAGTTAGACCCAAAGGAGCTTTCTACAATTCATTAAAAAGAAACACCTCCTAGGGGTCTAACAGGCAATGAGAACTCTGCGCTCCAGTTAGAAACTAGAAGAGGCTAGAAACCCAATTGGTATCAAATTTTATCCCAGTGGATTACAAGGATATTAGCAATATACTTGCCTGCACACAGGACCTAGATTCTAACAATGAAGCATATAGCTGGAGTAGAATCTAAAAGAGGTCCTTTTATTTAGTGTCTGTAGCATCTTCCAAATCCAGGTAAGTTACTTAGCCTTAAATTTGAACCTAGTTTTATATATATTACACATTGTGGAGTACAGTATACATTTTGGTATACATAATACACTTGGATATTGCACACCTATGTGAAAAGTTCTGTACTTTTAAAACTGACATGATAACAAATCCAACTTCAGGTGTCATATATGAAATGGGAAAGTTACTATCAAAGCACAGGGAAGGAAATTCTCAACTGTATCCTCCTTAGTCTAACAACAACTTCTAATCTTCTGTTTGATAACCAGGCTTCTGTTTAAGCCAAATGTGAATAGATCTCTTCTCTACCACTGATTAGCTGTAATAGGACCTGTTTCCTCATCTATAACAGGGAAATAAGAAGAATATCTACCCCACAGGAGTAGTTTG
Source organism: Leucopleurus acutus (assembly GCF_964270905.1). Taxonomy (NCBI): domain Eukaryota; kingdom Metazoa; phylum Chordata; class Mammalia; order Artiodactyla; family Delphinidae; genus Leucopleurus; species Leucopleurus acutus. Next base: position 27,798,533 of record NC_139152.1, on the reverse strand, counting down.
TAGAGTTTAAAGGAGGACAATTTGTGTAAAACGTTTATTAACATGCCCTAGAAACAAGGACTGTCCAATAGAAATATAATGCTAGCTATAAATGCAAACTACATAAGTAATAGTAAATATTCTAGTAGCTACATTTTTTAAAAGGTTAAAAGGAAGTTAATTTTAATTATATATTTTATTAATCTAATATATCCAAAATATTATCATTTTAGCAATCAATATAAAAATTATTAGTGAAATATTTTATATTTTTTCCTGCAATACCTTTTATATCTGATGGATTTTTTATGTTTGAGTACATCTCAGTTTAGTTTCGCCCCATTTCAGTACTCAATAGCCACATGGGACTAGTGACTACTGTATTGAACAAGGCAGATCTAGGATATAGTTAACACTCAACAAATATTTATTAGTGCTAATTATTGTAGTAGTATTTGAATTACTATTACTATTACAATATTCTTACAATAATCCTAAGCAGTGTTTATAACTATTTATATGTTGGGGCTCAGTGCAAGTCACTCCAAAATATGCCACAATGGCATATTGATTATTTTGAATTAAATTTACTGGAGAAAGAGGCAACACAAGAGGGACACTCTGGCCCTCCTTTCTGTCTCCCTGAAAGCAGGAAATAAATCTCCCATGTGAAGCCTGCATTCCCTGTATCTGGAAGTAGAAGGACACCCTTACCATAAAAGATAGGAAATTCAGGTGGAAAATCCTGTATAAACAAATCTTGTTACATTAATTTACCACCCCAAGTCCAAATTCTGTTTAGATTCTTCACTAACTGAGCACCCAAAACCTAAGTTTCTTTGTCCTTGTCAATTCCTCACAAATTCATTGTTTCTTTGTCTAAAAAGCTACCTGTTTTGGCCACTCCTTAGGTCTCATTTCTATAAGAACTAAAATTTGTGCCTTTTTCTCCTGTTAATCTATCTTGTGTTAATTTTGCTATTAGTCCAAACACAAAAACTCAAGAAGAGTAGAAGGGGAAATTTTTCCTTCCCTGATGCATAGAATTTAAAATCTCTTGCTAATTTTCAAAATATGAAAGCCTCCAGTGATGTTACAAAAACGAATAAAAATATAAAAGCAGATATGCATGTTAATATGTTAGGAAAAATTACAGAAGAAAATTTTCGAAGAGCACAGCAAATGTTCCAAGGGGAAAAAACTGTATGGATATGAGGAAAATTTCAGATAGATTATATATTTCAAGAAAAGGTTTTTTTAAAAAGCAAGATTTTGGGCTTCCCTGGTGGCACAGTGGTTGAGAGTCCACCTGCCGATGCAGGGGACACGGGTTCGTGCCCCAGTTCGGGAAGATCCCACGTACTGCGGAGTGGCTGGGCCCGTGAGCCATAGCCGCTGAGCCTGCGCGTCTGGAGCCTGTGCTCCGCAACAGGAGAGGCCACAACAGTGAGAGGCCCGCATATTGCAAAAAACACAAAACAAAACAAAACAAAAAAAAAGCAAGATTTAAGGCTGTAAGACATAGGTTTAAATTTTTACTTATAGCAAACATAGTGGGAATTTTTAACTGAAAACCCTGTTTGCTTATTATCCAAAAAATCTAGATAAATGTAAAAGCCTTAGTAAGGCAACTTAGATATACAGTTTCGAATTAAGCAAAATCAGAGCTGTACAAGACCTTCTAGAAAAAAATTATTTTATAAGTCAGGTAGCTTCATTGAGAATAAAATTTAGCCTGAAATTCTAAAGTTACATGCAGGCCTTGTTACCAGATTGTAAGGGAGGAACTTCCCAGGACACTGAGCCTTCCTAGGGCTGGTTGAGTCCACTTCCCTGACTACACAATGCAATCTGTCTCTCACCCCAATCTCCTTCTGGCAAACCCCTGATTATGCTTGAGCTATCAACCTAGCCTTTCCTTCCTTTGGGAAGTTTTCCCTGACCCTGAAAGACCCTGATATATGTTTATGGAACACTCTTTTACCTTTTTGGTATTTCTTACCACAGTGTATTTCAGTTCCAAGGATATGTGTTGATTCCTTTTTTTTCCTTGAAACTCCTTTTTTTTTTTACTTGTTTACTTTCTGTCTCTGAGGGATATTATAATTTCCTATGTTTTCAACTATCTATGCATATAGATTATAAATATATATCTAAAACCTGCTAGAATTCTCCACTTTAAAATACACAAAACTAAAATTATTATCCTACCTTTTCAAAACCTACTCCTCCTCCTGACTCCTCATTTTTTTTTTAATAGCCTCACTGTTATCTTTGTTACAAAGGAAATCTTAAATTCATTTTTGGTTCTTCCTTTCCCTATACCATCCAGACTAAATATAGGCCCTGTAGGGAAGAAAAATTTGCCACCCCAAAATGTCTCTTTGGCATAAGGATTATTTCAAGCTGAAAACAAGCAAGACCCAAAAGACTCAGGAAGAAACTTTGATATTCCTACTAACTGCCTAAAAAATTTTAGATAAAGGGCCTGTTTCTGGAATAGAGCTATCACTAGAGATATCTGCAAAGAATATGAGCTAGGTGTGATGGGGGAAACTCAGCAGGGCCTAGAGATCAGAGTGGACTCTGTCCCACTGTCTCTGCATGGCCCTACAACTATTTACTTACCAAACATTTGCTTTTCCATCTCCTTGTGAATTGCCTTCCTCCCGTTTGAAGTCCCAAACCACTACCTCAACATAATCTTTTGTCTTTAGCTGAAGGTATTTAAGGTGAGGGCTATGGCCATTTTGGTGTGTTCACTTTCCTAGGTCTCTCCCATGTACACATGTTATTAAACTTTTGCTTGATTATCTCCTGTTAATCTGTTTCATGTTATAGCTGAATATAAATTTTAAAATTTAGCAACTAACCTTCTCTTTTAACTCATGCATTAAATCAAATAATATACACATGCTGTTTCTCTCTGTTAACTATGCCAATATGTTCTATCCTATTTTGCTACTTCTTATCTTGAGTCACAGGTGCATAGGATCAAGCAGTCAGCAGAAAAACAAGTAGAACATCTTGACAAGAAGCAGACAGCCACAATGGCCATGAATCATGAAAATATCAAAACAAGTGGCACCATCCCAGTGAGGTCTCAGTCCTGCAACCCACACTCTCAAAATTCTCCTTAAATAGACCTTCCCTCTTTCAGAGAGTAAGATGGTACTTTTCAAGACATTAGTCTGCTACCCTCCTCATTTGCTGGCAAATTAATAAATTTCTCTTTCCTTTACCCTCATAACTTTGTCCTCATTATTCTCATCTGGCATCACGGACAAGGACTGAATTTTCAGTTACAAATTGGTGAGTCAGCCAGGAGACACCTCGGCACCGCAGTGGTGTGCATCTCGCTACTGACCTCCAACGTTGGAGCAGGGAGGGGCCATGTCAGGTTGCGCTTTGAGCCCTTGCTAGCAGGAGTGCTGCCTCCCAGGGAGAGATTGAGGGTCTGGTAGGCCCCATTTAGCTCCATGGAACTTCTGTCTCTCTCCCTAAATAGGGCACTCTCTCCTGCACTTGAACCTTCTTTGAGGAAAAGGAAACAGATTTTGGAAGAGTCATGACACCTTGGCCATTTGGGTAAGTCTCCCCGTGTGCACACTGAGACCCTTAATTCCACAATTTTAGGGAAGGTTGTGAACCTTCCAGCCCCTTATAGGGCACTTGTGGCACTGTTGGTGTGGACGTCATAGTTGAGTGGGACTAGAGAATCCAGGGAAGTCATTCCCTTTTGTTCTTTTTTGAGTTTTGAAAGGTTCCCATTTGTTTAGCTAGCCTTGGTTTTGATATATTTGGGGTTCAGTTCCTTTTTGTTGCTCTTTTGTCATTTGTCTACTTTTAAACATGGGAGACAACATGTCAGTTCCATCTGAAAGTCTCTTGGGAAGAATTCTGGCCAAATGTCCAACTTATAGCTATAAGCCTATGTCTAAAAGGAAAATGTAAAATTAGAGTTCTATTCCATTTTGTAGTTGTTTCTTAGAGTGTACTTTACACAACTGGGAGATTTTTAGTATGCTCCTAGAAAGAGAAAGAAAGATATTTTTTAAATACTGCATGGTCACAATGTTCTTTAGACTCCACAGAAAAATGGCTGAGATGAAGTTTTTCATTCCAAAACTGTTTCTTTTTGCACATGGAGTTAGAGAAAGCTGGCTTGATAAAATATTTTTTTCAGAATTCTGATCCTGTAAGAAGAAAAATATGCCTAGGAAAAGCTTGAAATTAACTCTTATCATGTCATTGAAATATAAACACAGCCCACCTTACCTGAGATGTCACCTTGGGTTAATAAGTAGAACTTCAAGCCAAGGGGAAAAAAAGGACAAAGAGGTTATTATGTCTCAGTATGTGTCTATGTCTTTGGATAATATTGCTGAGGTTAATTTGTAAATAAGCTCTATTTATTTGGCTTAAAGAAAAGTGAGTGCTTACAAATCAAACATTTCTAAATACAAGAGAAACTAAGATAACTACATTTCAGGTTCACATGATCTGGGGAATATTCAGTATTAAATTAATATCTAGTATTAAAGTCAGTTTAAGTTTGTTTATATGTTAATACAGGCACATCTTTAGAAACATCAACATTAAATATAGTATTTTTAGTGTACCCGGGTTTACCAAAAGTCAATAAGTTCATACTATCTCTGTTGCAATATTTGCCAGCAAGAAAATTAACTTGGTATGGGATAAAAAACTTTTGAGTGAACACTTTGGTAATAATTGTGTTTTAGAAATGTTTACTAAAAAATAGTTTGCCCAGATTTTTAGTAACTTGAAATTTTAGAGTTTTGTTAAATTTGGTTAATTGATGAAACCTCATTGAATGTCTAAATCATTTTTAAGATAAAATACTGGAACACTGATTGCTGAATAAATCTAAATTTACCTACTTTTTCTTCTTACAAGAGGGAAACTAAAGATGTTTGGGTTTATTAACCATGCATTTTGTACCACATACTAGAGAAATTATGCTATGAGAAAAATGTATGTTTTTGGAGATTATGAAATATATTCTAAAGTTTGCTAATCAGGAAATGCTGATATCACAACTAGTTACATTACTTGTTTCTTGGTTTTGTTAAGGTTTCTAAGGATTAAAAAATTATTATATGTAACTAAAGCTACTAAAATAATAAGGGAAACATTTCAGTGTGTAAAGAAAGTAGGATATGTGTTGTCAGTAATAGAAGATATGATGACTGGAAATATATTTGTTGGGGGAAAAAAGGAGAATAATTTTGTCCTGGAGCTGGTAGTTTATGGATAAAAAATAAGGAACAAGTTAATATGGATACATAAAGTTATAAAAGGTTTACAGGAAAAGAACCTTGAAAAAAGGAATTTTATATGGTCAGGATTGATTAAGATTAGATTGAATTTAATTAAATTAATGAATTTTGTTATTAGCAGTAAGCTGATACAAGACTAGAATTTGGTTTTCTCTCTGTGTTAAAAAAACAAAGCTTTCTTGGAATGCTGCTTTTGATAACAGATTTTGTAAATCTCTTTGCCTTTAAGTGATATTTATTTGTTTTTGAAATCTTTTATTACTCTGGTTGAGTAAATAAGTATTGTTTCAAAATGACCTATGATTCTATTGAACAAATGTTTTGAAACTTTTTGATATTTTTGACAAACTTCCCAAATGTCAAATTCTAGTTAAGGTCTTTCTGACCTCCAGCTAACATTGAGGTGCTTCAGAGGCCCCTGAGGCATCTCAGAAAAACTATTAAACTAAATAGGATTATTTGGTAGGTTAAATTACAAGGGAAGCATTGTCAAATAAAAGGTAACATTAAGCCTTCTTAATGTTATATCTCTGTATATATATATTATGGGAGTTACAGAAATTATATCAAATTCCTGGAAATCTTATATGACCTGACATAAAATGTTATCTGTAATCAAAACTGAGGCTCACACTGAACCTGAGTATTAGGGAAATGTCTTAACTGACTTTCATGCAAAGCCAACAACAACAGAATCTGTAAAGATTATGGCACACATAAATAAAGTCCATTCTGCTTCTACAAAAATTTAATGCCTCATTTTCAGACCTTTGCCATCCTGATGTCTTTGTAGCATGGCAACAGTCTGATCCTAAATCAGAGAAATTAAGATGGGTAAACAATAGCTGTGAGTTAAACAGTCAGGGCTATGGGAAATCCAAGGTGGTCATTTGGTTCTTCCTGGCTCCCTGGCAAGCCCCATTTTTTATTTGATAGGTTAAAGCCACCCCTTGCTGTAAGACTGATGCCCTCACAATGAAAAAAAAAAGGGTTAGAAAATGTGTTTTCCACTTAGAGTATACTTTCTACAATATTAATTTGACTATATTTGGTAAAAATAAGGATAATTTTAGAAAGAACAGATTATGTTTCAATAGATATTAATTCTAGTTTTGTTAACTAAGATCAGTGTTTACTAACACTCACTTCCCAAATAGCATTTTGTTCTTATGTTACATTATTGTAAAGTTTGAGTTATTAAGAAGATATTCTAAACTTGTTTCTGAAGCTGATCACTGTAATCTATCTTTGGATAAAGATTAGGTGCCCCTTGATCTATAACCAAGGGATTATACATACTGGAAAAAACATCATTTAAAGGACTGTCTCCAACCTAGGTGAAAGACTTCTTATCAGGCGTTCTTAAGTGCCTCAAGCACAAAGAAACTGAGGGGAATTAACTCTTAAATTTATATTTCTCACTTAACAAGGGGCTCTGCATTGGACTGTCTATAAAAAAGACTGCTAACACCAAATGACACTCACACCAGGAAGAGAAGAAGACAACAGCACGGGTAGGCAACTGACCCAAGAATGTGGACCTGGACTATAAGAACCATCCAACTAATTTACTTGAACTGTTTACAAAATGTTTGTCTTCCTATCAAAATGGAAAGCTATTGCAAGAAAATCCTCTAGTGAAATTGTGAAAGTATAACTATTCATGACATGCTTCACTGCTTACTTTGAGTATACTGCTAAAAGCACATGTACAATGTTTGAATGACAATTTGGTATAATTGATAAAATGTATAGCCTATAAAGTGTTTTCCTGTCAGCATACCTCCCTGTATTTGCTTGTTATATCTGATTAGTTTTCCCCCAATGTGGAGAACTAAGCAAACATATAAAGAAAAAGTAAGCCTAGCACCCAGAGACATGAATGGATTTGAGTAGGCAGCTCAAGCACTCTAACAACAATGGAAAAGTATATGGATTATCAATACTTTTTAAGGAGTGATTTGCATCTAAAAGGGGAAAATGATGGAGTAAATGTTCACATATTGCAGTATGGGAAAGTCTTTCTGGCTTATACATTATTTTGAACTTTAGGCTAACCAAAACAGCCTGTTTTGGGCCTACTAAACATACTTTGTACATCTACTTTAACCATTTAAAAAAATACATTTAAAAATCAAAGTTGAGGAGGAGTTTCAAGAGGGCGGAAGAGTAAAACGCAAACATCACCTTCCTCCCCACAGATACATCAGAAATACATCTACATGTGGAACTGCTCCTATAGAACACCTACTGAATGCTGGCAGAAGACCTCAGACCTCCCAAAAGGCAAGAAACTACCCACGTACCTGGGTAGGGCAAAAGAAAAAATGGAGACAAAGAATAGGGACGAGACCTGCACCAGTGGGAGGGAGCTGTGAAGGAGGAAAGGTTTCCACACACTAGGAAGCTCCTTCGTGGGTGGAGACTGCAGGTGGCGGGGGGGGGGGGAAGGTTCGGAGCTGCGGAGGAGAGTGCAGCCACAAGAGTGTGGAGGGCAAAGCGGAGAGATTCCTACACAGAGGATTGGTGCCAACGAGCACTCACCAGCCAGAGAGGCTTGTTTGCTCTCCAGTCTGGGATGGGGTCTGGGAGCTGAGGCTCGGGCTTCAGTTGAATTGCAGGGAGAGAACTGGGGTTGGCTGCGTGAACACAGCCTGAAGGGGGCTAGTGCACCACAGTTATCCAGGAAGAAGTCCGGGAAAATGTCTGGAGCTGACAAGGAGGCAAGAGATTTTCTCTTCCCTATTTGTTTCTTGGTGCGCTAGGAGAGGGGATTACGACTGCCACTTAAAGGAGCTCCAGAGACAGGCGCAAGCTGCAGCTATCAGCGAGGACACCAGAGATGGGCATGAGATGCTAAGGCTCCTGCTGCTGCCACCAAGATACCTGTGAGCAAGCACAGGTCACTCCCCACACCACCCCTCCCGGGAGCCTGTGTAGCCTGCCACTGCCAGGGTCCCATGATCCAGGGACATCTGCTCGGGAGAATGCACAGCGTGCCTCAGGCTTGTGCAACATCATGCCAGCCTCTGCTGCAGCAGGCTTGCCCTGCATCGGTACCCCTCCCTTCCACGGCCTGAGTGAGCCAGAGACCCCAAAGCAGCTGCTCCTTTGACCCTGTCCTGTCTGAGTGAAGAACAGATGCCTTAGGGCGACCTACATGCAGAGGCGGGGCCAAATCCAAAGCTGAACCCCGGGAACTGTGCAAACAAAGAAAAGAAAGGGAAATTTCTCCCAGCAGCCTCAGGAGCAGCAGATTAAAGCTCCACAATCAACTTGATGTACACTGCATCTGTGGAATAACTGAATACACAAGGAATCATGCCAAATTGAGGAGGTGGACTTTGGGAGCAAACATTTATTATTTTTTCCCCTTTTCCTCATTTTCTGAGTGTATATGTGTATGCTTCTGTGTGTGATTTTGTCTGTATAGCTCTACTTTTACCATTTCTCCTAGGGTTCTGTCTGTCCGTGTTTTTTGTTTTTGTTTTACTTTTTAAAATTTTTTTCTTAATAACTATTTTTTATTTTCTATCTTAATAACTTTATCTTATTATATTTCACTTTATTTTATTTTTATCTTCTTTCTTTCTTTCTTTCTTTCTTTCTTTCTTTCTTTCTTTCTTTCTTTTTTCTCCCTTCTATTCTGATCCCTGTGAATGAAAGGCTCTTGGTGCTCCAGCCAGGAGTCAGTGCTGTGCCTCTAAGCTGGAAGAGACAACCTCAGGACACTGGTCCACAGAGACCTCCCAGTTCCACATAATATCAAATGGCAAAAATCTCCCAGAGATCGGCATCTCAATGCCAAGACCCAGCTTCAATCAACAACAAGCAAGCTACACTGCTGGACACCCTATGCCAAGCAACTAGCAAGAAAGGAACACAACCCCATCCATTAGCAGAGAAACTGCCTAAAATCATAATAAGTCCACAGACATGCAAAAACACACCACCAGACGTGGACCTGCCCACCAGAAAGACAAGATCCATCCTATTCCACAAGAACACAGGCACTAGTCCCCTCCACCAGGAAGTCTACGCAACCCACTGAACAAACCTTAGCCACTGGGGACAGACAACAAAAACAACGGGAACAACCAACCTGCAGCCTGTGAAAAGGAGACTCCAAACACAGTAAGTTAAGCAAAATGAGAACACAGAAAAACACACAACAGATGAAGGAGCAAGGTAAAAACCCAATAAACCTAACAAATGAAGAGGAAATAGGCAGTCTACCTGAAAAAGAATTCAGAATAATGATAGTAAAGATGATCCAAAATCTTCGAAATAGAATAAATACAAAAAACGTTTAACAAGGACCTAGAAGAACTAAAAAGCAAACAAACAATGATGAACAACACAATAAAAGAAATTAAAAATTCTCTACAAGGGATCAATAGCAGAAAAACTGAGGCAGAAGAATGGATAAGTGACCTGGAATACAAAATAGTGGAAATAACTACTGCAGACCAGAATAAAGAAAAAAGAATGAAAAGAACTGAGGACAGTCTCAGAGACCTCTGGGACAATATTAAATGCACCAACATTCGAATTATAGGGGTTCCAGAATAAAAGGAGAGAAAGAGAGGGACTAAGAAAATATTTGAAGAGATTATAGTTGAAAACTTCCCTAATATGGGAAAGGAAATAGTTAAGTCCAGAAAGCGCCGAGAATCACATACAAGATAAATCCAAGGAGAAACACGCCAAGACACATATTAATCAAACTATCAAAAATTAAACACAAAGAACAAATATTAAAAGCAGCAAGGGAAAAAAAGCAATAACACAGAGGGGAATCCCCATAAGGTTAACAGCTGATCTCTCAACAGAAACTCTGCAAACCACAAGGGAGTGGCAGGAAATATTTACAGTGATGAAGGAGAAAAACCTACAACCAAGATTACTCTACCCACCAAGGATCTCATTCACATTTGGTGCAGAAATTAAAATCTTTACAGACAGGCAAAAGCTAAGAGAATTCAGCACCACAAAACCTGTTTTACAACAAATGCTAAAGGAACTTCTCTAGGCAGGAAAGACAAGAGAAGGAAAAGACCTACAATAACAAATGCAAAACAATTAAGAAAATGGGAATAGGAACATACATATCGATAATTACCTTAAATGTAAATGGATTAAATGCTCCAACCGAAAGACAAAGACTGGCTGAATGGATACAAAAACAAGACCCGTATATAGGCTGTCTACAAGAGACCCACTTCAGGCCTAGAGACACATATGGACTGAAAGTGAGGGGATGGAAAAAGATATTCCATGCAAATGGAAATCAAAAGAAAGCTGGAGTAGCAGTCCTCATATCAGACAAAATAGACTTTAAAATAAAGACTATTACAAGAGAGAAGAACACTACAAATGATCAAGGTAGTGATCCAAGATGAAGATATAAAAATTGTAAATATTTATGCACCCAACATAGGAGCACCTCATTACATAAGGCAAATACTAACAGCCATGAAAGGGGAAATAGAAAGTAATATAGGTTCCGGGAAGATGGCGGAAGAGTAAGGCACGGAGATCACCTTCCTCTCCACAGATACACCAGAAATACATCTACGCGTGGAACAACTCCTACGGAGCACCTACTGAACGCTGGCAGAAGACCTCAGACCTCCCAAAAGGCAAGGAACCCCCCACGTACCTGGTTAGGGCAAAAGAAAAAACTAAACAGAGACAAAAGAATAGGGACGGGTCCTGCACCAGCGGGAGAGAGCTGTGAAGGAGGAAAAGTGTCCACACACTAGGAAGCCCCTTCGCGGGCGGAGACTTCGGGAGGCGGAGTGGGGGAGCTTGGGAGCCGCGGAGGAGAGCACAGCAACAGGGGTGCGGAGGGCAAAGCGGAGAGATTCCAGCGCAGAGGATCGGGCCGACTGGCACTCACCAGCTGAGAGGCTTGTCTGCTCGCCCGCCGGGGCGGGCGGGACTGGGAGCTGAGGCTCCGGCTTTTGTCGGAGCGCCGGGAGAGGACTGAGGTTGGCGGCGTGAACACAGCCTGCAGGGCGTTGGTGCGCCGCGGCTGGCCGGGAGAGAGTCTGGGGAGGGGTCTGGACCTGCCGAAGAGGCAAGAGACTTTTACGTCCCTCTTTGTTTCCTGGTGCACGAGGAGGGGGGATTGGGAACGCTGCTTGGGAGAGCTCCGGAGACGGGCGCGAGCCGCGGCTAAGAGTGCGGAGCCCAGAGACGGACATGGGACGCTAAGGCCGCTGCTGCCGCCGCCAGGAGGCCTGTGTGCGAGCGCAGGTCACTAGCCACACGCCCTTCCGGGGAGCCTGTGCAGCCTGCCGCTGCCGGGGTCCCGGGATCCGGGGACGGCTCCCCCAGGAGAGCGAACGGCGCGCCTCAGGCTGCAGCGTCACGCTGGCCTCTGCCGCTGCAGGCCCGCCCTGCACTCTGTGACCCTCCCTACCCCCCGGCCTGGGTGAGCCAGAGCCTCCGAATCAGCGGCTCCTTTAACCCCGTCCTGTCTGAGCAAAGAACAGACGCCCTCCGGCGACCTACACGCACAGGCGGGGCCAAATCCAAAGCTGAGCCCCTGGGAGCTGTGAGAACAAAGAAGAGAAAGGGAAATCTCTTCCAGCAGCCTCAGAAGCAGCGGATTAAAGCTCCACAATCAACTTGATATACCCTGCATCTGTGGAATACCTGAATAGACAACGAATCATCCCAAATTAAGGAGCCCTGTGGATGAAAGGCTCTTGGTGCTACAGCCAGGACTCAGTGCTGTGCCTCTGAGGTGGGAGAGCCAACTTCAGGACACTGGTCCACAAGAGGCCTCCCAGCTGCACATAATATCAAACAGCAAAAATCTCCGAGAGATCTCCATCTCAACGCCAGCACCCAGCTTCACTCAACGACCAGCAAGCTACAGTGCTGGACATCCTATGCCAAACAACTAGCAAGACAGGAACACAACCCCACCCATTAGCAGAGAGGCTGCCCAAAATCATAATAAGTCTACAGACACCCCAAAACACACCACCAGACGTGGACCTGCCCACCAGAAAGACAAGATCCAGCCTCATACACCAGAACACAGGCACTAGTACCCTCCACCAGGAAGCCTACACAACCCACTGAACCAACCTTAGCCACTGGGGACAGACTCAAAAAACAACAGGAACTACGAACCTTCAGCCTGCAAAAAAAAAAAAAAGGAGACCCCAAACACAGTAAGATAAGCAAAATGAAAAGACAGAAAAACACACAGCAGATGAAGGAGCAAGATAAAAACCCACCAGACCTAACAAATGAAGAGGAAATAGGCAGTCTACCTGAAAAAGAATTCAGAATAATGATAGTAAGGTTGATCCAAAATCTTGGAGATAGAATGGACAATAGAATGGACAAATTGCAAGAATCAGTTAACAAGGACCTAGAAGAACTAAAGATGAAACAAGCAACGATGAACAACACAATAAATGAAATTAAAAGTACTCTAGATGGGATCAATAGCAGAATAACTGAGGCAGAAGAACGGATAAGTGACCTGGAAGATAAAATAGTGGAAATAACTACTGCAGAGCAGAATAAAGAAAAAAGAATGAAAAGAACTGAGGACAGTCTCAGAGACCTCTGGGACAACATTAAACGCACCAACATTCGAATTATAGGGGTTCCAGAAGAAGAAGAGAAAAAGAAAGGGACTGAGAAAATATTTGAAGAGATTATAGTTGAAAACTTCCCTAATATGGGAAAGGAAATAGTTAATCAAGTCCAGGAAGCACAGAGAGTCCCATACAGGATAAATACAAGGAGAAATACGCCAAGACACATATTAATCAAACTGTCAAAAATTAAATACAAAGAAAACATATTAAAAGCAGCTAGGGAAAAACAACAAATAACACACAAGGGAATCCCCATAAGGTTAACAGCTGATCTTTCAGCAGAAACTCTGCAAGCCAGAAGGGAGTGGCAGGACATATTGAAAGTGTTGAAGGAGAAAAACCTGCAACCAAGATTACTCTACCCAGCAAGGATCTCATTCAGATTTGATGGAGAAATTAAAACCTTTACAGACAAGCAAAAGCTGAGAGAGTTCAGCACCACCAAACCACCTCTACAACAACTGCTAAAGGAACTTCTCTAGGCAAGAAACACAAAAGAAGGAAAGGACCTACAATAACAAACCCAAAACAATGAAGAAAATGGGAATAGGAACACACATATCGATAATTACCTTAAATGTAAATGGACTAAATGCTCCCACCAAAAGACACAGATTGGCTGAATGGATACAAAAACAAGACCCATATATTTGCTGTCTACAAGAGACCCACTTCAGACCTAGAGACACATACAGACTGAAAGTAAGGGGATGGAAAAAGGTATTTCATGCAAGTGGAAACCAAAAGAAAGCTGGAGTAGCAATTCTCATATCAGACAAAATAGACTTTAAAACAAAGACTATTAGAAGAGACAAAGAAGGACACTACATAATGATCAAGGGATCAATCCAAGAGGAAGATATAACAATTGTAAATATTTATGCACCCAACATAGGTGCACCTCAATACATAAGGCAAATACTGACAACCATAAAAGGGGAAATCGACAGTAACACATTCATAGTAGGGGACTTTAACACCCCACTTTCACCAATGGACAGATCATCCAAAATGAAAATAAATAAGGAAACACAAGCTTTAAATGATACATTAAACGAGATGGAGTTAATTGATATTTATAGGACATTCCATCCAAAAACAACAGAATACACATTTTTCTCAAGTGCTCATGGAACATTCTCCAGGATAGATCATATCTTGGGTCACAAATCAAGCCTTGGTAAATTTAAGAAAATTGAAATTGTATCAAGTATCTTTTCTGACCACAATGCCATGAGACTAGATATCAATTACAGGAAAAGATCTGTAAAAAATACAAACACATGGAGGCTAAACAATACACTACTTAATAATGAAGATATCACTGAAGAAATCAAAGAGGAAATCAAAAAATACCTAGAAACAAATGACAATGGAGACACAACGACCCAAAACTTGTGGGATGCAGCAAAAGCAGTTCTAAGGGGGAAGTTTATAGCAATACAAGCCCACCTTAAGAAGCAGGAAGCATCTCGAATAAACAACCTAACCTTGCACCTCAAGCAATTAGAGAAAGAAGAACAAAAAAACCCCAAAGCTAGCAGAAGGAAAGAAATCATAAAAATCAGATCAGAAATAAATGAAAAAGAAATGAAGGAAACAATAGCAAAGATCAATAAAACTAAAAGCTGGTTCTTTGAGAAGATAAACAAAATAGATAAACCACTAGCCAGACTCATCAAGAAAAAAAGGGAGAAGACCCAAATCAATAGAATTAGAAATGAAAAAGGAGAGGTAACAACTGACACTGCAGAAATAAAAGAGATCATGAGAGATTACTACAAGCAACTCTATGCCAATAAAATGGACAATCTGGAAGAAATGGACAAATTCTTAGAAAGGCACAACCTGCCAAGACTGAATCAGGAAGAAATAGAAAATATGAACAGACCAATCACAAGCACTGAAATTGAAACTGTGATTAAAAATCTTCCAACAAAGAAAAGCCCAGGACCAGATGGCTTCACAGGCGAATTCTATCAAACATTTAGAGAAGAGCTAACACCTATCCTTCTCAAACTCTTCCAAAATATAGCAGAGGGAGGAACACTCCCAAACTCCTTCTACGAGGCCACCATCACCTTGATACCAAAACCAGACAAGGATGTCACAAAGAAAGAAAACTACAGGCCAATATCACTGATGAACATAGATGCAAAAATCCTCAACAAAATACTAGCAAACAGAATCCAACAGCACATTAAAAAGATCATACACCATGATCAAGTGGGGTTTATTCCAGGAATGCAAGGATTCTTCAATATACGCAAATCTATCAATGTGATAAACCATATTAACAAACTGAAGGAGAAAAACCATATGATCATCTCAATAGATGCAGAGAAAGCTTTTGACAAAATTCAACACCCATTTATGATAAAAACCCTGCAGAAAGTAGGCATAGAGGGAACTTTCCTCAACATAATAAAGGCCATATATGACAAGCCCACAGCAAACATCATCCTCAATGGTGAAAAACTGAAAGCATTTCCACTAAGATCAGGAACAAGACAAGGTTGCCCACTCTCACCACTCTTATTCAACATAGTTTTGGAAGTTTTAGCCACAGCAATCAGAGAAGAAAAGGAAATAAAAGGAATCCAAATCGGAAAAGAAGAAGTAAAGCTGTCACTGTTTGCAGATGACATGATCCTATACATAGAGAACCCTAAAGATGCTACCAGAAAACTACTAGAGCTAATCAATGAATTTGGTAAAGTGGCAGGATACAAAATTAATGCACAGAAATCTCTGGCATTCCTATATACTAATGATGAAAAATCTGAAAGTGAAATCAAGAAAACACTCCCATTTACCATTGCAACAAAAAGAATAAAATATCTAGGAATAAACCTACCTAAGGAGACAAAAGATCTGTATGCAGAAAATTATAAGACACTGATGAAAGAAATTAAAGATGATACAAATAGATGGAGAGATATACCATGTTCTTGGATCGGAAGAATCAACATTGTGAAAATGACTCTACTACCGAAAGCAATCTATAGATTCAATGCAATCCCTATCAAACTACCAATGGCATTTTTCACAGAACTAGAACAAAAAATTTTGCAATTTGTATGGAAACACAAAAGACCCCGAATAGCCAAAGCAATCTTGAGAACGAAAGAAGGAACTGGAGGAATCAGGCTCCCAGACTTCAGACTATACTACAAAGCTACAGTTATCAAGACGGTATGGTACTGGCACAAAAACAGAAAGATAGATCAATGGAACAGGATAGAAAGCCCAGAGATAAACCCACGCACATATGGTCACCTTATCTTTGACAAAGGAGGCAGAAATGTACAGTGGAGAAAGGACAGCCTATTCAATAAGTGGTGCTGGGAAAACTGGACAGCTACATGTAAAAGTATGAAATTAGATCACTCCCTAACACCGTACACAAAAATAAGCTCAAAATGGATTAAAGACCTAAATGTAAGGCCAGAAACTATCAAACTCTTAGAGGAAAACATAGGCAGAACACTCTATGACATAAATCACAGCAAGGTCCTTTTTGACCCACCTCCTAGAGAAATGGAAATAAAAACAAGAGTAAACAAATGGGACCTAATGAAACTTAAAAGCTTTTGCGCAGCAAAGGAAACCATAAAGAAGACCAAAAGACAACCCTCAGAATGGGAGAAAATATTTGCAAATGAAGCAACTGACAAAGGATTGATCTCCAAAATTTATAAGCAGCTCATGCAGCTTAATAACAAAAAAACAAACAACCCAATCCAAAAATGGGCAGAAGACCTAAATAGACATTTCTCCAAAGAAGATATACAGAGTGCCAACAAACACATGAAAGAATGCTCAACATCACTAATCATGAGAGAAATGCAAATCAAAACTACAATGAGATATCATCTCACACCAGTCAGAATGGCCATCATCAAAAAATCTAGAAACAATAAATGCTGGAGAGGGTGTGGAGAAAAGGGAACCCTCTTACACTGTTGGTGGGAATGTAAATTGATACAGCCACTGTGGAGAACAGTATGGAGGTTCCTTAAAAAGCTACAAATAGAACTACCATATGACCCAGCAATCCCACTACTGGGCATATACCCTGAGAAAACCATAATTCAAAAAGAGTCATGTACCAAAATGTTCATTGCAGCTCTATTTACAATAGCCCAGAGATGGAAACAACCTAAGTGTCCATCATCGGATGAATGGATAAAGAAGATGTGGCACATATATACAATGGAATATTACTCAGCCATAAAAAGAGACGAAATTGAGCTATTTGTAATGAGGTGGATAGACCTAGAGTCTGTCATACAGAGTGAAGTAAGTCAGAAAGAGAGAGACAAATACCGTATGCTAACACATATATATGGAATTTAAAAAAAAAAATGTCATGAAAAACCTAGGGGTGAAACAGGAATAAAGACACAGACTTACTAGAGAATGGACTTGAGGCTATGGGGAGGGGGAAGGGTAAACGGTGACAAAGCGATAAAGAGGCATGGACATATATACACTACCAAACGTAAGGTAGATAACTAGTGGGAAGCAGCCGCATAGCACAGGGAGATCAGCTCGGTGCTTTGTGACCGCCTGGAGGGGTGGGATAGGGAGGGTGGGAGGGAGGGAGACGCAAGCGGGAAGAGATATGGGAATATATGTATATATATAACTGATTCATTTTGTTGTGAAGCTGAAACTAACATACCATTGTAAAGCAATTATACTCCAATAAAGATGTTAAAAAAATAAATAAATAAATAAAAAATAAAATAAGACAAAAATAAAAAATAAAAAAAAAAAAAGAAAGTAATATAATCATGGTAGGGGACTTTAACACCCCACTTTCCCCAAAGGACAGATCATCCAAAATGAAAATATATACAGAGATACAAGCTTTAAATGATACATTAAACAAGATGGACTTAATTGATATTTATAGGACATTCCATCCAAAAACAACAGAATACACTTTCTTCTCAAGTGCTCATGGAACATTCTCCAGGATAGATCATATCTTGGGTCACAAATCAAACCTTGGTAAACTAAAGAAAATTGAAATCATAACAAGTATCTTTTCTGACCACAATGATATGAGACTAGATATCAAAAACAGGAAAAAATCTGGAAAAAATACAAACACATGCAAGCTAAACAATACACTACTTAATAACCAGGAGATCACGGAAGAAATCAAAGAGGAAATGAAAAATTACCTAGAAACAAATGACAATGAAAACACAAGAACCCAAAACCTATAGGATGCAGCAAAGCAGTTCTAAGAGGGAATTTAAGAGCAATAAAATCCTACGTTAAGAAACAAGAAACATCTCAAATGAACAACCTAACATTACACCTAAAGCAATCAGATAAATAAAAACAAAAACCCCCCAAAGTTAGCAGAAGGAAAGAAATCATAAAAATCAGATCAGAAATAAATGAAAATGAAATGAAGGAAATGATAGCAAAGATCAATAAAACTAAAATCTGGTTCTTAGAGAAGATAAACAAAATTGATAGCCATTAGCCAGACTCATCAAGAAATAAAGGGAGAAGACTCAAATCAATAGAATTAGAAATGAAAAAGGTGAAGTAACAACTGACACTGCAAAAATACAAAGGATCATGAGAGATTACTACAAGCAACACTATGCCGATAAAATGTACAACCTGGAAGAAATGGACAAATTCTTAGAAATGCACAACCTTCTGAGACTGAACCAGGAAGAAATAGAAATTATGAACAGAAAAATCACAAGCACTGAAATTGAAACTGTGATTAAAAACCTTCCAACAAACAAAAGCCCAGGACCAGATGGCTTCACAGGCAAATTCTAGCAAACATTTGGAGAAGAGCTAACACCTATCTTTCTCAAACTCTTCCAAAATATAGCAGAGGGAGGAACACTCCCAAACTCATTCTACGAGGCCACCATCACCCTGATACCAAAACGAGACAAAGATGTCACAAAGAAAGAAAACTACAGGCCAATATCACTGATGAACATAGATGCAAAAATCCTCAACAAAATACTAGCAAACAGAATCCAACAGCACATTAAAAGGATCATATACCATGATCAAGTGGGGTTTTTCCCAGGAATGCAAGGATTCTTCAATATATGCAAATAAATCAATGTGATACACCATATGAACAAACTGAAGGAGGAAAACCATATGATCCTCTCAAGGGATGCAGAGAAAGCTTTTGACAAAATTCAACACCCATTTATGATAAAAAACTCTACATAAAGTAGGTATAGAGGAACTTTCCTGAACATAATAAAGGCCATATATTACAAAACCACAGCCAGCATCATCCTCAATGGGGAAAAACTGAAAACATTTCCACTAATATCAGGAACAAGACAAAGTTGCCTACTCTCACCACTCTTATTCAACATAGTTTTGGACATTTTAACCACAGCAATCAGAGAAGAAAAAGAAATAAAAGGAATCCAAATCGGAAAAGAAGTAAAGCTCTCACTGTTTGCTGATGACATGATACTCTACATAGAGAATCCTAAAGATGCTACCAGAAAACTACTAGAGCTAATCAATGAATTTGGTAAAGTAGCAGGATACAAAATTAATATATAGAAATCTCTGGCATTCCTATACACTAATGATGAAAAATCTGAAAGTGAAATTAAGAAAATACTTCCATTTACCATTGCAACCAAAAGAATAAAATACCTCGGAATAAACCTACCTAGGGAGACAAAAGAGCTGTATGCAGAAAATTATAAGACACTGATGAAAGAAATTAAAGATGATACCAACAGATGGAGAGATAAGCCATGTTCTTGGATTGGAAGAATCAACATTGTGAAAATGACTCTACTACCCAAAGCAATCTACAGATTCAGTGCAATCCCTATCAAGCTACCACTGGCATTTTTCACAGAACTGGAACATAAAATTTCATAATTTGTATGGTGACACAAAAGACCCCAAATAGCCAAAGCACTCTTGAGAACAAAAAGCAGAGCTGGAGGAATCAGGCTCCTTGACTTCAGACTATACTACAAAGCTACAGTAATTAAGACAGTATGGTACTGGAACAGAAACAGAAATATAGATCAGTGGAACAGTCTAGAAAACCCAGAGATAAACCCACACACATATGTCACCTTATCTTTGATAAAGGAGGCAAGAATATGCAGTGGAAAAAAGACAGCCTCTTCAATAAGTGGTGCTGGGAAAACTGGACAGTTACAGGTAAAAGTATGAAATTAAAACACTCTCTAACACCATACACAAAAATAAACTCAAAATGGATTAAGGACCTAAATGTAAGGCCAGAAACTATAAAACTCTTAGAGGAAAACATAGGCAGAACACTCTATGACATAAATCACAGCAAGATCCTTTTTGACCCATCTCCTAGAGAAATGGAAATAAAAGCAAACACAAACAAATGGGACCTAATGAAACTTCAAAGCTTTTGCACAGCAATGGAAACCAAAAACAAGACGAAAGGACGACCCTCAGAATGGGAGAAAATATTTACAAATGAAGCAAATGACAAAGGGTTAATCTCCAAAATTTACAAGCAGCTCATGCAGCTCAATATCAGAAAACCAAACAATCCAATCCAAAAATGGATAGTAGACCTAAATAGACATTTCTCCAAAGAAGATATACAGGTTACCAACAAACATATGAAAGGATGCTCAACGTCACTAATCATTAGAGAAATGAAAATCAAAACTACAATGAGATATCACCTCACACCAGTCAGAATGGCCATCATCAAAAAATCTACAAACAATAAATGCTGGAGAGGGTGTGGAGAAAAGGGAACCCTCTTGCACTGTTGGTGGGAATGTAAATTGATACAGCCACTATGGAGAACAGTATGAATGTTCCTTAAAAAACTAAAAATAGAACTACCATATGATCCAGCAATCCCACTACTGGGCATATACCCTGAAAAAACCATAATTCAAAAAGAGTCATGTACCACAATGTTCATTGCAGCTCTATTTACAATCGCCAGGATATGGAAGAAACCTAAGTGTCCATCGACAGATGAATGGATAAAGAAGATGTGGCACATATATACAATGGAATATTACTCAGCTATAAAATGAAACAAAAGTGTGTTATTTGTCATGAGGTGGATAGACCTAGAGTCTGTCATACAGAGTGTAGTAAGTCAGAAAGAGAAAAACAAATACCGTATGCTAACATATATATATATATATATATATATATATATATATATATATATGGAATCTAAAAAAAAAAAGAAAAAAGAAAAAAAACTGGCTCTGAAAAACCTAGGGGCAGGACAGGAATAAAGACGTAGAGAATGGATTTGAGGACACAGGGAGGGGAAGGGTATGCTGGGACAAAGTGAGAGAGTGGCATGGACATATATACACTACCAAATGTATAATAGATAGCTAGTGGGAAACAGCCACATAGCACAGGGAGATCATCTCAGTGCTTTGTGATCACCTAGATGGGTGGGATAGGGAGGATGAGAGGGAGACACAAGAGGGAGGAGATATGGGCGTATATCTTTATGTATAGCTGATTCACTTTTTTATACAGCAGAAACTAAGACACCATTGTAAAGCAATTATACTCCAATAAAGATGTTAAAAAATTTTTTTAAATAAAAAACAAAAATCCACAAAGGATTGTTGTGGGGATTGAATAATGTAATTTATGTTAAAAAAAAGAGAAAGGGTCAACTTTATTTCCTTCTGTTTTATGGCTTAATGACATTCCATTGAATATATGTACCACATTTTCTTTATCCATTTATCTATCGATGGACACTTAAGCTGTTTCTATATCTTGGCTATTGTGAATAATGTTGCAATGAACAAGGGAGTGTAGATATCTCTTAGGGATACTCATTTTATTTTCTTTAGATATATACGCAGAATTGGGATTGCTAAATCATAGGTAGTTCTATTTTTATTTTTCTGAGGAATCTTCCTAATATTTTCTGTAATGGCTGTATTAGTTTACATTCTCAACTACAATGTACAAGGGTTCCCTTTTCTCCATACCCTAACCAACATTTGATATCTCTTGTCTTTTTTTTTTTTTTTTTTTAGCAGTACACGGGCCTCTCACTGTTGTGGCCTCTCCCGTTGTGAAGCACAGGCTCCGGACGCACAGGTTCAGCAGCCATGGCTCATGGACCCAGCTGCTCCACGACATGCGGGATCTTCCTGGACCGGGGCACGAACCTGTGTCCCCTGCATCGGCAGGCGGACTCTCAACCACTGTGCCGCCAGGGAAGCCTGGCTCTTTTCTTTTTAATTTGAATAAAATTCATGGAAAGATTTTAACGTCTTTGGAATGCCAACTGTATTGAAGTCATTTGTTATTGTGAGTATTAATGCCATGTTTCTTTGTGTAAAACAATGGTTTTGTTATTTGTTGCCTTCTATGTCATTCTTTACTGAATGTAGATAGAGGGAGACATGAGACAGCAGACTATCTATAAGAGACAATGAAATAAATGATTTTAAGAAATGAGATTTGCAGCCCTTTAAAAAAGAAAAAAGAAAACCCTAGATAAAATGTTTAGAAAACTAATTCTGTCAGCTTATACTAATTTCTAAAAGTCAAGTTACCCACTTCAATACTGGTCATGCTCCTTTCCAATTCTCTGAATAGACTACACGCAAAGGTAGGAAACTGAAACAATAATCACAATTCCTTTCCAAAGAAGAACCCAAATGAAAAAACTTGGGGCAAGAGTTGTCACTCCACCCAGATTAAAAAAAAAAACAGAAAAAGAGGGAGAGAGAGAGAGAATCAGAGTGAGCACACCACGTCACTGTCAAGAATCTAATTACCTGACAGAAACCTTAAGAATCCATGTACCCATTCACTTGTGTTGCTGATGATTAGAACCTGTCTCTGGAAATCTGTTCACAGCTCATTGTATCATGAGAGCAATTTTCTCCTGACTGGAAACCAACCCAAAATATTGTAAAAGGACATTGCAAATTAAATCATAAGGTCATGAAGCACAGTGTAAAGAACATTTACTTTGGAATTAAACAGGCCTGGGCTTGAATCCTAATCCCAATCCTTATTAGTTATGTACAAAGGCAGTTCCTCCACTTCTGAGTCTCTTTTTTTCTTTGTCTGTGAAAGACCTATAGTAATACTTACTAAAAACTATAATACTATTTACTACAGTAACATTTACTAGAAATATAATAATATTTACTAGAATATTTATTGTAAATAATATTTGCAACTGGATAACTTGCAAGAAGATAAGACTCAGTACAGTATGAAATATACTTCTATCCACTCCAAGTCATTTCTTCCAGCTCTTCAATAATCATAATCTGTGAGAATCATGTTCTTCACAATATAAAAGGTATTGTGGAAAAAAAGGACAGCAGACCAAAACTTCTAAAATATTTAATATATGTTTAACTTAATGTTAAGTTAAATATAGACAAATAATGTTTGAAAGACTTCTTCAGTTTAAATATCAAAAATATAAATCCTAAAAGTCTTAAGATGCTTTATTTATTTAGCAGGTTTATATACATTATAGTTATAAGGTAAGTACCTTTATTTTTAATACTGACAAGATCCTCATTCAAAAACCATGTTCAGTTTGAGTCTTTCATGTTTAGGAACAATGAGGAAAGGCAAGAAAATTTGGCATTAAATGGCCTAAAAAGTAAACAAGATAAAGATAATATGTAGCTATTTTCCATGGGTACATCTATTAAGATTCTTTTTTTTTTTTTTTTGCTGTGTTGGGTCTTCATTTCTGTGTGAGGGCTTTCTCTAGTTGTGGCAAGGGGGGGCCACTCTTCATCGCAGTGCACGGGCCTCGCACTATCGCGGTCTCTCTTGATGCGGAGCACAGGTTCCAAAAGCGCAGGCTCAGTAGTTGTGGCGCACGGGCTTGGTTGCTCCGCGGCATGTGGGATCTTCCCAGACCAGGGCTCGAACCCGTGTCCCCTGAATTAGCAGGCGGATTCTCAACCACTGCGCCACCAGGGAAGCCCTATTAAGATTCTTTTTATTCATTTTTTCCTTCCAATTTCCCAAGAGCTGAACAAGAAGATTTTAAACTAAAGCATTAACTTTCTTCCCAATCACTACAAAAGCAGGGAGAAATGTCTGCTTTGTGTCTACCACTCAGAGTATGAAGCAAGGGAAAATTCTATGTCTGAGAACTAGATAAGCAAAATTCCTGCCCCTTTAAGCTGAGCTTTCCTCTTTCCTTAAAGAAAGGATTCTCGGGCTTCCCTGGTGGCGCAGTGGTTGAGAGTCCGCCTGCCGATGAAGAGGACGCGGGTTCGTGCCCCGGTCCAGGAAGATCCCACATGACGCGGAGCGGCTAGGCCCGTGAGCCATGGCCGCTGAGCCTGCGCTTCCGGAGCCTGTGCTCCGCAACGGGAGAGGCCACAACAGTAAGAGGCCCGCGTACCGCAAAAAATAAATAAATAAATAAATAAATAAAAGAGGATTCTTAAATCCTTTAAGAAAATTTCCATAGAATCCTTTAAGAATTCCTTAAGAAAATAGGAACCATATTTCCTATTTATTTCATTCTAAGAGCTGATTGTATGAGGCAGAATGAACAAAATATTCTTTAAAAGATCTGCCTAGTTATATGATTTACATAGCTTAAGATCCCCAAAATTTCTAGTCCCTTATTTGATTTCCATATGAAAAAGAAATACCCTCCTTAAAGTTTGCCATTATTTAAGATATCTTCATATTGATGGGACCACATATTTTTCACTTACATTATAGAAAAAAAAGTGGAGGAAGGGGAAAATGAAAGAAAAATAGAGAAGAGAATAAAGAAGGAAAGGGAAAGGAAGGTAACCTCCAATTGTGTAACTACCTTGTTCAGCTACCCTTATCCAAGGTGATCCTTTCATCCTATGAAGAGAAAGATAGGAGCTCTTGCCTTCTTTTACTATTCCAAGTACTTAGAAAAACAGTTCTTTTGTTCATGAATGTTACTTGATTTGTGTTTTGTTAGAACCTCTTTTTCACAAAACAAAATAAGATCTGACCCTTTTCTAGCAGTGAGGAGAGGGAGCCTGGTAAATACCTACCTTCTCAGATTTGATTCTTGGACCCATTGTTTACAGTGGTTATTTTAGCCTGATAGTCTGCCACTTGAGGAGATAAATATTTTTCTTTCAAACATGCAGTGGAACACGAGCTTTGTGTTTTTTCCTTCAAGATAACAAAATTGTTTGTAAAAATGTTTTTTGATTCAGTACAATTGCCCAAGATATGGTCCTGTTGTGTTTTCTATTTGTCACCAACAGTTTCATTATATTTTATAATGGCCTTGGCACACCAGTTATTGCTTAACCCAGTTTTGAACAAGACAGAATTGTCAATTGCTTGCTTGACCTTATTCTTCCACATCTCTACCATTCTTTCATCCACATTCAAAGGAGCCTAATGTAAATATTTCAATTGAATATTGAGAAATCCTTTTAAAGAGAGCCATGTTTCAATATTCCTATTAAATCTAAGGCCTTGGCCCCCCTTACTCTGCAGTTTTTTATCTCCCTCCACCCCGCCCCCTTTCCCCATATTCATGGTAACAATCATGTTAACAGTAATTTTAACCTTTTGTTTCATTTCATCCTTTTAAGAGCCTTCTCAAGGAGTTACTTAAGCCTATTAGTTGCAAGGAACAGAATCCACTTCCAACAACCATAAACATATAGGGGGAATTTATGGGAAAGTTAGTGTCTCACAAAACCAAGAGGCAGGAGATGAGGCCTGGCTCCATAAAAGATAGGGACTGGGCAAGGAAACCGGTAACCCTGGTCACCACTCTTTTTTTTGCCTTCATCTGTGCATCTACTCCTTTTATCTCTCCCTCTTCTCATACCTGACTTCACAGAGTCAGCCTGCACATGGACCTTAACTGCCTCATTTCCAGTTCATAAGGCCAATTAGTGTTTTTCAAATCAACTTCCAAATTCTGAGAATTGAGAACCTGATAGTTTCCCATCCTAGTCTGTTGACTATAACCAAGGATTCAGAGTCATGTAATTCAAATGTGGCTATGGTGGTCCCATCCTGGGGGTACCAGGTTATCAAAGAAAAGGGATAAGTGCTAGAAAGATCCACCCAAGTGTTTTTACTACCAGGACACAGGTTCTGTTGAATTAGCCCCATTTTAAGATGTGAAAACTAAAGCAGTCTTGTCTTAAAAGACAGGTTTTGGCCTTAGCTCTGCCACTAACAAGATTTTGAACTAAGTCAAAATCACTTCAGACTATATAATTTGCAAGTTTCCTTCCAGTATTAAAATATAGTAATCCTATGTTTACCAGAGATTGGTCATTTAAATAGTCAATGCTCCTGTATAGATAATATTTTATAGCTTAATAGTGTAACTTTCCCTGAATATGTTACTCTGGACTAGGCACTATTCTAAAAACCTTATATATATTAACAACACAATTCTGACACAAACTTCACAGATGAAGGGCACAGTACCCCATAATACTGCTCTTACTTCACTTTCCAACCGCAAGCTTGAAGGTTCCCAAGCTATCCCGCACATCTGACCAACTAGATATAAATTCAGTGTTCCCACAACCCCTCAGGTTTGATAACTCTCTAAAACAACACACAGAACTCAGTAAAGCACTATACTTACAATTGCAGTTTTAATTATAAAGGAAACAAATCAGGGCCAGCCAAAAGAAGAGATGCGTAAGGCACAGTCTAGGAGGGTCTTAAAAATAAAGCTTCTGAGTCCTCAGGAAACATCATGCTCCTGCCACATTAATACATGATACCAACCAGGGAAGTTCACCCATACTTCAGGGTGTCCAGTGTTTTTATTGGGTTTCATTACATAAGTATGGTTGATTCAATCACTGACCATACAATTAAGCTCAATTCCTAGCTTCTTTCCCTAGGGGTTAGGAGGTTGTACCACATGGCTCAAAGCCCCAACACTCTAATCATACAGTTGGTCTTCAGCATGACCAACCACCATCCTGAAACTATCGAAGATGAGTTACCTTGTTAGTATAGTTAGTATAAATTTAGGTGTGGTCTAAAGGTCCCACCATGAATAACAAAGACATTCTTATCACTAGGGAAACTCCAAGGAACCAGGATCAAAGGCCAGCTAAATTATTTATAATACAATATTAACTCATTTAATTCTCATAACAACCCTTTGAGGTATGAACAATTATTTTCCACAGTTTTACAAGGCAGAGGGTTGTTAAGTAACTTGCCCAAGGTCCACACAGCTAATGAATGAACAGAGGATCTGACTTCTTTTTTCATGACACAGACTTTCTCTTCAGTTATTTGGCTTTTGTTTAGAAATCTGATCAAGAAACTCCAAGCCGCAAATTATAGATAGCTCTTCTCTGACTCACCATGTCATACTTGCTAACCTAGAGATAATGACATTCTAGTCTTTTGTGTTTTCAAAAGAAAAAGTATCTTAAATCAATGCTGTTTGTCATGTTCTTCCCTTTAAAACCACAAAATTACTGAGTCATATATCTTTGGGAAATGTGAAGACATGATAGCTTCACAGCCATTATCTTCAAAGTGACTAGGTACAGAGAATGTGGTAAGCATTTTTATCCAACAATGGTTTCTAATATGACATTTGTCAAAGTGGTTAATTCTAGTTACGGCAATAAATGGCCCAAAATCTCAGTGGCTTAACACAATACAGATTTCTTTTTTACCCACTTGAAGTCAGACAAAGGCTGGGCAGCACTCTTCCAGTTGAAATTCAAGGATCTGTGTTCCTTCTACCATGTGATCAAGCCATTCTAGAGCCCTTTTCTTCCAGACACACAAATGAAAGTGAGAGAGAATACTTGGGGAAGGTGAGCCAGATACTAGATCATTTAGCCCAGAAGTGGAATATGTCACTTCAGATCATATTGCATTGTCCAGAACTACTCAGATGGCCAACTTAATTCCAAAGGAGGCTAGAAAATGGAGGTGCAACACATAGACATTACTCAGCATTGTTAATGGCCTCTGTCACAATCTGCCCTTTAGTAACAAAATATCTATTTGAACCCTCCTTCCTACTTAAGAGAAAACACTCCTCCCCAGTTAGCCAATTCAAAGACCGAGTGAGCTTAGTTCCAGTGTTCTTCCACTAGCTTTGGGCATGTTACTTACCCACTCTCTGCTCTGCAAAATTGGGAAAATCTTTGTTCATACCTTAAAGAGGTTTTATGAGAATCCAGTCTCCAAGTCTTATCCATTAGATACAGATGTGATACTTCCAGATGTTTTTTATGAACAAAAATTCAGGTTATATCCCTTGGCATACACTCAGTATACAATGGTGGTACAGAGATAGGACATTGGCAATGGATGCTCCTTCAGAAAAGAGAAGAATGGAAAACTGAAAGTAGTCACTCATCTATAGTAATTCTGAATTCTGAGGGGAAGACACTGTGAAGTCTCTCTGCCATGGCAGGCAAGAAACTTGCAAACTCTGGTATTGTTGTCTTCTGCAAAGAACTACTGTGTCTGTGTTTCTCCATGATCCTAGGGCTCTACCCTCTGGGAGGTCCCCTTAGTCTGATGGTCTTCTTGTGAGGAGTACAGTTGTCAAAGCTACCTTCTCTTTATAGAAGGTTGGGGACACAAGAATTATTTTAAGTTGTGAACAGAAAAGGGCTCTTTATTCCATGTTCTGAGTTTCTTTGGCAATATAACTCCTCCAAAAAACTAGTAGGCTTCATAGTTCTGATTGTGATTAGTAGTTCCATATGCCAGTAGCCATACTCAAAGTTTATCTTGGATATAATTCTCAGCCTAATTTAGCCTATTCTTCTCCCGCAGGTTCCTTCCATATCTCTCCTAACAGTCTCACTGTGACTACTTGAGACTATCTATCACATCCTCTGACTCCTCTTTGCACTGAGTCACTTAATTCAACTGAAAAGTTTACAAGGTCTTTGTTTCTCATACTAGGGGGTTCTAGAAACAATTAGCTCTCAATCCTTGAAGGCCCTGAATTACCAGACTCTCTTTTCTCTCCCTTTTTGAAAAACTGAGGTATGATTGACATATAATATTATATTTGTTTCAGGTATACAACATGACTCAATATTTGTATATATTGTGAAATGATCACAATAAGTCTAGTTAACATCTATCACCATACATAGTTACAATATTTTTTGTTGTTATGAGAACTTTTAAGATATACTCTCTTCACAACTTTCAAATATGCAATACACCTTATTAACTATAGTCACCATATTGTACATTATATTCCCAGGACTTATTTATTTTATAACTGGAAAACTTTAACTTTTGACCCCCTTTAACTATTTTACCACCCCTCCCAACCCCATGAAAATTACACCCATTAAAGTACCACCATAATAAATACAATAAATTGAAGTTCATCAAAACTAAAAGCTTCAAACATACTTTTAAAAAATTGGAAAGACAAGCTACAGACTGAGAGAAAATGTTTGTAAATCATATATTTCATAAAGGAAGGACTTGTATCCCAAATATATAAAGAGCTCTCATACCAAGGGAAAAAACTCAGTTAATATAGAAATGGGCAAAAGATCTGAGCAGACTCTTCTCCAAAAAGAATAAAGATGTCAAATAAGCGCATACAATGATGCTCAGGGTCATTAATTATTGGGGAAATGCATGCAAGTACAATGAAATACTCCTAAAACCTTATTAAAAGGGCTAAAATTTAAGACTGACCACATCAAGTGTTAGTGAAAGTGTAGAGCAACCAATACCTGAATATGCAGTCAATAGTGCATACTTATGAGGCCCCCTTGCTTACTACCAATTTCTGTTTTGGTCACTTGTTTAGCTGCTATAAAAATAACCTCCAAATCTCAGAGGCTTACAACAAAAGTTTGGTTCTCATTCACACAAAGTCCTATGTGGTCTAATGGGTCTCTGGAGTGTAGACTAATGGCTCTCCTCCACTACGGACTAGGAATCAGGGTTCCTTCAATAACTGGGTTTCATTATCTTAGAGTCTTTCCTTCCCAACCACGTGGACAGGGGAGAGACAGAATAGGACAGAATCCAAATAGCAAACCACTTTGTCCCATAAGTGACATAAATCACTTGTTTACATTCCATTCTCCAGAACAAATTATACAACCAATCTAACTGTGTTCTGCTACAAATAGTTGACAATTAATTGTGTTATATATTTTCTCTACTTGTGCTCTGGAGTCTATCCCCTACAGATTTCAGAGAACCCTTGCTCCAAGCCTCATCCCCTCCTTTTTTAATACCTTCAAATACTGAACCATTTCCACTTTCCAGATTACTGAAAAAATTTTGGGGCTTCCCTGGTAATGCAGTGGTTACGAATCTGCCTGCCAATGGAGGGGACACGGGTTCAAGTCCTGGTCTGGGAAGATCTCACATGCTGTGGAGCAAATAAGCCCATGTGCCAACTACTGAGCCTGTGCTCTAGAGCCCACAAGCCACAACTACTGAAGCCCACATGCCTAGAGCCCCTGCTCCGCAACAAGAGAAGTCACTGCAATGAGAAGCCTGCACACTGCAATGAAGAGTAGCCCCCGCTCACCGCAACTAGAGAAAGCCTGCGTGCAGCAGCAAAGACCCAACTCAGCCAAAAATAAATAAATAAATAAATTTATTTTTTTTTTAATTTTTGGTTGGCTCCATTTCCCCTTAAAATCACCATTCTCTTTTTATCTCAGCGTTTTACAGTTTCACATTTTAATGGGTGTTATAGCTACACACTCTCCCAGTCTGACTCCTTACTCAGCATGACATTTCGATTGCTCTCTAACCACACAAAAGACTGTCTCATAAACTTCAACCATTCTTACTGAGCTGTCACCCTGCTCAATGCCTGTTCTACTTGTCATAACTCCCTTTCCTTATCACATATCTTTATTTTCTGGTTCTCCCCCTACCTCTTCTGGCATAATCTCACCCCAATACATTCCTCCTCAGTGCTTTTAACTGTAGCCCTGTGCTTGGCCCTTTACTTTTCTTCCTTTCATGGTGTTAACTATCATCTTTACTAATTTTTTTCAAGTGTAATTAACACCAAAACAATTCAATGTGTTTATATAAATATTATCCCATTGCTAGAGTGTTAAATTCTGTAGTTAGAAAGATTAAACAGTTAAACATAGAGTCAGAGATATGTTAGATGTGGAAGGGATGTTTTAGCTACAACTTCTCATTTTTAAGGCAAATCACAATAGTCTATGACTCGACCAATATCATACTGCTGCTGGCTGTCAGGAAAGCTAAGATTAGAATCCCATTCTCCAATTCCCTATACACTACTAGACTGATACACTGATTTTTATTAATTCTCCTCAGTTTGTTTCCACTGGTTTTCCAATTTACTCAAAATAAATCCCAATGAAATTCTATAGGATTGTCCAGAGGAAATAGCTGTAGATATAAATCTTCCAGAAAGAAAGACATCTGAATAGACACCAAATCAAAGTAAAAGCAAGTATTATTAATTATGAAATACTTCAGTTGTTTATTTTTACTTTAAAGTGAAACTCCCATTCCTTTATTCATTTAAAAATTTAACTTATAATTTTTCCAATTTTAAGAGTATGAAAGTACGAAAAACCATTTTGATATAAATGGTAGCCTCTTCTAACAGGCAGGTTTAACCAGTTTTTTTAAATAAGAATAATCCTTTCAAAGTGTTATTAATTGGTAATTAGTAGGTTTTATTTAGCTTAGTTTGCCATATTAATCTTTTCTTATTTATTATAGCAAGTAAGTATCATTCATTTCTTCTCTGAAAGGCAGTTATTCTGGAGAATCAACTATACCAGTTGAGATATTCCATGGGTGAACAGAGCAGAGACCCTATAAAGATAAATTTCAAATTTCCCAAAATATTAAGTATTTGACTTTGATAAATGTCAGAGGTTGCCATGATTATGACACAATGTTGATTTTTAAAAATTGAAGTATAGTTGATTTATGATTTTGTGTTAGTTTCAGGTATACAGCAAAGTGATTCAGTTACATATTTTCTCATTCTTTTTCATTATAAGTTATTACAAGATATTGAATATAGTTCTCTGTACTATACAGTAAATCCTTGTTCTTTATCTACTTTATATATAGTAGTGTGTATCTTTTAATCCCATACTCCTAATTCCACTCCCCCACTGCCTTTCCCCTATGGTAGCCATAAGTTTGTTTTCTATGTCTGTGAGTCTGTTTCTGTTTTGTCAACAAATTCATTTGTATTATTTTTTAGATTCCACATATTAAGTGGTATCATATAATATTTGTCTTTCTCTATCTGATTTAATTCATTTAGTATGATCTTCTCTAAGTCCATCCATGTTGCTACAAATGGCAATATTTCATTCTTTTTTATGTTTGAATAATATTCCATTCTGTGTATATATATATACACACACACACACACACACACACCACATCTTCTTTATCCATTCATCTGTTGATGGACACTTGGGTTGCTTTCATGTCTTGGCTCTTGTGAATAGTGCTGCTATGAACATTGGGGTGCATGTATCTTTTTGAATTAGAGTTTTCATCTTTTCCAGATATATGTACAGGAGTGGGATTGCTGGATCATATGGTAACTCTATTTTTAGTTTTTTAAGGAATTTCCATACTGTTTTCCATAGTGGCTGTACCAATTTACATTTCCACCAACAGTGTAGGAGGGTTTCCTTTTCTCCACACCCTCTCTAGTATTTATTATTTGCAGACTTTTTGATGATAGACATTCTGACTGATGTCAGGTGAAACTTCACTGTAGCTTTGATTTGTATTTCTCTAAATCTCTTTTCATGTGCCTTTTGGCCATCTGTATGTCTCCTTTGGAGAAATGTCTATTTAGGTCTTCTGCTCACTTTTTTTGATTGGGTTTTTTTTTTTAATAAGATGTTGGTGTTTTTACTCCTTTTGTATGCAGCAGTTGTATTCTGGAGACACATAGAATGTTGTTAATCCCAAGTAATTTATTTGTCTATTTTTGAAAACTTCTTTATGCTAACTCTATGATATATCTTCTGTCAAAAGTGATGGGATCCTGTTTAGCTGAAACTGAAAGTAAGAGAAAAACAGTCTAGAAAGTATTCACTTCCTGGACACATATTGAGCAAAGTAAATGATTTAGAGGGACATGGGCCTGAGGGTGGAGAGGTATGGAAGAAAGTTTCAGCCATTGGGCTATGTATTGACATACTATCAGAATCAGAAATAAAATGCAACCATTTGCTTTTTTGTAGCTTGAGGTTATGAATTCCAGTTGCTGGCCTCCTAAAAATATTCCATTGGAAAGACTCAATTCATCTGGATTAAGGCACAACCTAACAAACCAATGGGACAATTTGCAGGCTTCGTTTCTTGCTCTACCCCAAGAAATAGAAGAATCTAATAAAAGTCAATCAAGCATCATAAAATTATAACATTCTAAGTCATAAAAATGTACCAGTAAAGGTCAATATGAAGGCTGGGGAATTAGCCAAGAGAGGATCTGAAGGAAATTACATATAAAGTGTAAAAATAGAAAATTACGCTAAAGAGATTTTTAATTATTGAGACTGTCATTAATTTGGGTTCTATAAATGGAGAAAATCTCTTATGTGGACAATTAGTCAAGTAAAAATTAGTCAATTAGTCAGGGCTGAGTAAAGGAAACCGAAGAGAAAATTTGGTTATAAGGATGTTTTCAAAATGAGGAAAATGGGAATTAATGCTTTCATTTGCTGGTTTCTGCTTTGAAGTTTAATGTCCATCCTCCCTTCATCCTTAGGAAATTGTGGGAAAGAACTCACTGCATTTTGTTTAGGGCTTCTGATACAAGAAGAGACCACATTGTGCAAGCTGGAGCTTAACAATGGTATTGATTGTCTAGGCTTAAAGGGCTCTGGATGTCAAGTAAGGATTAAATTGCCCTCAGTATTTTGACTCTATGTTCATATCCATGTCCCCTTGGGGGATATCCTTACATTTCCCAAATTCTCCCTTTGCTTCCTGGAGAAATATAGTTAAACATCATAGTACACAGAAAGAATTATCTTTTATACACTAATATCTATAAAATAGATTACTAATAAGAACCTGCTGTATAAAAAAATAAATAAAATTCAAAAATTCAACAAAAATAAAGAATTATATTTTAATAGCACTTTGATTGGCAAATAGACCAGTTTAATACATTTGATTACTGGAAGCAGACTGATGTGAGAGAAATTACTAGAAGAGCCTTCTAACTATTCTCCCTGCTTCCTCCTATCCATTCCCCACATTGGAGTTTGGATTATCTCTTAAAAATGCAAATTTAAACGTATCACATCTCTGCTATAAACTTTCAATGACTTTCCATTGCTATAATACAGTCATCAGGCCCTTTATAGTCCAGTTCTTCCTTAACTCTCAGTCTCATCTTTCACAGGCAATCATTCTCCATCTCTCCTGATCAGCTCTACTGAATGCCTCCCACTTCCCTGAGTTCTCCAGTTCTCTAACACACACTTTTGAATGCGCTGAGCTCTCAAGACTTATCACCTCTGGTCCCTCTTCTCACCTGATAACACTCATGCAGGATTAAAAGGTCTTCCCTGATCTGAGATTAGATTTGGCCTCCCCAAACCCATAGCACCTTTTACTTGAGTAAGCTAAAAAAGTATCTAAACAGTTCAGTCAAAGTCTAAGGTTCCAATCAGCAGCTCCTTATTAGAAACTTATAGATAAAGCGTTTCTGGAATCATGCCTCAGGCTAGAGATATGGATGTTATATTCCTTTATAACAGAAATTAAAATGGAAGTTTCAATCAAGATACTAAGACAATAGATAACAGATACCAAACCAAGTCACAACTCAGCCCATTATGTAGGAGAATTCTGGCACACATCCCTCTCCTTCCTCCTTTAGAACTGGCTTCAGCCCCCTAGAGGTCGCACATAATAATCAGTGATTCACTGATAAGAAGGAAAAGAGAGAAGCTGCCATCCACACCTCTTTCTCCAGCTGTGAACTTCAAGCTTACAGCAGGACCTGGATGACAGGAGGAAGCATGGTCAAGATTCCAGAAATGGTGGTTCCTATAATGTCCCTATGTTGTGGAGTGCACACTGACATGGATTTAACATTTTGGGCAGATTGCATAGTTTAAACTGGATTCCATCAGGCAGAAAAACTCAGGCTCATACTACATTAGTTCACTAGATTGAGGAAGTTTTGAAAACTCTACCTAAAATAAGCAACAAAGATATATTGTGCAGGGGGAGACCTTCAACATGGTGGAAGAGTAAGACATGGAGATCACCTTCCTCCCCACAAATACATCAGAAATACATCTACCTGTGAAACAACTCCTACAGAACACCTACTGAAAGCTGGCAGAAGACCACAGACTCCCCAAAAGGCAAGAAACTCCCCACAACCTGTGTAGGGCAAAAGAAAAAAGAAAAGACAGAGACAAATGAATAGGGACAGGACCTGCACCTCTGGGAGCGAGCTGTGAAGGAGTAAAAGTTTCCACACACTAAGAAGCCCCTACACTTGTGGAGATGGTGTGGCAGGGAGGAAACTTCGGAGCCACGGAGGAGAGCACAGCAACAGGGATGCAGAGGGCAAAGCAGAGAGGTTACCGCACAGAGGATTGGTGCTGACAAGCACTCAACACCCTGAGAAGCTTTGAAGGGGGCCAGTGAACCACAGCTAGCTGGGAGAGAGCCCAGGGAAAATTCTGGACCTGCCTAAGAGGCAAGAGACCACTGTTTTGGGGTGCGTGAGGAGAGGGAATTCAGAAAACTGCCTAAACTAGCTCCAGAGATGGACGTGAGCCGCAACTATCAGCACAGACGCCAGAGATGGGCATGAGATGCTAAGGCTGCTGCTGCAGCCACCAAGAAGCCTGTGTGCAAGCACAGGTCACTATCCACACCTGTCCTCCCGGAAGCCTGTGCAGCCCCCACAGCCAGGGTCCAGTGATCCAGAGACAACTTCCCTAAGAGAACACACAGCGTGCCTCAGGCTGCTGAGACGTCACACTGGCATCTGCTGCCACAGGCTTACCCTACATTCCATACCCCTCCCTCCCCACGGCCTGAGCGAGCCAGAGCCCCCTAATCACGTTCTCCTTTAACCCCACCCTGTCTCAGTGGGAACAGATGCCCTCATGCAACCTATATGCAGAGGCAGGGTCAAATCCACAGCTGAAGGCCAGGAGTTGTGTGAACAAAGAAGAGAAAGGGAAATCTCTCCCAGCAGCCTCAGGAGCAGCGGATTAAATCTCCAAAATCAACCTGATGTACTCTGAATCTGTGGAATACCTGAATACACAACAAATCATCCCAAATTTGAGGTGGGGGACTTTTGGAGCAACAATATACTTTTTTTTTCCTTTTTATCTTTTTGAGAGTGTGTATGTGTATGCTTATTTGTGTGATTTTGTCTGTATAGCTTTACTTTTACCATTTGTCCTAGGGTTCTCTCTGTCCGTTTTTTTTTTTTTTTTAGGATAGTTTTTAGTGTTTGTTATCATTGGTGGATTTGATTTTAGGTTTGCTTGCTCTCTTCTTTCTTTCATTCTTTATTTCCTTTTATTTATTACTTTTTAATTTTTTTAATTGTTAATAATTATTTTTTATTTTTAATTATTTTTAATACCTTTTTTTTCTACCTTTTCTTCTGAGCTGTGTGGTTGACACAGTCTTGGAACTCCGACTGGGT
This sequence comes from Leucopleurus acutus, assembly GCF_964270905.1. Lineage (NCBI taxonomy): Eukaryota > Metazoa > Chordata > Mammalia > Artiodactyla > Delphinidae > Leucopleurus > Leucopleurus acutus. Next base: position 27,761,937 of record NC_139152.1, on the reverse strand, counting down.
GTCAGGCCTGTGCCTCTGAGGTGGAAGAGCTGAGTTCAAGAAACTGGTCCACCAGAAACCTCTCAGCTCCATGTAATATCAAACTGCAAAAGCTCTCCCAGAGATATCCATCGTAACGCTAGCTCCACTCAACGACCAGCAAACTACAGTGCTGGACACCCTATGGCAAACAACTAACAGGAAAGGAGCACAACCCGACCCATTAGGAGAGAGGCTGCCTAAAATCATAATAAGGTCACAGACACCGCAAGACACTCCACTGGGCGGGAGTGTCCACCTACCCACCAGAAAGACAAGATGCAGCCTCATCCACCAGAACACAGGCACTACTCCCCTCCACCACGAAGCCTACACAACCAACTGAATCAATCTTAGCCATTGGGGCAGACACCAAAAACAACATAAGCTACAAACCTGCAACCAGCAAAATGGAGACCCCAAGCACAGTAAGTTAAGCAAAATGAGAAGACAGAGAAACACACAGTAGATGAAAGAGCAAGGTAAAAACCCATCACACAAAGCAAATAAAGAGGAAATAGGCAGTCTACCAGAAAAAGAATTCAGAGTAATGATAATAAACATGACCCAAAATCCTGGAAATAGAATGGAGAAAATACAAGAAACATTTAACAGTGACCTAGAAGAACTAAAGAGCAAACAATGATGAACAACACAATAAATGAAATTGAAAATTCTCTACAAGGAATTAATAGCAGAATAACTGAGGCAAAAGAATGGATAAATGACCTGGAAGATAAAAAGTGGAAATAACTACTGCACAACAGGATAAAGACAAAAGAATGAAAAGAATTGAGGACCGTGCCAGAGACTTCTGGGAAAACATTAAATGTACAAACATTTAAATTATAGGTGTCCCAGAAGAAGAAAAAAAAGAAAGGGACTGAGAAAACATTTGAAGAGATTATAGTCAAAAACTTCCCTAATATGGGAAAGGAAAGAGTCAATCAAGTGCAGGAACTGCAGAGACTCCAATAAAGCATAAATCCAAGGAGAAAGACACCAAGACACATTTTAATCAAACTGTCAAAAATTAAATACAAAAAAAAATATTAAAAGCAGCAACGGAAAAACAACAAATAACATATAAGGGAATCCCCATAAGGTTAAGAGCAGATCAGCAGCAGCAACACTGCAAGCCAGAAGGGAGTGGCAGGACATATTTAAAGTGATTAAAGGGAAAAACCTACAACCAAGATTACTCTACCCAAAAAGGATCTCATTCAGATTTGACAGAGAAATTAAAACCTTTACAGACAAGCAAAAGCTAAGAGAATACAGCACCAGCAAACCAGCTTTACAACAAATGCTAAAGGAAATTCTCTAGGCAGGAAACACAAGAGAAGGAAAAGACCTACAATAATAAACCCAAAACAATTAAGAAAATCGTAATAGAACATACATATCAAGAATTACCTTAAACGTAAATGGAGTAATGCTCCAGCCAAAAGACACAGACTGGCTGAACAGAAACAAAAACAAGACCTATAAATATGCTGTCTACAAGAGACCCACTTCAGACCTAGGAATACATACAGACTGAAAGTGAGGGGATGGAAAAAGATATTCCATGCAAATAGAAATCAATGGAAAGCTGGAGTAGCAATTCTTAAAACAGAAAAAATACATTTTAAAGCAAAGACTATTACAAGAGACAAAGAAGGACACTACATAATGATCAAGGGATCAATCCAAGAAGAAGATATAACAATTGTAAATATTTATGCACCCAACATAGGAGTACCTCAATACATAAGGCAAATGCTAACAGCCATAATGGGAAAATTGACAGTAACAAAATCATAGTAGGGGACATTAACATCCCACTTTCACCAATGGACAGATCATGCAAAATGAAAATAAATAAGGAAACACAAGCTTTAAATGATATATTAAAAAAAGATGGTTCTAATTGATATTTATAGTGCATTCCAACCAAAATCAACACAATACACTTTCTTCTCAAGTGCTAATGGAACATTCTCCAGGATACATCATAACTTGGGTCACCATCAAGCCCTGGTAAATTTAAGAAAATTGAAATAATATGAAGGATCTTTTCCGACCACAATGTTATGAGACTGGATATCAATTACGAAAAAAATCTGTAAAAAATGAAAACACATGAGGGTAAACTATATACTACTAAATAACCAAGAGAACACTGAAGAAATCAAAAAGGAAATCAAAAAATACCTAGAAACAAATGACAATGAAAACACGACAAGCTAAAACCTATGGGATGCAGCAAAAGCAGTTCTAAGAGGGAAGTTTATCTCAATACAATCCTAGAAAAATCTCAAGAAACAAGAAAGATCTCAAATAAACAACCGAACCTTCCACCTAATGCAATTAGAGAAAGAAAAATGAAAAAAAAACCCAAAGTTAGCGGAAGGAAAGAAATCATAAAGATCAGATAAGAAATATATGAAAAAGAAATGAAGGAAACAATAGCAAAGATCAATAAAACTAAAAGCTGGTTCTTTGAGAAGATAAACAAAATTGATAAGTCATTAGCCAGACACATCAACAACAAAAAAGGGAGAATACTCAAATCAATAGAATCAGAAATGAAAAAGCAGAAGTAGCAACTGACACTGCAGAAATACAAAGGATCATGAGAGATTACTACAAGCAACTCTATGCCAATAAAATGCACAACCTGGAAGAAATAGACAATTCTTACAGAAGCACAACTTTCCGAGACTGAACCAGGAAGAAAGAAAATAAAAACAGACCAATCAAAAGCACTGAAATTGAGACTGTGATTAAAAATCTTCCAACAAACAAAAGCTCAGGACCACAGGGAATTCTATCAAACATTTAGAAAACAGTTAACACAAATCCTTCTCAAACTCTTCCAAAATATAGCAGAGGGAGGAACACTCCTAAACTCATTCTATGAGGCCACCATCACCCTCATATAAAACCAGATAAAGATGTCACAAAGAAAGAAAACTACAGGCCAATATCACTGATTAACAGAGATGCAAAAATCCTCAACAAAATACTAGCAAACAGAATCCAACAGCACATTAAAAGGATTATACACCATGATCAATCGGGGCTTATCCCAGGAATGCAAGGATTCTTCAATATACACAAATCAATCAATGTGATACACAATATTAACAAACTGAAGGAGAAAAACCATATGATCATCTAAATAGACAGAGAAAACGATTTTGACAAAATTCAACTCTCATTTATGATAAAAACCCTCCAGAAAGTAGGAATAAAGGGAACTTACCACAACATAATGAAGACCATATATAACAAACCCACAGACAACATTGTTCTCAATGGTGAAAAACTGAAGACATTTCCACTAAGATCAGGAAAAAGACAAGGATGCCCACTCTCACCACTATTATTCAACATAGTTGTGGAAGTTTTAGCCACAGCAATCAGAGAAGACAGATTAAAAAAAGAATCCAAATCTGAAGAGAAGTAAAGTTGTCATTGTTTGCAGATGACATGATAATATAAATAGAGAATCCAAAGATGCTACCAGAAAACTACTAGAGCTAATCAATGAATTTGAAAAAGTAGCAGGATACAAAAAGTAATGCACAGAAATCTCTTATATTCCTATACACTAATGATGAAAAATCTGAAAGAGAAATTAAGGAAACACTCCCATTTACCATTGCAACAAAAAACAATAAAGTACCTAGGAATAAACCTACCAAAGGAGAAAAAAGACCTGTATGAAGAAAACTATAAGACACTGCTGAAAGAAATTAAGATGATAAAAGAGTTGGTGACATATACCATGTTCTTCAATTGGAAGAAACAACATTGTGAAAATGACTATACTACCCAAAGCAATCAACAAATTCAATGCAATCCCTGTCAAACTACCAATTGCATTTTTCACAGAAATAGAACGAAAAAATTCACAATTTGTATGGAAACACAAAAGGCCCTGAATAGCCAAAGCAATCTTAGAAAGAAAAATGGAGCTGTAGGAATCTGGCTTCCGGACTTCAGACTATACTACAAAGCTACAGTAATCAAGACAGTATGGTACTGGCACAGAAACAGAAATATGGATCAATGGAACAGGATAGAAAGCCCAGAGATAAACCCATGCACATATGGTCACCTTATTTTTGATAAATGAAGTAAAAATATACAGTGGAGTAAAGACAGAATCTTCAATAAGTGGTGCTGGGAAAACTGGACAGCTACATATAAAAGAATGAAATTAGAACAATCCTTAACACCATACACAAAAATAAACTCAAAATGGATTAAAGACAAAAATGTAAGGCAGACACTATAAAACGCTTAAAGGAAAACATAGGCAGGACACTCTGTGACATAAATCACAGCAAGATCCTTTTTGACCCAGCTCATACAGAAATGAAAATAAAAACAAAAATAAACAAATGGGACTTAATGAAACTTAAAAGCTTTTGCATAGCAAAGGGAAAAATAAACAAGATGAAAAGACAACCCTCAGAATGGGAGAAAATATTTGCAAATGAAGCAACTGACAAAGGATTAATCTCGAAAATTTACAAGCAGCTCATGCAGGTCAATATTGGAAAAACAAAAAAACCCAATCAAAAATGGGCATAAAACCTAAATAGACATTTCTCCAAAGAAGATATACAGATTGCCAACAAATGAATTAAAGAATGTTCAACATCACTAATCATTAGAAAAATGCAAATCAAAACTACATTGTGGTATCACCTCACACCAGTCAGAATGGCTGTCATTAAAAAATCTACAAACAATAAATGCTGGAGAGCGTGTGGAGAAAAGGGAACCCTCTTGCACTGTTGGTGGGAATGTAAATTGATACAGCCACTATGGAGAACAGTATGGAGGTTCCTTAAAAAACTAAAAATAGAGCTATCATACGACCCATCAATCCCACTACTGGGCATATACCCTGAGAACACAATAATTCAAAAAGTCATGTACCACAATGTTCACTGCAGCTCTATTTACAATAGCCAGGCCATGGAACCCACCTAAGTGTCCATCTTTGGATGAATGGATAAAGAAGATGTGGCACATATTCAATGGAATATTACTCAACCATAATAAGAAACAAAATTGTGTTAACTGTAGTGAGGTGGATGGACCTCAAGCCCGTCATACAGAGTGAAGTAAGTCAGAAAGAGAAAAACAAGGACCATATGCTAACACATATATATGGAATCTAAAGAAAAAAGAAAAAAGTGGTTATAAAGAACCTAGGGGAATGACAGGAATAAAGACACAGACATAGAGAATGGACTGACAACACGGGGAAGGGGAAGGGAAGCTGAGACGAAGTGAGAGAGTGGCATGGACATATATACACTATCAAATGTAAAATAGATAGCTCATGGGAAGTAGCCACATAGCACAGGGAGATCAGCTCTGTGCTTTGTGACCACCTAGAGGGGTGGGATAGGGAGGGTGTGAGGGAGACACAAGGGGAAGTCGATATGGCGATGTATGTATATGTATAAGCTGATTCACTTTGTTATAAAGCCATAACTAATACACCATTTTAAAGCAATTATACTCCAATAAAGATGTTTAAAAAGAAAAAGATCCCAGGAAAATATGATTATTACTATATTTTTAAGTATTTTTTGTTCTGTTGCTGTTGTTTACTTTTTATTTGTTTTAATTTTATTTTCATTATTTTTTTAATTTATTCTTTTTTAATATTTCTATTTCTGTTACTTTTTTCAGTGCTGTGTTTTTTCCTTCTTTTCCTTCTTCTTGCCTTTGTTCTATTTTGTTTATATCTTTGTTCTTTTCTTCTATTTGTTTTTACCTTTTTAATCTTTTTTATCATTTTTGTGTTTGTTTTGTTTTCATTGCTTTTTTCTTCAGTTTGCATTCTGCTTTTGTTTTTATTTTTAGTTTTTGCCAATTGAGTTTTTAATTGTTTGAATTCATTTTGTGGTTCTTTTGTTTTTCTGGTTGTTCTCTTGTTTTCCCTGTTCTTGTTTTTGTTTATTTTTTTATATGTGTGTGTTTTACTTTGGGTTTTTTTTTTTTTTTTTGGTTCTGCTTTTATCATCTGTCTGGGGTTTTGTCTGTCTGTCCATTTGTTTGTTTGTTTGTTCTTAGTTGTTGTTGTTCCTGTATTCTTGTTTTTGTCTTTTCTGTTTGTCTTGGTGGGTTTTGCCTGTTTGTTTTCATTTGTTTTCTTTCCAAACTTTCTCTTTTTTTTTCTTTATTTTCTATTTTATTGCCATGCTGAGTGGTTTGCGGGACATTGGTTTCCAGGATGATTGTGGGGTTTGAGCCCCTGGAGTGGAAACGCCAAGTTCAGCACCCTGGAATGCTAGACAATTCGTGGTCCCAGGGAATATTAAATGGTGAGAGCTCTCCTGGAGATCTCCATCTTAACTCCAAGACCCAGCTCCACCCACCTGCCTGCAGACTCCACTGCTGAATGCCCCATGCCAAACAACAAGCAAGAGAGGAACACAAACCCCACCATCAGCAGACAGGCTGCCTAAAGTCGTACTAAGCCCACAGACACCCCAAAACACACCACCCAATGTGGCCCTGCCCATCAGAGGGATAAGATGCAGCCCCACCGACCACAACACAGGCCTGTCCTTCCCACCTGGAAGCCTACACAAGCCACTGGACCAACCTTGACCACTAGGGAAAGACACCAGAAGCAAGAGGAACTATGACCCAGCAGCTTGCAGAAAGAAGACCTGAAACACAGTAAGTCAGACTAAATGAGAAGACAGAGAAATATGTTGCAAACAAAGGAGCAAGGTAAAAACCTACAAGACCTAACAAATGAAGAGGAAATAGGCAACCTACCTGAAAAAGAATTCAGTGTAATGGTAGTAAAGATGAACCAAAATCTTGGAAATAGAATGGAGAAAATACCAGAAAAGTTTACCAAGGACTTAGAAAAATTAAAGAATAAACAAACGGTGATAATCAATGCAACAACTGAAATTAAAAATACACTAGAAGGAATAAATAGCAGAATAACTGAGGCAGAAGAATGCATAAGAGACCTGGAAAATAGAAGGGTAGAAATAACTGCCACTGAACAGAATAAAGAAAAAAGAATGATAAGAATGAGGACAGTCTCAGAGACCTCTGAGACAACATTAAAAGCACCAACATTCAAATTATAGGGGTCCAAGAAGAAGAGAAAGAGAAATGGTCTGAGAAAATATTTAAAGAGATTATAGTTGAAAACTTCACTAACATGGGAAAATAAATAGTCTAATCAAGTCCAGGAAGCACAGAGAGACACATATAGGATAAATCCAAGGAGAAACATGCCAAGACACATATTAATCAAACTAACAAAAATTAAATACAAAGAAAAATATTAAAAACAGCAAGGGAAAAGCAACAAATTACATACAAGGGCATCCCCATAAGGTTATCAGCTGATTTTTCAGCAGAAACTCTGCAGGCCAGAAGGGAGTGGCAGGACATATTTAAAGTGATGAAAGGGAAAAACCTACAACCAATAGTGCTCTTCTGAGCAAGGATCTCATCTAGATTTGACAGAGAAATCCAAAGCTTTAAAGACAAGCAATAGCTAAGAGAATTCAGCATCACCAAACCAGCTTTACAACGAATGCTAAAGGAACTTCTCTTAGAGAGAAACAAATGAGAAGAAAAAGACCTCCAAAAACAAACCCAAAACAATTAAGAAAATGGTAATAAGAACATACATATTGACAATTACCTTAAATGTGAATGGATTAAATGCTCCAACCAAAAGACATAGACTGGCTGAATGGATACCAAAACCAGACCCATATGTATGTTGTCTACAAGAGACCCACTTCAGACCTTGAGACACATACAGACAGAAAGTGAGGGGAAGGAAAAGATAATCCATGCAAATGGAAATCAAAAGAATGCTGGGGTAGCAATACTTATAACAGACAAAATAAACTTTAAAATAAAGACTATTACAAGAGACAATGAAGGACACTACATAATGATCAAGGGATCAATTCAAGAAGAAGAAATAACAATTGTAAATATTTTTGCACCCAACAGAGGAACACCCCAATACATACGGCAAATGCTAACAGCCATAAAAAGGGAAATCAACAGTAACACAATAACAGTGGGGGACTTTAACACTCCACTTACACAGATGGATAGATCATCCAGACAGAAAATTAAAAAGGAAACAAGCCTTAAATGACACATTAGATGAGATAGACTTAATTAATATTGATAGGACATTCCATGCAAAAGTAGCAGAATACACTTTCTTCTCAAGTGCACATGGAATATTCTCCAGGAGAGATCACATCTTGGGTCACAAATCAAGCCTTGGTAAATTAAAGAAAATTGAAATCATATCAAACATCTTTTCCAACTACATTATGAGATTAGATATCAATTATAAGAAATAAACTGAAGAAAACACAAAGACATGGATGCTAAACAATAAGCTACTAAATAACCAAGAGATTACTGAAGAAATCAAAGAGCAAATCAAAAAGACACCTAGAAATAAATGACAATGAAAATACAACAACCCAAAACCTATGGGATGCAACAAAAGCAGTTCTAAGAGGGAAGTTTACAGCAATACAATCCTACCTCAAGAAACAAGAAAAATCTCAAATAAAAAATCTAACCTTACACTAATGCAACTAGAGAAAGAAGAACAAACAAAACCCAAAGTTAGTAGAAGGAAAGAAATCATAAAAATCAGAGCAGAAATAAATGACATAGAAACAAACAAACAAACAAAAAATAACAAAGATCAATAGATCACTCCCTAACACCATACACAAAAATAAGCTCAAAATGGATTAAAGACCTAAATGTAAGGCCAGAAACTATCAAAATCTTAGAGGAAAACATAGGCAGGACACTCTATGACATAAATCACAGCAAGATCCTTTTTGACCCACCTCCTAGAGAAATGGAATTAAAAACAAAAATAAACAAATGGGACCTAATGAAACTTCGAAGCTTTTGCACAGCAAAGGAAACCAAAAACAAGACAAAAAGACAACCCTCAGAATGGTAGAAAATATTTGCAAATGAAGCAACTGACAAAGGATTAATCTCCAAAATTTATAAGCAGCTCATGCAGCTTAATAACAAAAAAACACACAACTCAATCCAAAAATGGGCAGAAGACCTAAATAGACATTTCTCCAAAGAAGATATACAGAGTGCCAACAAACACATGAAAGAATGCTCAACATCATTAATCATTAGAGAAATGCAAATCAAAACTACAATGAGATATCATCTCACACCAGTCAGAATGGCCATTTGTTTATTTTTATTTTCATTCTTTTAGGAGACAGCTCAGAAAAGATATTGCTGCAACTTATATCAAAGAGTGTTCTGCCTATGTTTTCCTCTAAGATTTTTATATTATCCAGTCTTAAATTTAGGTCTTTAATCCATTTTGAGTTTAGTTTTGTGCATGGTGTTAAAGAATGTTCTCATTTCATTTTTTTACGTGTAGATGTCTAGTTTTCCCAGCACCATTTATTGAAGAGTATGTCTTTCCTCCCTTGTATATTCTTGCCTTCCTTGTCATAGATTAATTGAGCATAGGGGCATGGGTTCATTTCTCAGCTTTCTGTTCTCTTCCATTGATCTATATTTCTGTTCTTATGCCAGTAGCATACTGTTTTCATGACTGTAGCTTTGTAATGTAGCCTGAAGCCAGGGAGCTGGATTCCTCCAGCTCCATTTTTATTTCTCAAGATTGTTTTAGCTGTTTGGGGTATTTTGTGTCTCCATACAAATTTTAAGATTTTTATTCTAGATCTGTGAAAAAGACCACTGGTAATTTGATAGGGATTGCATTGAATCTGTAAATTGGCTTGGGTAGTATAGTCATTTTGACAATATTGATTCTTTCAATCCAAGAACATGGTATATTTTCCCATCTGTCAATTGGTTAATAGCAAAGACGAGTAGCCACAATTATCTGAGAATGCTGTTAAGATATCCCTCCCTTTTCCAACTGCATTATCTGTGTGAGGCTGAATTTTCTTCATATACTTCAACCAAAATAACATACCACAACTTTTGAATGCAAAGAGGTTATGACAACCCAGATATTTTATATTAAAGCAGACATTAAAGAGATTAGTGAAATGTAAAACAATGCCACTCTTCTCATTTATTTTGTTTTGGAAAATACTTTTTATTTTATAAAGACTTTTTTAGGTTAACATATAATGGAGTTATTTTTATTATTTTTAATGCAATAATTGGTAAATATTTTCTTAATTTTTTTAGTTTTGATTGCTAGTACATTAAATATCATAGCTATAACACATAAACAAAACCTGCTTGGGCATGCTCAAGAATTTTGAGGGTAACAGGATCCTGAGACAAAAAATGTGTAAATACCTGCCCTAGGCAAACTCTTCACCTCTACACACTTCACCAAACCATTCTCTTGTTCAGTCAGTCACTCAGCCCACAGATATTTATTTAACACTTATTGCTAGCCAACATTGTAGGTACTGGGGCCAGGGCAGTAAATAAAATAGACCCAGTCTATGTTCTCATGGAGTTTATGATCTAGTGGAGTTATATAATACACAAGTAAACAAATATATAAGTGAGGCAACTTCTGACAGTGATAAATGACATGAAGTAAACAAAACAGAGTGAGGTGATAGAGAGTGACTCCCAGGGCTATTTTAGATTGGACTTTGAGGAGAGACCTCTATGACTAGATGACATTAGAATTGAGACTGAATGACACTAAGACGGTCATGCAAAGATCTGGGGGAAGACAGTTTCGTGGAAGAAAGAGGAAGTGCAAAGACTATATACAAAAAGGTGGGCCTGAGCCAGATCAGGGAGTGTCTTGCAGGTCAGGGGAAGGAGCTAAAAGTTTATACTTAGAGGAATATATCTAATCTATATGCTTTTCCTTCAGTCAGCACACTCCCTCCCTCCCTCAACACTTGCATTCATGAAATTCTTTCAGTCACCCCAAAGGTCTCTCACTTCCCCTGCTCTAAACCCACACTCAAATCATATGCTGAATGAAAAAGAAACAAACCTTTCCCAGAATACGAAAACTCCTATGCACACATGCAAAGTGAATTTTTCTACTCAGAGGGTGATAATATAAAGGGCAGCAGACTGATAGCAGGAATATTTCTCTCTCCTCCCATTATCTACCTGAAGGCAGGGCATAAATTTCACTTTGTGTCCCCTTTTTTCATACCTGGAAGAAGAGAGCAACTCTTATCACTAGAAACAGAAAGGGAGCTTCAGAATGAGTTTGCATAAACAAACCTTATTAAACCCTTATCTTCCATTAGTTTCCCCATGTATTAACTAGTTACTTCCCCACAATCCCTTGAAGCCCAAATCCCCCTTCTTTGTTAAAATGGTATATAAGTACCTGAGTCTAAGCATTTCTCTGAGTTTCGTTTCTTTTCTACAAACTCCCATGCACATAAAAATTGTTTGCCTTCTCTCCTGCTAATTTGTCTTTTGTTAGTGTAATTCATAGACCCCCAGTCACTGAACCTAAGAGGGTAGAGGACAAGTTATTCCTCCTCAACAACAATTTCAATCTATTCTTCTCCTATATATAAGACCTCTCCTCTTTAAGTCAAATAAAACTTTTGTTACAATGGGGAATAGTATCTCAGTGCAAAAAATGTTTGTAGTTTTACTAGTAAACATATTATTACCAAGTATTTTGGTAATTTGTGGCACATCCAAACAGAGGTAAGTCTTAATAAGCTAGCATTTTGTTGGCATGCTTCTTACATGGATTTTTCCACTCTGGATACAAGAATCTTTACTGTAAAATTCAGGCAGTGTCCATTCACCCTACAGGCATACTTATTGAGAATGGTTAAATACGTATCCTAGAATGATAACTATATATTCTTATAATAATTCATGTAAATATTATCAATGCTGTAAATAATCTACAAAGAGGTTCTCAATTTGGAGGGGACGGGGATCATGACATTTCCAAGAATCTGATGAGAGTTAAGGACACTCTCACTATAAACTTTTGTACACAGAAAAATGTGCATAGAATTCCAAGTAATATTTTAGACCCCTAGAGCCAAGTTAATAATCCATGCTAGACAGTAAATTATGATATCTTTCAGGTTTTTAATAAGCAAGTGATATTACCTGAGATAGAGATAAATGGATGATAGGTAGATAGAAAGATATATAGATAGATGATGATAGAGAGAGATAGTAGATATTTGTAGAAAGTAACTCTGGTAGTTATTTAGAGAATGAGTTTTAGAAAAGCAAGAAGTCTTGCTAGAACGATAGTGTAATGGTCTAATGATGAGTAGAGATGCAAACAGAAATGACAGTAGCTTGGACTATATAAATTTTAACTAGAGACCTGGTATGAAGAAATTTCTAAAAGATATATTTCAAGTAAAAGGAAAATAATAGTTACCCACAAGGTAAGTATGATTATTATCATTACCAAATATAATAATGCAAGAAAATGTAAGAAAAAAATAGAAAGATACATTGAACCATAATTGTTAAATAAGTCAAAGCAGTGGTTTAAATTTTAACATAAACACACACCAGGCTCAGATGGTATTACTGCAGAGTTCTATAAAACTGTCTGTATCTATGAGGATCCAATCTAAAGTTTTCGACAGGGAAAATTTCATTAAAAGAATTATTAACTTTTAAAAGTGGTGAAATACAAAAAGAACACTCTAAAGAATATAAGGAGAACAAACACAGGAAGCAGAACTATTTCTAGGGTTGAGAGTAAACAGGGACAGAACTAAAAACTGTAGAATCCATCCCCATGCCTGTTTTCTAAGGTCCTACATGTACAAATTGGCAACATCTTGTAATTCCTTTCATATATATGCTATCTCTTCCTAAGAGTAGACCTTAAACTTTTCCATCTGGACTATGTTGGACATTAACCCTCATTACAAACTTCAAGGCAATGACATATGCAAAGAAGGTAACTATAAAGTCATTGAAGATTATTAACACAAAGGAGTAATTGTTTGCTTAAAATGAGATGGAGGGACCTTTCCACTAGCAAAGAAGTTTCAAGATATTATGGAGACCCAAATTTCTCAACTTGGCCTTCATCTGTCCAAATTCTCCACTCAAGGTAGGGTACCACTCCTTCCCAACCAGTTGCCTTAGCATAAGGGACTTAACAGGTTAATAGGCTTTGCAACTCTGCACATCTACAATCAGATCTGGGATCTGATGGTCAGCAATATCTGCCTTGTGGCTACATAAGATAAGGAAATTCTTTAAGACCATCGTGGAGGCTTTCTGATACTCTATTTATGACATTACTTGGAAATCCAAAGGCTTAATTTTATTTTTATTTATTTAATTTTGTGCTTTTATTTTCATAAGCTCTCCAGCACACTCATAAATGACCAACCTACCTCAATATCTTTGTAATCAACATAATATCTGAACATAATCAGTGTAATTCAACGTATAAACAGAATAAATAAGAAAAATCAGGTAATCATCTCAATCAATGCAGAAAAGAATTAAAAATTCAACAAACATTCAAAAACCATTTTAAAATCTATTACTAAACTAGGAATTAAAAATGATTTTCTAAGAAAAAGGAACCCTCCAACACTGTTGGTGGGAGTATAAATTGGTATAGCCACTACGGAGACCAATATGGATGTTCCTTAAAAAACTAAAACTAGAGCTACCATATGACCCAGCAATCCCACTCCAGGGCATATATCCAGAGAAAACCGTAATTCAAAAAATACAGGCAACCCAATGTTCATTGCAGCACTCTTTACAATAGCCAAGACATGGAAGCAACCTAAATGTCCATCAACAGATGAATGGATAAGGAATATATATAATCTATATATTATATATATATATGTATATATTTTATATATACATATATATATATATATATAATATTACTCAGGTATAAAAAGGAATGACATAATACCATTTGCAGCAACATGGATGGACCTAGAGATTATCATACTAAGTGAAGTAAGCCAGACAGAGAAAGATAAATATCATATAATATTGCCTATATTGGAATCTTAAAAAAAAGATACAAATGAACTTATTTCCAAAACCGAAAGAGACTCACAGACACAGGAAAAAAAACTTACGGTTACCAAAGAGGAAAGGAGGCGGGAGGAGGGATACATTAAGAGTTTGGGATTAACGTGCACACACTACTATGTATAAAATAGATAACCAACTAGGACCTACTGTATAGCACAGGGAATTATACTCAATATTTTATAATAACCTATAAGGGAAGAGAATCTGAAGAATATATATATATATATATATATGTGTGTGTGTGTTCAGTGATTTATATATATATATATATATATATATATATATAACTGAATCACTGTGATATATACCTGAAACTAACATTATATTGTAAATCAACTACACTTCAATAAAAAAAAAACAAAATTTTTAAAAAGATGACTTCCTTAATCTTTTAAAGTATATCTATAAGAAATCAATACCAAACATCATACTTAATGAAAATATATTTAAAATTTTCTCATGGAAATTTTTTTTAAATACTAAGTTCACAGTAAGTGAATAAGGCAATAAAAAGAAATATGTTAGAAGGATTATGTACATGTTGTGATTATATAGGTAAAACAATCCAAAAGAATCTAAAATTAAAATATTAGGATTAATAAGTTTATTTAGCAGGATTTCTTGATACTAAGTTAATACCAAAATCAATTGTCTTTATACACACCAGCTGCAAAACACTTAGAATATAAATTTTTTAGTGATGCCATTTCCAACAGCATAAAAATATCAAATCTCTTAGAATAAATCTAATAAAATTCACGAAGAGCGCTGTACAAAATATTATAAAATATTATGGAGAGAAATTAAAGATGACCAAAACAAGTAGGAGAAAACTATGTTCATAGATTGAAATATTATGTATTGCAAAGATATCAATTCTCTCTAGATTGATTTCATTTCCATGTAATACCAGTCAAAATTCCAAAAAGTTTTTGATAGATTGTAACAAGTTGTTTCTAAAATATATATGGAAGTGCAAAGAATCAATAGTAGCCAAGGCACTATTGAATGAGGAGGAGGAGAAGGCAGTAGTGGTAGTGGTGGTAGTGGTGATAGTGAAAGGATTTAACAATCATATATCAAGTCTTGCAATAAACATACAATAGTGAAGAAATTGTGTTATTTTTGCAAAGATAGACAAGTAGATCAATGGAATAATATAGAGAGCCCAGGAACAGCCCCCCCACATATATATGTACACTTGACCTAAAGGGAAAAAAAGGAAAAGATATTTTAATTTTTTTAAATTTTTTTTATTGAAGTATAGTTGATTTACAATGTTGTGCTAATTTCCGCTGTACAGCAAAGTGACTCACTTATATACATTTATACATTCTTTTTTTATATTCATTTCCATTATGGTTTATCCCAGGAGATTGGATATAGTTCCCTGTGCTATACTGTAGGACCTTGTTATTTATCCATTCTAAATGTAATAGTTTGCATCGACTAACCTCAAACTCCCAGTCCATCCCTCTCCCTACCCCCTTCCCCCTTGGCAACCACAAGTCTGTTCTCTGTCTGTGAGTCTGAGGAAAAGATATTTTAAATAAATAATACCAAAATAATTGGATGACCATTTGGGATAAATGAAACTTGAATCCAACTTCAGGCCACACCCAAAAGGCCCAGCTGATTTGAATGACCTTCTGGCATCTCAGCTAAAACTGAATACTCCAGGATAATTTGGAAGGCCACTCTGGGAGGCCTCAGGGGATTGCTCGCCTCTGCTGTACACAGCCTCTCATCCTCTAGTAATCCAGCCCAGCCTGGCTCACATGGCAGCAGCTTTCCAATGGAGCACTGGTTCTCAACTGGGGTGATTTTGCCCCATTCCACATTTGGCATTCCACATTTGGCAATGTCTACAGACCACTTTTGTTGTCAAAATTGGGGTTCGAGGCTGTGAGGTGGTGTGTAAGGAGGCTCGCTCCTGACATCTAGTGGGTAGAGTCCAGGGACTCTGATAAACCTGCTACAATGCACAGGAGAGGCCCCAACAAAGAAGTATCAGATCCAAAATGTCAGTAGTGTTGAAGTTGAGAAATATTGCAATAGAGTGAGTAGAAACTGTAAGGTTTCTTGAGGCCTAGGCTTGGATATCATAAAATATGATTTTCACTGCATTCTACTAAGCAAAGTATCACAAAGTCAGTCCAGATGCAAGGGGTTGGAAAATAGATTGCACCTTTTGGTGGGAGGAGCTACAAAGAATTTATAGACATTTGTTAGCTACCACAAGAGCTGATGTTTTAGGGGTGGAGTGGGAGATTGAACTACTAGGTTTTTATGAAATGGAGAAAATTGATCCACATAAGTTGAGGTTAGGCAGAAGTGTTCAAGGATGGTTCTGAGATTTCAGAAGTGGAGTATTAAGGAAATAGAGAGGCAGTAGACTAAGATTAAGATGGCAACAGTACTGTGTAATATTCAGGTCTGACATGTTGATTTTGAGATACCCACATCTAGGGAGGAGAATTGAGTCATTTAAGTCCCATGAATGCAGGATGCCACAAAGTCTTGGCAGTTAACATACATAAATAAAACTGGAAGTTTATCTTATTGCCATACTCACCATAATGTCATAACTCCAAAACTCCAAGTTCAACTTAAAAAAAAAAAGGGTTTCCCTGGTGGCGCAGTGGTTGAGAGTCCACCTGCTGATGCAGGGGACACGGGTTCGTGCCCCGGTCTGGGAAGATCCCACATGCCGCGGAGCGGCTGGGCCCGTGAGCCATGGCCGCTGAGCCTGCGCGTCCGGAGCCTGTGCTCCGCAACGGGAGAGGCCACAACAGTGAGAAGCCCGCGTACGGAAAAAAAAAAAGTAGAAAATAATCTAGGTCTTCACTAAGGCCACTTGATGAGTCAGCAAAGGGAGAATTGCATCACACAGCAAACACAACAATCTTTAAAACTCTCTTTAGAAATTTCCTGCATTCCCCCAGTCCCATTACACATGGCACCTACTCACATTTCTTCTCTCTTTCCTTTTACAGACCCCCAAAATTGCTCTCAGCCTACCTGACTTTCTTTTTATTCCTCCACTACTTGTCTTCCTCCCTGCCACCTTCCTTGGATCTTATTTTTCTTGGTAGGATATATCCTAGCAATCTACCCCTTATATTTGCTTTTCCCTTTTACCACCCCACTCCACAAAACCAAAGAATCCTCCCCGGTTCCTACTTCCTTAGAAAGTGAATTAAGTGGGGGTTAATAGTTTTTTTTATGTTCTAAATATTTTAGCTCCTGGCTAGCTGCATGGAGAAAAGTGATTCTATGACACTGCCTTGCCTGCAATTTGTCTACACATCTATATACACTTACAGGGATAAAAATTGGTCTCAGCTTCCATTTCCAGGTATAAACGAGCAGAAAGACTTCAGACCTGAGGTGGGACCAGAACTTTCCTCAAACTTTAAGTGATTTCACCTGAAGTGTAAGCTATGGGAACACACAGAGCATATCCACAGGACATGATGTTTCACGGAGAAATAGCATTTATCCTGCCTTACAATGTTTGAAGCATGTCACTACTGAACAATTCATTTCCACAGGCTCAATGATAGGGCCGTGTCTTAGTCTTCAGGAGCTGCTATCACAAAATACCATAGACTGAATGGCTTAAACAAAACATTTGTTTTCTCAAAATTCTGGAGGTCAGGAGTCTGAGGTCAGGTGCCAGCATGGTTGGGTTCTGGTGAGAGCCTCTTCCTGGATTGCTGATGGTCACCTCCTTGATATATGCTCAGATGGCCTTTCCTTGGTTCATGTGAAGAAGAGAGAGAAAGCTCTGGGGTGTCACTTTCTCTTCTTATAAAAGCACTGATGCCATTGTGGAAGACCCAGCCTCATAACCTCATCTAAACCTAATTACTTCCCAAAAGCCCCACCTCCAAACACCATTACACTGGGAGTTAGGGCTTCAACATATAAAATTTGGCGGAACACAAACATTCAGTTCACAATGGGCCCAAAGATCCTAAGCTCAGGAAGAAACAACTTTATAGGAGAGTGTGAAAACCACTGTCTTTCATACATAATTTTTTCCTGGAGTTGAATTCAGAGCAATTCTTACCTTCATGATAAATATAATTTATATCAAAGCCTAAAATAAGATCTATATTTATTCCTGATTTTAAAGTATTTTAGTGCTTCTCACAAAGCCACCAGTCCCTGCCTTTATTAACTTTAAGCAAGCATGCTCTGTTTTTTGAAAATTTTATTAATTCCTACAATTAAAAATCTTTTTCTGTCCTTTTTCATGACAATATCTTCCCTTTTCAAATATCAATTTTTCTTCCTACTGAATTGCAGAGGTAAAAAGAAAAGAAGTTGAATAGCATTGTGAATGTAAACACATCTGTTGCCATGGGAGCAGCAGCAGCAGAGTGAGAAGCACTTGCAGCTGCAGTATCTGCAGGAGACCAATTATCAAATCTGGAATCTCTAATTCAGTAAACAGGAGCAACAGTGAGCATAGTTAGAGAAAATTGCTTATTTTAGTGGGAGGGAGAGAGGTAAGCCAGGAGACTTCAAGAAATATAGGAGGCAGAGATAAAATTGATATGCATGTCCATTGCCTAATGAAGTGGTTGTTTTCAAAGGAGCCTGGGGAAAATACAATTTGCAGCTACTGTGACTGCAACATGGGAGTCTAATATCACCTCCTATGTTTACTGGCGGTTCCCCAACAAGCCTGGATGGTGCCACCCTACAATTAAGCTGGCTGTTGCCAAGCTGCTGCCTACTGGGTACCATAAAATCCTGAGCAATGTAAAACAAGTCCAGTAGGACTTGGCCATTCACTTAGCTTTACAGAAGAAAATCTGCTTAAATGCTCAGTGCCATGGAAATAAAGCTACAGCTACATTTCTCATTCTTCTCCATCTTAATAATGAGGAGAGTAATCAAGGAGACTTTTTATTTACCAAAAGCATCATTATTTGTCCTCTGGGTCTTAGGGGTTGGGGAGCATCTTGGTGCATTTTGTTTTCCAGTTGTCTTAAGAAAAAATGTTAATAGGAACAATTAGGTACACCCACATTTCTGAGATTTTGCACAAAAGAACTGAGGACCCACCTCATGAGGACTTGTACCTACTAGAGGGTATGCAATAAAAATTATTTGTGTCCTATATGACGTCACCAGAACCAGGACCGCAAGAACTAGGGCCTCAAGGATCTAGTTTGTCACAATCACAAAAAATAGTCCAATGAACTCCTTGATGAATTATTTGACTATTCAGGCTTTTTGATCCTTCTCTGTTGTTCACTAAACAGAACAGTTTCCTGCACACATAATAAAATTTATTTAATTGAATTTAAGTAGACAGAATGAAAAGTTGCTAAAACAATTAGTTGTACCAAATTTAAATAGTTGAATTTGACTGACGTGTGATAAAATATCTTAAAAGACTTCAATTTCTGCATTTTAAACTAAACTAGTGGGTTTTTAAATTTTATTGTAAAACTATTAAACTTATTTTTCTTTGGGTCCCAAAAAGATGGTCAGTCTTGGTTTATAGAGGTTGAGCTTGTACAGTGGAAACAACAATGCCCAGATTTTTTTTTTAAGTTTTGTGTACAACTTGGACTCTAATTGGCTGCATGACTTTGGGAAAATCTTTAATGCTCATTTTCCTATCCTGTAATGTTCTCCCTGATGAGGTCCAAATGATATTATAAATCTGAAGGCAGTTCAAAATTTGTGAGTTATAAAATAAACTATATAAGCCTAAACTCCTTAGCGTATTTACACAAATGCCATCTTCTTAGTGAGGCCATCCTTGAGCACCTTGTCTAAAATGCAGCTCACTACCAACCCCATTCCTGCTTTATTTGTCTCTTTACCACTTATCAGTGTGTTGCACAATACATCCTACTTATTTGTTTTGTGTAAGGACTCCCTGCTTGCTAGAATATAAGCTCCATGAGAACAGAGTTTGTTGTCTGTTTCTTTCCCCAGCTATATCCACAGACCTAAATATTTATTAACTAGATGTTTATAAATATTTTTGAATGAATGAATGAATGCAAAAGTGAATGAATAAAAAATTCGTTGTCAATTTTTTCTAAATGGCTTTTCAAAATGATGGAAACATAGGCAGAGTCATTACATCAAGGTTTCTGATCAGATCTGTTAAAGTCAACAATCTTCAGTGAAAGATTTAGGACACCCACAAAGCAGATGGTCTTAGGCATACCTCTCAATCATTCCCACTCTCACATGGAGAAGCCAACTAGTAACATCAGCTCCAGCCCTCTGATAGGATTGTTATCAGCATAAAATACGATTATGTGAGCAAAGCGCTTTAAAAGTTAAAAGCACTCATAAAGTATTACATTCTGTATTATTATTTAACAGTGGGGGTTCTTGTTCCTTAGTATTTTGTCATGTCATTAAGCTATGGTGGGAGGAAGAGTGACAGTTGCAATAAAAAAGTCTTCCAAAGAGTGAAGAGAAGGAAGTTGTAGCTGGTCTCAGCCCCTCTACTCTGAATGCATTTGGAACCTCAGTCATGAGCTACAGAGTAGAACACAGACCACAGGGCTTTGGCCAGAGATCAGGGACACCCTCAGTGTTCTTCATGAAACTTGGAAGAGTCGAGTTGTGAAGCAAACTCAGATATTCTAGCAAACTAAAATGTGTACTGTGCACTGTTCAGTACCTCATAAAAGGGATAATTAAAAATGTTTAAAAATTAGTCATACATCTTAAAATAATAAATCACTGCTTCTTTCAAAATGTCATGAAAATGGGAAGTTTCTCCTGACAGATTCCATTGTTCTTTGGGTACTATTTTCCTTTAGTACCTATGCATATGATTAACTTTCAAATAACACTATGTTTTCAGGTATTAAAATTCAGACTAGTTTTCCACATTTTGTGTTTCTCTTTTCTTCAGAATCATTACATGTTAGGTGTTGAGAACGGTTTTTAATGACAAGCCTTCTGGAATAAGTTAAGTCAGAAACAAGGAAAGTTCTAGGCCTATGTGTTGGGAAATGATGTGATTATTGAAGAACGAAACCCTTTGGAGTCACACTGCCCTGTGTTTCAATTGCAGCTAAGGGACTGTTTCAGCCAGTTTCCTGGCTGATTTCAAAATAAGTTCCAGATTCTGGCTATCTGTGTATGGAAATGGTGGATACAAGATATTTATCAGATGTCTATTGTATGAGCTGGTATGCATAAGGGTTTTTAATCTTTAATCTGAAGACAGAGGGATAGGTGGAGAAGAGAGGAGTGTGAAAGAGAGAAGATGAAGACAGTCTGTCTCCTCACATGTACCAGGCATTAGTTTGAGGTCCAGTAGAAAGAGGAATGAAGAACAGAAGTTGAAGAAGCAATAATTTATGAGGCAAGGAATGGGGATGTGTGTGCACTAATGGTACAATAAGTGCAAATTCAGGTCTGGGTGAAAAGGTGCTGCACAGAGATGAGAATAAAGCCATCCTTTACCCTGAATTCCTTTTACCCTCTTACAGCACCCCATGCTGCCACTGAACTCAATTCAGACTTGGGGATCCAAGGACAGCTGCCAACCCAGTGGCTCTGCTTGGCAGAAACTCTTGGAGAGATCATTCTCAGCAGAAGTGATGCTGACCCCATCAATGTGGGAATCAGAGCGGAGGAACAGAAGTAGCCTTGCTCTCAAATCCATGTGAGACACCATGGAGAGAGACTGGAAGGGTGGCTCTCACACAGGAAGGGATAAGGGCACTGCCGTTTTGGTGGTAGTGTTAGCAGGACCTCATCCATACACAGGTAAGACTTGGGGCAATTCTGGTTATACAAAATATAGTTACCTCAAAGACCTATTGAAAGGATTGAATTAGATGACAGTGAGGTGTATGGCACTTTGATTTGACACATAGACGGTACTTGATAAATGTATCAGTCTTAGAGGATTTCACAGGTACCTGAATGCAAAAGAGCAAAAAGCATACCCACAGCCCTCAGTGTCCTTCTCTGCTGCCCACCACTTACTTAAGCAAACTTACTGAAACTGTAATGGCTCCAGGGCTTTGGGTGATTGTCCAAGACGATATCTAATAGGTTTCTGTTCCTTTCACAAATAACAGTCTGGACTTTGATCCCATTTCCATGTCAGGAGTTAGGGAACAGATAGGCACATTGGAATATGCCATGTGTGTTTGTATTCTACCTCACTGGCATCGCTTAAGTATCTTATAAATTAACAATATCTTTTGAAAGAGAGAACATTTTTTGACTTGAAATAGTGCCAATATTAAATAAACAGATCTAAATAAAGTTAGCCATAAACATAATCATCTGGCTCAGAGGAAATTTTTATAGCCAAATCTCCATCCCATAGTAGTCCAACATGCTATTTTTAAAGCCCCTGTAATGTTGCCCTCTCTAAGGGGCTTTACGAAAAGAAGTAAAAAAGAAAGGCCTAATAATAAAAATCAAAATGAGGCTGTATACCAAACACTACAAAATAAAACATTTATCTTTCCCAGGGGTCTCTCACAGCCAGTTCTTCCACTTCATCTGCTGCTGAGAAGTTTTATGTTCTCTTGATTACATCCAGAGCAAAATTTCCCCAAATTATTTAATCATATGCATACCAGGAATGCACTACATCTGGCAAATATAAAGTGAAGTCAGCTGCCTCTGTTTATCCCAGAATTAAATATGCAGTTGTGTGGACTTTCTGAGTAACATAGATTTATGAAATCGGTGTAAATTAAAATATAAAAACATCACGTCGTTTCAGTCAGATGAATGAGTCAAAGGACAAGAATGTGAAACTTCTTAGCTGTGTTCTCAGTCATAGGAAATTCTCATTAGGCCTGAGTAAATGTGCATAGTAGTATGTACTAGGTTATAAAAGATCTTCAAGCTAAGAGCCACATTTTCCTTTTCTTGAGAGATTTTTCTACTCTCTCCAACCCTACTCCCTACCCCATTTATATTGCAATGTAGAATTATAGCTATATAGGAACTTAGATAGCAACCAGTCCAATCACTCATTTTAAAGATGAGAAACAAATAAAACTCAGTAAAAATAGTGTTTTTGGTTTAAAACTTTCTGAAAAGATAGTTAAAAATCCTAATCCAGGAGAATGTTTATAAAGGCTCTCTTTGCTCGGGTCTAACCTTAGAGGCCTATAAAGGAATACATTTTTGTCACCAAGCAACAGGAAATATGAGGCAAAAAGATTGCATGTTTATCTCTTCCAAGAGACTATGAATTCTTCAAACAAAAGTACTATGTCCTATTATCTTTATAGTTTAATAATGCGCAATATAGACATTAAATAAGCATAAAAATAATATACTATCCCATATGTGAGATAAATCAAATATTCCTCCTTCTCTTCCTATTTCAGGAAAGATTTGTCAGATCTTCCATAAAATTTTCCCGCTATGGACTGTGCCAGCAGCAGATGCCGAATATTACATGTAAATTAAATACTATATAACTATTTTCAGTGACACAGACCACTGCACATAGTCAATGGTCTCGACTAGCTAGTGACTTAATTTCTGCATGTGCACAAAGAGAATATACAGAAGACTGCAGTAGAGTTTAAAATATCCACATTTATAAATGCCCAACTTTTGGTATGCATGTAAACTCATTCTTTTTAAAAAGAACATTCTCCACGAAGAACGCATGAAGATCTTGGAATTTGGTTGTATTTATATTGTTAATAATATGCCTGTGTAAACAAGTAGTTTTTAGCTGCTTTTTGAAACTGTCAAAGAATCATTATAAAAAAAAGTATTTTTACTTAGTTCTTAATAGGTAAAGTATTCTCTGTAAGAATCTCCAACTAGTTTTACAGAGAATAATTTCACTAAGCTTTACAGTATTCTTCTCTGCAAAAGAGTTTCTAAAAGGAAAGTTATGCTGGCACATTGCACTGAGGGTGGTGATGGGAGATAAAAGCCTGACTCTTACCATACTGCTCACACTGGGGGCCTTTTGTAGTAGCTTTACAACTATCCCAATATGTAAAGGTGTACTTCACCTAGCATGTGCAGACTTAGTACCAGCAAAAAGCAACCACTGAGGGGCTTTGAAATGTCAATCTTAATATAATTCAAGTTCCATCAAGTAGAAATTTAAACATTTTAAAACTCACACAGACACCATTGCCCACCCTCTCTCATATCCCCTCACACTCAATCTGAGTTCCTATAGTTCTTATGAACAACTTCTGGGAACACTGACAACTTCACATCTCAAACACCCTGCCTTAGCCTTTTCTCCACTTGCAGGTTCTCTCTGCCCTATGAGAGACTGCTTGCACAAATGGTCATGCAAAAATCTTAACTTTATTCTGCTTCAGGTATGCTTTATATTTCCACACTCTTGCTGTTATGATGCAAGTCTACTATAAGCAAGGCTCTTTTTATCCATATCTGTGGGCATTCTGGAAGTGCTGGGGATTAAACATAAGAAGCAATCCTCACCAACAAGGGAAAGAAATGAATACCCCAACTTCCTTGTCCCTCAGTAAGATAACTTTAAGTTCCTGATGGCATCCCTAGCTAGACTGAACCTCATTGCTTACATAGGTAATCCACCTCATTTAATGCACCCTCTAATGGCTTTTCTCCCTTCCCTCGCCTACCTTCTCACTCAGCTCCTTCAGCTGTGCAACCCAAGATCCACCCAGACAAACTACTTATACACAAGTCCTTTTTTTCAGGGTCAGGTTTTAAGGGATCACAACTAAGACAAAACCTTCCTTCAAACAAAGTCAGTGGTAATGAACAAATCTCAGGTAGTGGGGGGCTGGGAGAGGAGGAGGGAAGAAGTGTCACCTTTTACTAAATATTGGAAAATGGGCTCCAATCATAATGTACCATTATGCTAAGAAAATCTCATAAGGGGCATATTCTTCATTTTCAAACCACGGATGTTTTCAGGTGTAGTTTCTGGAGCTATATCTCCACCAACATATTTTCCTAATGATACTTGGTTTTCAGAGTCATTACATTTGTCTATAGATGCCAGCCTTTGTCTTATCTGGCAAAGCTTACAGAATTACAAGTTATGTTTCCATACTGCTTTACCTTTCACTCTCTCCAGCTACTATCAGTCTGGTTTATAGTAACAGTTAAATATTTAAGTGAAGAAAGAAAGGAAATAAGGAAGGAAGGAAGGAAGGAAGGGTGAAAGGGAGGGAGGATATATAACAGAGTTTGAAAATGCATTTGGTGCTAAACCATGAAGTTCTAAAGGGCCAGTTTGATTCATTCTGTGTATATAAATTATAATATTTGCAAATTACTTGGTTATCTGTAATTCTTAACAGTAAGCCCAGATATTCCTTAATGTCAAGTGAAAATGTAACTTTCACATAACAGAAACTCAAGAAGAACACTGAGATCTGAGGCACATTCTTCAAAGGAAATTAAAGTCTGAAAACCAAAGCAGAGTTTAGTAAAGAGAGTCAAACCAAGGCATTCCAAGGTCTTAGAGAGTGGTTTAGTTCAGGAATATTTTATTCCATTCCATAGAAGAACAAAGAATTCAAAACTCAAATGTGCATAAAGGAAAACACAGTGTATGATGTTTCTGGGTCTTGAAAACATAATAAAAGTTTGTCTACATGAAGATGAAGTGAATGGTAAAAAAAAAAAATCTTGTGAAAATTAAAGTAGTGATACTCTTACCATATCCAGCAATACACTCCTTGGTATTTACCAAAAGGAGTTGAAATTTTATGTCCATGCAAAACCTGCACACAGATATTTATAGCAGTATGCAGATGTTAATATCAGTGGTTGGCAGGGGTTAGGGGGAGGGAGAGATAGGTGGAGAACAGAACATTTTTAGGGCAGTGAAACTACTCTGTATAATACTATAATGGTGGATACATGTCATTATACATTTGTCCAAACCCATAGAATGTACAACACAAAGAGTGGACCCTAATGTAAACTGTAGACTTTGGATGATAACGATAGGTTGATCAGTTGTAACAAATGTACCACTTTGGTGTAGGATGTTAATAATAGGAGAGCCTATGCATGTGTGGAGGCAGAGGGTATATGGGAAATCTCTGTACCTTCTATTCAATTTTGCTGTGAACCTGAAATTGCTCTAAAAAATAAAATTTATTTTTAAAAAATATTAAAGTAGTGCATGATTTTGTTCTCCTCAGTAATTAGCTATCTTGAACTGACTTGTTCAAAATTGTTCTTAAGAAGTTATTTCTTTCTCCACCCTTCTCAAAATAAAATCAAAATAAAGAGGAAAATAATCAATCTTGAAATGCTTGTGAGTTTTTATTTTCTTCATACCACTCTCTCCAAATCATGTTTTTACAAAAGGTCTGGAGATGCAAATTTTTTATGAAAATATTCTCTTCAAATTATAGTGCAAACACCTTGGAATCTGTGTGATCTTTTAGTTCCTACCTCAAGAATTAATTTTCTTGGTTTTCTTTCCAAGACAAGGAAGCTATAGTTCAGTTGAGGGAATACAATAAGTAATTCATCTAGGCTGTAATTTCAAACTGTTGAGCTTCTGGCAATTTGCCCCTCCTCACCATTTCTTCAGATCTTCCTCTCCTCCTCCCTTTATCCTCTTCACTCCCATGCATACACAGCACCCCACCCCCTGCAGTAGCCTCCTTGGAAGCAACAAAGGTGTAAAATGATAGGAAGGTTTTGAAGTCACTCAGGCATAATAATTTGCTTTCTATTTTTCAAAACAGATCTACCGGTAAAACAAATCAAGTGTCAGGCAAAATGGTATAATCAAATGTTGTGTTTTGTACCTCTTTCTGAAGGACAAATAAATTTTTCCTCCATAGGGATGAGAAATTATTTAGAGGTTTGGAATAAACTTCATCTCTGCCCCCAAAGTCTTGATCTTCAAATATTGACTGTCTTGATGAGAAATGCAGACTATTCCCAACAGGCCAGACTCAGAGAGAGTGCCAGGCTGCTCAATAACAGGGAAAGTAGTGCCTCTAGCTTCCTTTTCAGCATTCAGGTCACAAACTAGATCCCTTATGGTCTGCATTATATTTACAAGTTATAATATTTTAGTCTTTCTTTGCTTCTTCCCTGCCTCTTTGGAATGGAGAGATAGAAATTAATAAATATTAAAGTAAATGTCGTTTTAAAACCCACGCAAGTAGTAGGAAAAGAAATGCTGTTTTATTACATATTTATAAATGTATACCCAAAGCTTCTCATTCCAGGTTTCTGTTCATTTTAGAGATGGGGCCACACTAGTACTCTTCCAAGTCATTTTCAAAAAAGATGAACGTTGAGGTCAAATTCTATGCAACATGACTTACAGTAATTAAATGCCATTCTCAAAGTAATTTCAGCAAAATCCCATGATCCCAGGTATATCAGTGATGAAGATTCTCTTCTTGACCAGACTCTAGAAGCATGGCCTCTAGCATCTTAAGGCCTGTCCCTGGGGTGACATTGGGCCCTCTTCAAATGCTGCCTAAGAAAGCTTACAATTATAAACCTTTCTCTGTTCCTTTAAGATGTAAATATTTCCCACCACCCCCTTACCCTCCACCCCCACCCCACCCCACCCCCGGCCACACTGACCCATGCCCCCTGCAGTGGAAGTGTGAAGTCCTAACCAGGGAATTCCCTAAGATGTAAATATTCTACCACCAAAATCTGTCTCCTCAAGGTCCTGGAAGCCATCTCTTTGAAATACATTCTAGTATATAACTCTCACCCTGGCTCTCAGTAGCCATGGGAGAGGAAGAGCCTAACTTCAGATGACACCTTGCTCCAACTTGCATAACCACCCCCTTGTCATAAATATGCAAGAAGTTTGTTCCTCCTTGGGATAAGCACCAATTAGCCAGATAGCCTACTTACATGCACCAAATGCCCCCTTCACACTCTTTAGTGTCCTTCCTTTACCACATCTCAGTGTTTAAAAAGGCTCCTGCCTTTTATTTCAGCAGACTTGAGCTCAGGTTACACTGAGTTCTCTCCCCTATTGCAATGGTTATTACTGAATAAAATCTGCCTTTGTTGCCATTAACTACTGTCCTGCTTTATCTTTGACATCAGTCAAGGTTCAATGAAAGAAACTGTAACCACTCTAGGCATTTCAGACAGAAGAAATTTAAATACAGGTAATTAGGTATTTACAAACTCTTATTGCAAGATGACTGGAGAATTGAGAGTAGAGTTACTACTTTTACCATTTAGACTAGGAGAATTTTTAAGTGTGAGTGGTACTTTATTAATAATTACACTGGTACGAGGAGGAGTCAAGATGGCAGAATAGGAGGATGCAGAATTTGTCTCTCTTCACAAGTATATCAAGAATACATAAAAAAAAAAAAAAAGAATACATCTATAGGGCTTCCCTGGTGGTGCAGTGGTTGAGAGTCCGCCTGCCGATGCAGGGGACACGGGTTCATGCCCCAGTCTGGGAAGATCCCACATGCTGTGGAGTGGCTGGGCCCGTGAGCCATGGCCGCTGAGCTTGCGCGTCTGGAGCCTGTGCTCCACAGCAGGAGAGGCCACGGTGGTGGGAGGCCCGTGTACCACAAAAAAAAAAAAAATACATCTATAAATGGAACAATTTTCAAGAACAACTGCTGAGCATTAGCGGAAGACTTTGGGCACCTAAAAAAGGACAAGAAAAATCCCCTCGCAACCAGGTAAGATGAAAGAAAGAAAAAAAGAAAAGAGGAATTAGAAAAGGGATCAGCAACCCTGGTGGGAAGCTGAAGGTGAAGAGAGGTTCCTGCACTCAGAAAAAACTCCTCATGGTGGGGAAATCAGCTGGGACACAAAGGTACCTTCAGAGGATCAAAGGAGAAAGCAGTGGATGGTCTGTGGAAGTCAGGGCAAAGTAAGAACTGTGTGCATGGTCTGTGCTGCAGCCCTGTGTACCCCAGCCTGAGTCATGTGTCACCTGTTGTGAAGGGGGGCTGGGTGCTGGAAAGTGGGGTTTGGAGTGTGGACCCAGAGAGGGGACAGCTGTTGGCTGTAAAAAGACATCCTGAAGGGACAGGGGTAAGGAGCTCCACAACGGGAATGTTTATGGTAAAAGCCTGGGACACGATAGAAGCAAGGCGTCATTGTTGAGTGGCGTGCAAGGGGCGGGGCCACCATTACAACCCCTTTCCCCACCTGCCAGCTTCTTCAGCCTACTCGGGCACTAGGAGGGTCACCCATCTGAGCAGGCTCACCCACCCCTCAAGCCAAGGCCTCTTAAATGCCGCCCATCCCAATGCCTCCTTGGGAATCAGCCCTGGGCACCACTGCCTGAGATGGGAATCCACCATTGCTGACAGGGTCGGAGTGCTTAAGCATGCGGTGAGAGAGCAGATCCGGGGAGAGGAATGCTGTTGGCTGTGGGATACAACAGAGCGGATGGGTGAGGGTCTCCATGGCCAGGAATGCCCTTAGAGGAAATGTGGTCTGCCTAGGAAACGAGGAGCCATTGTTGAGTGGCATGCAAGGGGTGGCGATACCACTGCCCCACATACCATTCCCTGCCTCCACAGGTACAGGGAGGGACATCCACCACTGCAAGCACACCCCAGTCTGTTGCAACTTCAGTCTCTGCTGCTGCAGGCAATTTTCACACACCCCAGTTGTGGCCACCACACCCCTCCACCGGCCTGAGTGAGTAAGTGTGCCCCAGTAAGCCACTGTTTTCCCTCCCTCTCACCTGAGTGAGGAACAGATGCCTGAGGGCAGTACACACACAGAGGTGGGGCCCAAAACCAAAGCTGAGCCCTAGGGGCAGTGCAACTAAGGGAGAGGAGCGGAAATCCCTCTGTGCAGCTGTACAAGCCGTGGATAAATCCCCATGATTAGCCTGGTAAATCCTGCATCTGTGGAACATCTGAATAGACAATGAGTGTCCCCACAACTAAGACCCATCTAGCTTCAGCAGCAGTGGACTTTGGAGGCAAGTACACCTGGGAGCTGGGCCAGGTCAGAGTCTGAGCTGGCCTCACAGGGCCCACAGCAGGTCCAGAGACCTACTTAGAGGTATTGGAGGGCTTCCTGGGGAGGCAGGGGTTGACTGTGGCTCACTATGGGAGCAGACACTGACAGAGGAGGCCCCAGGAAAATATTCATTTTGGGGTTCTTTTGTTTGTCTAGTTGTTCTCTTGTTTTTTGTTTTCCCTGTTTTTGTTTTTGGTTCTTTTTGTATGTGTGTATGTTTCTTTGTTTGTTTGTTTTTGTTTGGTTCTCCTTTTACCATCTGTCTGGGGTTTTGTCTGTCTGTCCATTTGTTTGTTTGTTTGTTCTTAATTGTTGTTGTTTTCTTGTTTTTGTCTTTGCTATTTGTCTTGGGGTTTTTTTGTTTTCATTTGTTTTCTCCCCATCCTTTCTTTCTTTTGTTTTTTATTCTCTATTTACTGCCAGCCGTGTGGCTTTCAGGGCCTTGGCTGTCAGGCTGGGGGTTGGGCCTGAGCCTCTGGGGTGGGAGCGCCAAGTCCAGGATGCTGGAATGGTAGAGAATTCCCTGTCCCAGGGAATATTAAATGGCGAGAGCTCTCCCAGAGGTCTGTATCTTAACTCCAAGACCAGGCTCCTCCCAAATGCTTGCATGCTCCAGTGTTGAATGCCCCATTCCAAACAACAAGCAAGACAGGAACAAAAACCCACTCATCAGCAGACAGGCTGCCTAAATTCGTACTAAGCCCACAGACATCCCAAAGCACACCACCTGACTTGGCCCTGAACATCAGAGGGACGAGATCCAGCTCCACCCACCAGAAAGCAGGCCAGTCTCTCCCACCAGGAAGCCTACACAACCCACTGGACCAAACTTGCCCACTGGTGGCAGACACCAGAAGCAAGAGGAACTATGACCCTGCAGCATGTGGAAAGAAGACTTCAAACGCAGTGACCAGACAAAATGAGAAGACACAGAAATATGCTGCAGTTGAAGGAGCAAGGTAAAAACCCACCAGAGCAAATAAGTGAGGAGGAAATAAGCTAGCTACCAGAAAAAGAATTCAGAGTAATGATAGTAAAGATGATCCAAAATCTCGGAAATAGAATGGAGAAAATACAAGAAACATTCAACAAGGACCTAGAAGAACTAAACAAGAAAACAAACAGTGATGAACAATGCAATAACTGAAATTAAAAATACACTAGAAGGAGGAGTTCCGGGAAGATGGCGGAAGAGTAAGGCGCGGAGATCACCTTCCTCTCCACAGATACACCAGAAATACATCTACGCGTGGAACAACTCCTACGGAGCACCTACTGAACGCTGGCAGAGGACCTCAGACTTCCCGAAAGGCAAGGAACCCCCCACGTACCTGGTTAGGGCAAAAGAAAAAACTAAACAGAGACAAAAGAATAGGGACGGGTCCTGCACCAGCGGGAGAGAGCTGTGAAGGAGGAAAAGTGTCCACACACTAGGAGCCCCTTCGCGGGTGGAGACTTCGGGAGGCGGAGTGGGGGAGCTCGGGAGCCGCGGAGGAGAGCACAGCAACAGGGGTGCGGAGGGCAAAGCGGAGAGATTCCAGCGCAGAGGATCGGGCCGACCGGCACTCACCAGCCGAGAGGCTTGTCTGCTCGCCCGCCGGGGCGGGCGGGACTGGGAGCTGAGGCTCCGGCTTTTGTCGGAGCGCCGGGAGAGGACTGAGGTTGGCGGCGTGAACACAGCCTGCAGGGCGTTGGTGCGCCGCGGCTGGCCGGGAGAGAGTCTGGGGAGGGGTCTGGACCTGCCGAAGAGGCAAGAGACTTTTACGTCCCTCTTTGTTTCCTGGTGCACGAGGAGGGGGGATTGGGAACGCTGCTTGGGAGAGCTCCGGAGACGGGCGCGAGCCGCGACTAAGAGTGCGGAGCCCAGAGACGGACATGGGACGCTAAGGCCGCTGCTGCCGCCGCCAGGAGGCCTGCGTGCGAGCGCAGGTCACTAGCCACACGCCCTTCCGGGGAGCCTGTGCAGCCCGCCGCTGCCGGGGTCCCGGGATCCGGGGACGGCTCCCCGGGAGAGCGCACGGCGCGCCTCAGGCTGCAGCGTCACGCCGGCCTCTGCCGCTGCAGGCCCGCCCTGCACTCTGTGACCCTCCCTACCCCCCGGCCTGGGTGAGCCAGAGCCTCCGAATCAGCGGCTCCTTTAACCCCGTCCTGTCTGAGCAAAGAACAGACGCCCTCCGGCGACCTACATGCACAGGCGGGGCCAAATCCAAAGCTGAGCCCCTGGGAGCTGTGAGAACAAAGAAGAGAAAGGGAAATCTCTTCCAGCAGCCTCAGAAGCAGCGGATTAAAGCTCCACAATCAACTTGATATACCCTGCATCTGTGGAATACCTGAATAGACAACGAATCATCCCAAATTAAGGAGCCCTGTGGATGAAAGGCTCTTGTTGCTGCAACCAGGACTCAGTGCTGTGCCTCTGAGGTGGGAGAGCCAACTTCAGGACACTGGTCCACAAGAGGCCTCCCAGCTGCACATAATATCAAACAGCAAAAATCTCCGAGAGATCTCCATCTCAACGCCAGCACCCAGCTTCACTCAACGACCAGCAAGCTACAGTGCTGGACATCCTATGCCAAACAACTAGCAAGACAGGAACACAACCCCACCCATTAGCAGAGAGGCTGCCCAAAATCATAATAAGTCTACAGACACCCCAAAACACACCACCAGACGTGGACCTGCCCACCAGAAAGACAAGATCCAGCCTCATACACCAGAACAGAGGCACTAGTACCCTCCACCAGGAAGCCTACACAACCCACTGAACCAACCTTAGCCACTGGGGACAGACTCAAAAAACAACAGGAACTACGAACCTTCAGCCTGCAAAAAAAAAAAAAAAAAGGAGACCCCAAACACAGTAAGATAAGCAAAATGAAAAGACAGAAAAACACACAGCAGATGAAGGAGCAAGATAAAAACCCACCAGACCTAACAAATGAAGAGGAAATAGGCAGTCTACCTGAAAAAGAATTCAGAATAATGATAGTAAGGTTGATCCGAAATCTTGGAGATAGAATGGACAATAGAATGGACAAATTGCAAGAATCAGTTAACAAGGACCTAGAAGAACTAAAGATGAAACAAGCAACGATGAACAACACAATAAATGAAATTAAAAGTACTCTAGATGGGATCAATAGCAGAATAACTGAGGCAGAAGAACGGATAAGTGACCTGGAAGATAAAATAGTGGAAATAACTACTGCAGAGCAGAATAAAGAAAAAAGAATGAAAAGAACTGAGGACAGTCTCAGAGACCTCTGGGACAACATTAAACGCACCAACATTCGAATTATAGGGGTTCCAGAAGAAGAAGAGAAAAAGAAAGGGACTGAGAAAATATTTGAAGAGATTATAGTTGAAAACTTCCCTAATATGGGAAAGGAAATAGTTAATCAAGTCCAGGAAGCACAGAGAGTCCCATACAGGATAAATCCAAGGAGAAATACGCCAAGACACATATTAATCAAACTGTCAAAAATTAAATACAAAGAAAACATATTAAAAGCAGCAAGGGAAAAACAACAAATAACACACAAGGGAATCCCCATAAGGTTAACAGCTGATCTTTCAGCAGAAACTCTGCAAGCCAGAAGGGAGTGGCAGGACATATTGAAAGTGTTGAAGGAGAAAAACCTGCAACCAAGATTACTCTACCCAGCAAGGATCTCATTCAGATTTGATGGAGAAATTAAAACCTTTACAGACAAGCAAAAGCTGAGAGAGTTCAGCACCACCAAACCACCTCTACAACAACTGCTAAAGGAACTTCTCTAGGCAAGAAACACAAAAGAAGGAAAGGACCTACAATAACAAACCCAAAACAATGAAGAAAATGGGAATAGGAACACACATATCGATAATTACCTTAAATGTAAATGGACTAAATGCTCCCACCAAAAGACACAGATTGGCTGAATGGATACAAAAACAAGACCCATATATTTGCTGTCTACAAGAGACCCACTTCAGACCTAGAGACACATACAGACTGAAAGTAAGGGGATGGAAAAAGGTATTTCATGCAAGTGGAAACCAAAAGAAAGCTGGAGTAGCAATTCTCATATCAGACAAAATAGACTTTAAAACAAAGACTATTAGAAGAGACAAAGAAGGACACTACATAATGATCAAGGGATCAATCCAAGAGGAAGATATAACAATTGTAAATATTTATGCACCCAACATAGGTGCACCTCAATACATAAGGCAAATACTGACAACCATAAAAGGGGAAATCGACAGTAACACATTCATAGTAGGGGACTTTAACACCCCACTTTCACCAATGGACAGATCATCCAAAATGAAAATAAATAAGGAAACACAAGCTTTAAATGATACATTAAACGAGATGGAGTTAATTGATATTTATAGGACATTCCATCCAAAAACAACAGAATACACATTTTTCTCAAGTGCTCATGGAACATTCTCCAGGATAGATCATATCTTGGGTCACAAATCAAGCCTTGGTAAATTTAAGAAAATTGAAATTGTATCAAGTATCTTTTCTGACCACAACGCCATGAGACTAGATATCAATTACAGGAAAAGATCTGTAAAAAATACAAACACATGGAGGCTAAACAATACACTACTTAATAATGAAGATATCACTGAAGAAATCAAAGAGGAAATCAAAAAATACCTAGAAACAAATGACAATGGAGACACAACGACCCAAAACCTGTGGGATGCAGCAAAAGCAGTTCTAAGGGGGAAGTTTATAGCAATACAAGCCCACCTTAAGAAGCAGGAAGCATCTCGAATAAACAACCTAACCTTGCACCTAAAGCAATTAGAGAAAGAAGAACAAAAAAACCCCAAAGCTAGCAGAAGGAAAGAAATCATAAAAATCAGATCAGAAATAAATGAAAAAGAAATGAAGGAAACAATAGCAAAGATCAATAAAACTAAAAGCTGGTTCTTTGAGAAGATAAACAAAATAGATAAACCACTAGCCAGACTCATCAAGAAAAAAAGGGAGAAGACCCAAATCAATAGAATTAGAAATGAAAAAGGAGAGGTAACAACTGACACTGCAGAAATAAAAGAGATCATGAGAGATTACTACAAGCAACTCTATGCCAATAAAATGGACAATCTGGAAGAAATGGACAAATTCTTAGAAAGGCACAACCTGCCAAGACTGAATCAGGAAGAAATAGAAAATATGAACAGACCAATCACAAGCACTGAAATTGAAACTGTGATTAAAAATCTTCCAACAAAGAAAAGCCCAGGACCAGATGGCTTCACAGGCGAATTCTATCAAACATTTAGAGAAGAGCTAACACCTATCCTTCTCAAACTCTTCCAAAATATAGCAGAGGGAGGAACACTCCCAAACTCCTTCTACGAGGCCACCATCACCTTGATACCAAAACCAGACAAGGATGTCACAAAGAAAGAAAACTACAGGCCAATATCACTGATGAACATAGATGCAAAAATCCTCAACAAAATACTAGCAAACAGAATCCAACAGCACATTAAAAAGATCATACACCATGATCAAGTGGGGTTTATTCCAGGAATGCAAGGATTCTTCAATATACGCAAATCTATCAATGTGATAAACCATATTAACAAACTGAAGGAGAAAAACCATATGATCATCTCAATAGATGCAGAGAAAGCTTTTGACAAAATTCAACACCCATTTATGATAAAAACCCTGCAGAAAGTAGGCATAGAGGGAACTTTCCTCAACATAATAAAGGCCATATATGACAAGCCCACAGCAAACATCATCCTCAATGGTGAAAAACTGAAAGCATTTCCACTAAGATCAGGAACAAGACAAGGTTGCCCACTCTCACCACTCTTATTCAACATAGTTTTGGAAGTTTTAGCCACAGCAATCAGAGAAGAAAAGGAAATAAAAGGAATCCAAATCGGAAAAGAAGAAGTAAAGCTGTCACTGTTTGCAGATGACATGATCCTATACATAGAGAACCCTAAAGATGCTACCAGAAAACTACTAGAGCTAATCAATGAATTTGGTAAAGTGGCAGGATACAAAATTAATGCACAGAAATCTCTGGCATTCCTATATACTAATGATGAAAAATCTGAAAGTGAAATCAAGAAAACACTCCCATTTACCATTGCAACAAAAAGAATAAAATATCTAGGAATAAACCTACCTAAGGAGACAAAAGATCTGTATGCAGAAAATTATAAGACACTGATGAAAGAAATTAAAGATGATACAAATAGATGGAGAGATATACCATGTTCTTGGATTGGAAGAATCAACATTGTGAAAATGACTCTACTACCGAAAGCAATCTATAGATTCAATGCAATCCCTATCAAACTACCACTGGCATTTTTCACAGAACTAGAACAAAAAATTTCGCAATTTGTATGGAAACACAAAAGACCCCGAATAGCCAAAGCAATCTTGAGAACGAAAGAAGGAACTGGAGGAATCAGGCTCCCAGACTTCAGACTATACTACAAAGCTACAGTTATCAAGACGGTATGGTACTGGCACAAAAACAGAAAGATAGATCAATGGAACAGGATAGAAAGCCCAGAGATAAACCCACGCACATATGGTCACCTTATCTTTGACAAAGGAGGCAGAAATGTACAGTGGAGAAAGGACAGCCTATTCAATAAGTGGTGCTGGGAAAACTGGACAGCTACATGTAAAAGTATGAAATTAGATCACTCCCTAACACCGTACACAAAAATAACCTCAAAATGGATTAAAGACCTAAATGTAAGGCCAGAAACTATCAAACTCTTAGAGGAAAACATAGGCAGAACACTCTATGACATAAATCACAGCAAGGTCCTTTTTGACCCACCTCCTAGAGAAATGGAAATAAAAACAAGAATAAACAAATGGGACCTAATGAAACTTAAAAGCTTTTGCGCAGCAAAGGAAACCATAAAGAAGACCAAAAGACAACCCTCAGAATGGGAGAAAATATTTGCAAATGAAGCAACTGACAAAGGATTGATCTCCAAAATTTATAAGCAGCTCATGCAGCTTAATAACAAAAAAACAAACAACCCAATCCAAAAATGGGCAGAAGACTTAAATAGACATTTCTCCAAAGAAGATATACAGAGTGCCAACAAACACATGAAAGAATGCTCAACATCACTAATCATGAGAGAAATGCAAATCAAAACTACAATGAGATAT
Source organism: Leucopleurus acutus (assembly GCF_964270905.1). Lineage (NCBI taxonomy): Eukaryota > Metazoa > Chordata > Mammalia > Artiodactyla > Delphinidae > Leucopleurus > Leucopleurus acutus. The sequence goes on along the minus strand of NC_139152.1, from coordinate 27,724,754 downwards.
CATCTCACACCAGTCAGAATGGCCATCATCAAAAAATCTACAAACAATAAATGCTGGAGAGGGTGTGGAGAAAAGGGAACCCTCTTACACTGTTGGTGGGAATGTAAATTGATACAGCCACTGTGGAGAACAGTATGGAGGTTCCTTAAAAAGCTACAAATAGAACTACCATATGACCCAGCAATTCCACTACTGGGCATATACCCTGAGAAAACCATAATTCAAAAAGAGTCATGTACCAAAATGTTCATTGCAGCTCTATTTACAATAGCCCAGAGATGGAAACAACCTAAGTGTCCATCATCGGATGAATGGATAAAGAAGATGTGGCACATATATACAATGGAATATTACTCAGCCATAAAAAGAGACGAAATTGAGCTATTTGTAATGAGGTGGATAGACCTAGAGTCTGTCATACAGAGTGAAGTAAGTCAGAAAGAGAGAGACAAATACCGTATGCTAACACATATATATGGAATTTAAAAAAAAAAAATGTCATGAAAAACCTAGGGGTGAAACAGGAATAAAGACACAGACTTACTAGAGAATGGACTTGAGGCTATGGGGAGGGGGAAGGGTAAACGGTGACAAAGCGATAAAGAGGCATGGACATATATACACTACCAAACGTAAGGTAGATAGCTAGTGGGAAGCAGCCGCATAGCACAGGGAGATCAGCTCGGTGCTTTGTGACCGCCTGGAGGGGGGGGATAGGGAGGGTGGGAGGGAGGGAGACGCAAGCGGGAAGAGATATGGGAATATATGTATATATATAATTGATTCATTTTGTTGTGAAGCTGAAACTAACATACCATTGTAAAGCAATTATACTCCAATAAAGATGTTAAAAAAAAAAATACACTAGAAGGAATCAATAGCAGAATAACTGAGGCAGAAGAAAGGATGAGTGAGCTAGAAGATAGAATGGTGGAAATAACTGTCACAGAGCAGAATAAAGAAAAAAGAATGAAAAGAAATGAGGACAGTCACAGAAACCTCTGAGACAACATTAAATGCACCAACATTCAAATTATAAGGGTCCCAGAAGAAAAGAAAGAGAAATGATCTGAGAAAATATTTGAAGAAATTATGGTCGAAAACTTCACTAATATGGGAAAAGAAATAGTCAAGTGCAGGAAGCACAGAGAGACACATACAGGATAAACCCAAAGAGAAACATGCCAAGACACATATTTATCAAACTAACAAAAATTCAATATGAAAAAATACTAAAAGCAGCAAGGGAGAAGCAACAAATAACATACAAGGGAATCCCTATAATGTTAACAGCTGATCTTTCAGCAGAAACTCAGTAAGCCAGAAGGGAGTGACAGGACATATTTAAAGTGATGAAAGGGAAAAACCTACAACCAAGAGTATGCTACCCAGGAAGGATCTCATCCAGATTTGACAGAGAAATCCAAAGCTTTACAGACAAGCAATAGCTAAGAGAATTCAGTACCACCAAACCAGCTTTACAACAAATGCTAAAGGAACCTCTCTAAGAGAGAAACACAAGAGAAGAAAAAGAGCTATAAAAACAAACCTGGGCTTCCCTGGTGGCGCAGTGGTTGAGAGTCCGCCTGCCGATACAGGGGACATGGGTTCGTGCCCCGGTCCGGGAAGATCCCACATGCCACGGAGCAGCTGGGCCCGTGAGCCATGGCCGCTGAGCCTGCATGTCCGGAGCCTGTGCTCCGCAATGGGAGAGGCCACAGCAGTGAGAAGCCCGCAAATTGAAAAAAAAAAAGAGAGAGAGAGAGGGAGAGAGAAAGAACACATGGGCACAAAAAACAGATGCATAGATCAATGGAACAGAATGAAGAACCCAGAAATAAACCCACCCACTTATGGTCAATTAATCTAAAACAAAGGAGGCAAAAATATGCAATGGGAAAGACAATATCTTCAATAAGAGGTGCTGTGAAAACTGGAGAGCTACATGTAAACGAATGAGATTAGAACATTCCTCACACTGTGTGCAAAAATAAACTCAAAATGGATTAAAGACCTACCAGAAGAAAACACAGGCAGAACACTCTTAGACATAAATCATAGCAATATTTTTTGGATGTTTCCTCAGGCAAAGTAAACAAAAGCAAAAATAAACAAACAGAACCTATTTAAACTTAAAACCTTTTGCACAGCACAGGAAATCATCAACAAAATGAAAAGACAAAGGGGTTAATATCCAAAATATGTAGACAGTTCATAGAGCTCAATATCAAAAAAAGAACAACCCTATTAAAAATGGATACAATAACTGAATAGACATTCTTCCAAAGAAGACACACAGATGCCCAAAAGGCACAGGAAAAGATGCTTAACATCACTAATCATCAGAGAAGTGCAAATTAAAACCACAATGAGATATCACCTCACACCTGTCAGAATGGCAATGATCAAAAAGACTACAAATATGTTGGCAAGGATGTGGAGAAAAGGGAACCCTACTGAGAATGTAAGTTGGTGAGAATGTAAGTTGGTGCAGCCACTATGGAAAACAGAGTGGAAGTTCCTCAAAAAATTAAAATAGAACTACCATACTTTCCAGCATTTCCACTCCTAGGTATATATCTGAAAAAAACAAAAATATTAATTTGAAAAGATACATGCACTCCAATGTTCATGGCAACATTATTTACAATAGCCAAGATATGGAAGCAACTTGTGTTCATCAACAGATGCATAGATAAAGAAGGTTTGATATATTTATTTATATATATATAATACATATAATATATATAAAACACATATATAATGCAATAGTACTCAGCCATAAAAAATAATAAAATTCTGCCACTTGCAACAATGTGGATGGACTTAGAGAGTATTATGCTTAGTGAAATAAGTCAGAGAGAAAGGTAAATGCTGTATGTCATCACTTATATGTGAAATCTAAAAAATAAAACAAATAAATGTATACGATAAAACAAAAACAGACTCACAGATATAGAAAGCAAACTAGTGGATACTGGTAGGGAAAGGGAAGTGGGGAGCAAGGTAGGGGTATGGGATTAAGAGATACAAACTACAATGTATAAAACATATAAGCTGGGTTTCCCTGGTGGCGCAGTGGTTGAGAGTCCACCTGCCAATGCAGGGGACACGGATTCGTGCTCCGGTCCGGGAAGATCCCACATGCCGCGGAGCGGCTGGACCCGTGAGCCATGGCCGCTGAGCCGGCGCGTCCGGAGCCTGTGCTCCACAACGGGAGAGGCCACAACAGTGAGAGGCCCGCGTACTGCAAAAAAAAAAAAAAAGCCACATATAAGTTATATTGTATAGCACAGGGAAATATAGCCATACTTTTGTATAACTTTAAGTGGAGTATAATCTATAAAAATATAGAATCACTAAGTTGTATACCTGAAACTAATATAATATTATAAATCAACTATACTTCAATAAAAATATAATAATAATTTTAATAAAGAAACAAATAAATAAAACTAGCCCAAGTCTCATTTACTACCAAAGCCTTCCAACCAATTTGCTAATCTCTCCCTCCTCTGAATTCTTATACTTTTGTCTATACAACACATTTAGATCAATTCGATATCAAGTTATATTGTTATTTCACTTTTTTTATGTTAAAACTGCCCTTTCCAATGAGAATATAAGCAAACTGAAGACAAGACTATATCCTACATGAGCCCAAGGCAGCTTAACCCACACAACTATTCAGTACCCATTTTCACATTCATGAAGGTATGCCTTCTTCACAATGGCACTTGCTCAATTGCACATAATAATGAGAGGGCCAAGTTTCTGATAATCTCCTGGCATCTGCAGCTAAAGCAGTGAGTCCTTTCAATGATGTGTCACAGAAGACAACACCATAGCATGTTTGACAATGTTTCCAATTTGTATAATCTATTGTTGTTTACAATGACTATGTTTTCATCTGCTCATATGCCCATTGCTTAATTAAGCAAGAAATGCTTTACCTATGTCATCTGTATAGCAGTCAACATATTTTTCAAAGGATGAATTTAGAGCAAATCCTCCCAAAGTTTGCTTTGGAGAGCATGAGACTATTAAAAAGTTTATAGTAAAATAAGACTGAAAATGCTGCATATTTTACCCAACTCTTGGAAATTCACGCTGTGCATTAATATACTGAGGCTCCTGTGAATTCTTGTAGTAAGCAAACTTGCTTAATTTGGTTTAACCCAGCATTTTTCAGTGAATCATTTGTTGTATAGCATTCAGTAACATCCTGCAGAACACTCTTTGGTAAATGCTGATTCTGAGATTCAGAATTTCATTTCCTCTTTTTTAAAGGACATAGAAAAATATCATACTTTATCACTGAGTTATCACCATAAAGATTATTGGGGTTAATTAAGAGGAATCTTAACATCATAAGCCTTATTTGTGTACAAACTTCTCCTTAAAGATTTTTCATTCATAAGATTGGCTTTAAGTGTCTGGAGAACTAAATAAACAATCCACATATTTTAAGTTTCTTAGAAACAAGGACAATCATTTTATTTACCAGTTAGCTGCCCTAGTGAACAGGAAGGCTGTTAACTTTCTGTTTGCTAATATGGTTTTCCCAAAGGTTCATTCTTTTTCTCTGGTTCAACTGTTAGATCACAATGGTAATACTTCAAAATATTCTATCTGGGAATGAATCTATTAATACCAAAGGAAGCTTTGAACTATGCACAGTGAGAGTGCTTGACAAAAAAGAATGATGGAAAAGAACATCTATCCTGATAGAGAACAAAGCCTCCTAGCTATGCTTAAAATATTAAAAATCTGGTTTGCAGCACCTTCTGTCCTTCTGTGAAAACAGAGAAAGATGGTGAAAGCACAGAGCTGGAATAAGATTCTGGATGCCATAGTAACAGCATCTTCAGTGATGACATTATGTACCACCTGGTGTTCTCCCGACTAAACTGCAATATTATGTCTCTGTATTCACCAAGGTGGGACAAAGCCCAGGCATAAAACAAAATAATCACATTAAAGCAACAACTCACCTACAGGTTAGGATAGAATACATCAATCTTTTTTAAAGACCTAATAATGTCCTTTGTGCCACTGGGTGTTAGCACCACAGCAAGATTTATGAGTACACAGCAAGATCCAAAATACCCTAAATGTAAAACAGAGAACCAGAAATTTGTAAATCACAAACCTGCGCAGAAGGCCCTACTGAAATCTAATTATTTCAGTACGAAACTCTTGCCAAACTTTTAGTCTATTTAATCAATAAAGGTGCAAAGGCAGAGGCTGAATAATCAACTCTGGGGAAACATGGAGGAGAGCTGGATAAGACCTTGGCCTACAGGAACTTCACCACATTAAAATGAAATACTTCTGTGATACAGTCACAATGGTTCACAGCATTAAAACTGAACAACTTCCCTGAGTTGAGAAAATTCACAGTTTTCCACCTAAGTAGGAAAACCCAGTTTTCCCCCTGTGTGTCTGCTTACTCTCACACTAACACCACACTCACAACACTTAGGATGTGAAATGTGGCGGGACTTTTCCCCCTCCAAGCAATTCTCTGCAACACGAGCTTAGTGTTCTACAATTTAACTCAATTCTGACATCTCCCCATGGAGTTGAGCTGCATCACCCTCCGGGTATATAGATGTGTTCACCAACCTAGAAGCTCTCCAAAACCCATAGTATTAGGATTTTTACAGAGGTTTCATCACATAGGCATGATGGATCATTAACTCCATATCCAGCCCTTCTCCCTTCTCAAGAGAATGAGGGGTGGGGCTGAAAATTCCAAACTTTTAATTATGCCTTGGTCTTTCTGATGGCCAGCCCCCATCCAGGAACCATCCAGGAGCCCACCCAGAGTTGCCTCATTAGAACAAAACATACTCCTATCACCCAGGAAATTACAAGGATTTCAGAGCTCTGAGTCCGGAACCAGGGTCAAAGACCAAAAAAGATGCTCCTAGTGTTCTCATCACTTAGAAAATTACAAGAGTTTTAGGAGCTCTGTGACAGAAATCAGGGGCAGAGACCAATATATATTTTTTCTATTATCTCACATTACCAAATAAACAAAATGATAGGGGCTTCCCTGGTGGCGCAGTGGTTGAGAGTACGCCTGCCGATGCAGGGGACATGGGTTCGCACCCCAGTCCGGGAAGATCCCACATACAGCGGAGTGGCTGGGCGTGTGAGCCATGGCCGCTGAGCCTGCGCGTCCGGAGCCTGTGCTCCGCAACGGGAGAGGCCACAGCAGTGAGAGGCCCGCGTACCGCAAAATAAATAAATAAATAAATAAATAAATAAATATAATGATAATTTCCCATGAAAGAAAATCCTTTATAGTTTTGTGAACATATTCAAATAAAGCTTATATTTAACGGTAGGCTATAATTCATTCCGACACATGTCAATATTCATTCAACAAACATCTATTCATGGAGAATTTGTTCCATGTATAGCATTACAAGTGCTATGAAAGATATATCGTCATTAATATTCACCAAATATTTCTGGCTAGAGAGATGTCAGGATACATGGTGATTGTACTTCCTGCCCCTTTTTGAAGTTAACCTTGGACATGCAACTTTTTTGACCAATGGCATATGAATAGAAGGGAAGTATATTACTTCTAAGCAGAAGTTTTAAGATCCAATGCATTTTCCATGTTCTCTCCCCACTGTTTCTCTGATGCTGGAAGCAAATGTCAAAATGAAGTCCCTATTAACCCTGCGTCTTTGAGTCACTCCATTGAGCAGAGCCCCACAGCTGACCCATACTGGACATGAAATCTAAGAGAGATAAACTTCTGTGTTATGTGACTGAGATTTGGATTGTCTGTTACCACAGAATAATCAAACATTTCCTATCTGGTAAAAATAATATAATTGCTTTTTAGAGTATTTACTATATACACAGCACATTATATATTATCACATTTAGTCCTCACCACAGTCTCATGATGAAGGTATCTCTACCTTCATATAACAGAGAGGAAAATTGTGTATCAGAGGGATTAAGTAACTTGCCCAAGATCAAACAGCTGGGAAATGGCAGAGCCACAAATCAGACCAGGTTCTGAATCCATGCTCTTTCTACCACCCATGCAGCCTGTTCTTGAGGGAGTTAAATTCTAGCCAATTTTTTAAAAGGTGAACACAATAATTTTGAGTCAATACAAGGGTGTAATGTATACACAGACATTGTGAATAAAATCTTGGCAGAAACACAAACAAAAAAAGATCAATTTAGACCAAATTTAATTAGTAATAGTGATATAAATGGGTCTTGAGACAAATCTATAAGATTTAGCAAAATTCTGATGAATAGAAAGAATGGGGAAAGCAATAGAGGCTGAAGGCACTGCACAAGCAAACATGGACAGGAAGGATGTTATTAGAAGAGAGCTGCAGCAGTGGATCTTATGGAAAAGAGTGAAAAAGATGTAATAAGTTGGCCACGCATGGTCTTTTTATGTTTTCTTCCTATGGAACTAATTTTTAAATGTAGGGGTAAGCTGTAAAATTCCAAAAAGTTCTAGAAGAACACTTTGAGAAATGCAATTAGGACAACAGTAAACATATTTGAAAATATTACCATCTAAATTCAGAACTTGCAGAATCATGTTTTACATTGGAATTCACAATTCTGTTACATCTTAAACTCAATTGTTAATTTTCTCAGTAGTGCATATCAAGAGACTCTTCTAGAACAAGCTAGGAAGGAGTTACTATACAGGCAGCAAGATCCAGTGAATAACGCCATCCTCAAATGGGTGCATGTGTCACCATCAGGGTGAAAGCAGCTCTTTTGCCTCTTTCCTGTTTGCCCATTTCTGTTTCCCTCTAACTTTAAAAGAACCTAATTATAGAAATGAGATCACTAAGCAATTTAACTTAACTCCTGGCTTATGCTCTCCTGAATGCACACCATGCCTTCCCTAACCTGTTGATTCTTTCCCTAGATAAAAAGAAGTAAAAATGAAGAATTAAGCAATCAAAAAATGACTAGCTCTCTACTCCCAACAGCTCCCTTAGCAATCCTGCAGGCAGATCATACAGGCAAGATAATACCTGAAGAAATAGTCAGCCAGTCTACATGTAATGGAGAATGGTGCAAAATCCCACCTCCTGCATCAATGAGTCACTGAGATTCTTCCCCTTTTTCCCCTTTGAAACTGCCATGGCTGAGCAGAATCTTCAGAGTTGGTCTCAGGACATGAGTTCAACTTCTCCTCAGATTGCCTTTTCTGATTAAAGCACTTGCCTCTCGAATTATTGGTTTTTGAATGGTGAGCATCCAAACCTGAGTTTGGTAACAAGAGCTCCCTCTCAATCAACCCTGATCCTGAAGTTGAAATCTCACAATGTTTAGACTATCCAGAGTAAATAATAATAGGAAATGAATTATTTGAAATGAAAAAAAAAAGTGAATTGGAATATTTGAAGGAAAAAAATTGGTTAATAAGTATGCCTTAATGGATGGTAGGTGTTGAATAAATGGACTTCAAGTTATAAAAAAAACTCAGTGAAGTATACAGCATGTTTAAATTGCAGCAAAGATTATGGAAGGTAAGAGTAGAAGGAAAAATAGAAAAGTACCTGGCAAATACATGTTTGTGAAAAGAATCTACCAAATAGCCAATCAATAAATTAATGTGTTAGAATTAGAATCAGATTATTGATGGGTTTTAAAGCTGAAAAATATATCCCAAAAGTACAGGGAGGCAGCAAAGGCTTTTGAAAAGAAGACTAATATAATTTAATTCATTTATTTTTATTTAGTACATTTGCATAGTGGTTTTTTCCTTTTATGTTCCCTGCAGTGCTAAAAACTGGTGAAAATACTGAGAAGCAATTATTTATAAGTATTTTTTAAAATTTCATGAATTCTTTATTTAAACAACATCAAAATGTTTTAAATGTGTAAGGGAGCAAAATTTTGCCACCCCAAAAATGTGTCTTTGCCATAAGGATTAATTTAGGCTGATTATTTTCAAGAAATAGGATACTCAAGAAGTCTTTCCTTTTACCTCCCCTTTAACTTCCTAAAGAATTCAGATAAAGAGCCTGTTCCCAGAATAGAGCTATTACCAGAGATACCTGCAAAAAGTATGGGCTAGTGTAGTGGGGGAAACTTGGCAGGGCTTGGTGATCAGAGTCCACTCTGTGTCCCATTGTCTCTGCATGGCCCAACAAACATTTTGTTTACCAAGCATTTGCTTTCCATTTCCATGTGAATTGCCTTCCTCCCCTTTGAAGTTGAAAACAATTACCAACAACATCCTCTTTTGTCTTTAGCTGAAGATGGTATTTAATCTGAGGGCTTCAACAGTTTGGGGGAGATACTCAAATTTCCTGAATCACTCCTGGGTATACATATTGTTGGGAGGAAGAAATTTTCCTCTACCCTCCTAGGTTCTTTTGGCTGGTCTAAGAATTAAATTGACATGAGACAGATTAACAGGAAAAAGTCAACCAAAGTTTTAATAACATGTACACATGGGAGAGACCCAGGAAAACAGAGTAACTCAACAAAATGACTGAGGAAGCCCTCACCTTAAATCTCATCCTCGGCTAAAGACAAAGGATATTGACAGTGGGAAGAGTCAGTTCTTGGAGTTTATCATGAAAAGCACAGTAAACAAGAGTAAGGCTGTTATGCAGATATAAATTATAGCCTTCTTCATTGATAAGAGTTTCTAGAGATTTGGTCATCCTCCTCTTCTTAGTACTGAGAGAAAGACATCTGAAAAATGGAGATTTCCCATATAAATGTAAGTGTTTCTTACAAAAGGGTAACTCATACTTGGTTTTCAGAGCTTCTCCCATGTCTGCTGTTTATTAGAATATAACCAGCTTAAAATAATTAATATGCCAGAAATATCTTGGGGTGGCAAATTCTGCTCCCTTACAATGTTATTAAACAGATTGTTTGATTTTTGCCTGTCAGTCTGTCTCATGTCAATTTAATTCTCAGACCAGATACAAGAACGTAGAAGGGAAAGGAAAATTAATTCCTCCCAAACAAATGAAAATAGTTGTTTATTATAAATGTATAGACAATAGCATTTCCTATATTAAATTTAAAAATATATAATTTTAATAAATAGTAAATAATAAGAGAGAGACCTTCAAGATGGAAGAGGAGTAAGATGTGGAGATCACCTTCCTCCTCACAAATACATCAGAACTACATCTACATGTGGAACAACTCCTGCCGAACACCTGCTGAACGCTGGCAGAAGATTTCAGACTTCCCACAAGGCAAGAAACTCCCCACACACCTGAGTAGGGAAAAAGAAAAAAGAAAAAACAGAGGCAAAAGAATATGGTTGGGACTGCACCTCTGGGAAGGAGCTGTGAAGGAGGAAATGTTTCCACACACTAGGAAGCCCCTTCACTGGTGGAGACAGGGCGTGGCAGGGGAGAAGCTTCAGAGCCATGGAGGAGAGGGCAGCAACAGGGGTGCAGAGGGCAAAGCGGAGAGATTCCCGCACAGAGGATTGGTGCCGACCAGCACTCATCTGCCCGAGAGGCTTCTCTACTTACCTACCAGGGAGGGTGAGGGCTAGGAGCTGAGGCTCCGGCTTCAGAGGTCGTATCCCAGGGAGAGGACTGGGGTTGGTTGTGTGAACTTAGCACCTGAAGGGGACTAGTGCACCACAGCTAGCTGGGAGGGAGTCCTGGAAAAAGTCTAGAACTGACTAAGAGGCAAGAGACCATTGTTTTGGGGTGTGCGAGGAGAGGGGATTCATAGCAAAGCCTAAACAAGCTCCAGAGATGGCGCGAGCCATGGCTATCAGCGCGGACCACAGAGACGGGCATGAAATGCTAAGGCTGCTACTGCAGCTACCAAGAAGCCTGTGTCCAAGCACACGTCACTCTCCACACCTCCCCTCCCAGGAGCCTATGCAGCCCACCACTGCCAGGGTCCCATGATCCAAGGACAACTTCCACAGGAAAATGCATGGTGCACCTGAGGCTGTTGCAAGATCATGCCAGCCTCTGCAACTGCAGTCTTGCTCCGCATTACATACCCCTCCCTCTCCACGGCCTGAGTGAGCCAGAGCCCCCTAATCAGCTGCTATTTTAACCCCATCCTGTCTGAGCAAAGAAGAGATGTCCTCAGGCGACCTATACGCAGAGGCGGGGCCAAATCCAAAGCAGAACCTCAGGAACTGTATGAACAAAGAAGAGAAAGGGAAATTTCTCCCAGCAGCCTCAGGAGCAGTGGATTAAATCTACACAATCAACTTGATGTACCTGCATCTCTGGAATACCTGAATAGACAGTGAATCATCCCAAAATTGAGGTGGTGGACTTTAGGAGGAACTGTAGACTTAGGGTTTGCTTTCTGCATCTAATTTATTTTTGGTTATCTGTTTATGTTAGTTTACTATTTAGAGTTTATTATTATTGGTACATTTGTTTATTGATTTGGTTGCTCTCTTCCTTTTACATATATATATATATATATATATATATATATATATATATATATACACACATACTTTTTTTTTTCCTTTTTCTCTTTTGGTGAGTGTGTATGTGTATGCTTCTTGGAGTGATTTTTGCTTTTACCATTTGTCATAGGTTTCTGTCTGTCCGTTTTTTACTTATTTGTTTTTTAGTATAGTTTTTAGGGCTGGTTATCACTGGTGGATTTGTTTACTTGTTTGGTGGCTCTCTTCATTCTTTCTTTTTTTTTTTCTTTTTTTAATCACTTTTTTAAATAATTTTTTATTTTAATAACTTTATTTTATTATTTATTTTCTTTCTTTCTTTTTCTCTCCCTTTTCTTCTTAGCCGTGTGCCTGACAGGGTCTAGGTGGTCTGCCTGAGTGTCAGGCCTGCGCCTCTGAGGTGGGAGAGCCAGGTTCATGACATTGGTCCACCAGAGACCTCCCAGCTCCATGTAATATTGAACAGCATAAGCTCTCCCAGAGATATCCATCCCAACGTTAAGATACAGCTCCACTCAACGACCAGCAAGCTACAGTGCTGGACACCCTACCCCAAACAATTAACAAAACAGTAACACAACCCCACCCATTAGCAGAGAGGCTGCCTAAAATCATAATAAGGTCACAGACACCCCAAAACACACCACCGGACATGGTCCTGCTCACCAAAAGGCAAGATCCAGCCACATCCACCAGAACACAGGCACCAGTCCCCTCAACATCAAAGCCTACATAACTCACTGAACCAACCGTAGCCACTGGAGGTAGACACCAAAAACAGTGAGAACTATGAACCAGCAGCCTGCAAAAAGGAAACCCCAAACACAGTAAGTTGAACAAAATGGGAAGAGAGAGAAATATGCAATAGATGAAGAAGCAAGGTAAAAATCAACCAGAAAAAACAAATGAAGAGGAAATAGGCAGTCTACATGAAAAAGAATTCAGAGTAATGATAGTAAAGACGATGAAAAATCTTGGCAATACAATGGAGAAAATACAAGAAACGTTTAACAAGGACCTAGAAAAACTAAAGAGCCAATGATGAGCAACACAATAAATGAAATCTAAAATTCTCTAGAAAGAATCAATAGCAGAATAACTGAGGCAGAAGAACAGATAAGTGAGCTGGAAGATAAAATAGTGGAAATAACTACCACAGATCAGAATAAAATAAAAAGAAAGAAAAGAATTGAGGACAGACTCAGAGATTTCTGGAACAACATTAAATGCACAAACATTTGAATTACAGAGATCCCAGAAGAAGAAGAGAAAAAGAAAGGGGCTGAGAAAATATTTGAAGAGATTATAGTTAAAAACTTCCCTAATGTAGGAAAGGAAATAGTTAATCAAGTCCAGGAATCGCAGAAAGTCCCATACAGGATAAATCCAAGGAGAAACATGTCAAGACACATATTAATCAAACTATGAAAAATTAAATAAAAAGAAAACATATGAAGAGCAGCAAGGGAAAAACAACAAATAACATACAAGAGAATCCCCATAAGGTCAACACCTGATTTTTCAGCAGAAACTCAGTAAGCCAGAAGGGAGTGGCAGGACATATTTAAAGTGATGAAAGGGAAAAACCTACAACCAAGATTACTCTACACAGCAAGGATCTCATTCAAATGCAACAGAGGAATTAAAAACTTAACAGAAAAGCAAAAGCTAAGAGATTTCAGCACCGCCAAACCAGCTTTACAACAAATGCTAAAGGACGTCTCTAGGCAAGAAACACAAGAGAAGGAAAAGACCTACAATAACAAACTCAAAACAATTAAGAAAATGGTAATAGGAACATACATATTGATAATTAACTTAAATGTAAATGGATTAAATGCTCCCACCAAAAGACACAGACTGGCTGAATGGATACAAAAACAAGACCCGTATATATGCTGTCTACAAAAGACCCATTTCAGACCTACAGACACATACAGAATGAAAGTGAGAGGATGGAAAAAGATATTCCATTCCGTTAATGGAAATCAAAAGAAAGCTGGAGGGAGGAGGAACTTCAAGATGGCAGAAGAGTAAAACGTGGAGATCACCTTCCTCCCCACAAATACATCAGAATTCCATCTACATGTGGAACAACTCCTACAGAACACCAACTGAAGACTGGCAGAAAACCTCAGACCTCTTAAAAGGTAAGAAACTCCCCCACGTACCTGGGTAGGGCAAAAGAAAAAACAGACAAAAGAATAGGGTTGGGACCTGCACCAGTGGGAGGGAGCTGTGAAGGAGGAAAGGTTTCCACACACTAGGAAGCCCCTTCACAGGTGGAGACTGCAGTTGGCGGAAGGGGGAAGCTTCGGAGCCATGGACTAGAGCTCAGCAACAGGGGTGTGGAGGGCAAAGCGGAGAGATTCCCACACAGAGGATCAGTGCCTACCAGCACTCACCAGACCGAAAGGCTGGTCTGCTCACCTGTCGGGGTGGCACGGGCTGGGATCTGAGTCTCAGGCTTCAGAGGTCAGATCCCAGGGAGAGGACTGGGATTGGCTGCATGAACACAGCCTGAAGGGGGCTTGTGCAACACAGCTAGCCGGGAGGGAGTCTGGGAAAAAGTCTGGACCTGCCAAAGATGCAAGAGACTTTTTCTTCCCTCTTTGTTTCCTGGTGTGCAAGGGGAAGGGATTAAGAGCGCCACTTAAAGGAGCTCCAGAGAGAAGCGCAAGCCGCAGTTATCAGCGTGGACCACAGAGACAGGCATGAAGTGCTGAGGCTGCTGCTGAAGCCACCAAAAAGCCTGTGTGCAAGCACAGGACACAATCCATACCTCCCCACCTGGGAGCCTGTGCAGCCCACCACTGCCAGGGTCCTGTGATTCAGGGACAACTTCCCAGGAAGAAAACACGGCGCTCCTCAGGCTGTTGCAATGTCACACTCGTCTCTGCCGCTGCAGGCTTGCCCTGCATCCGTGCCCCTTTCTCTCCCAGGACTGAGTGAGCCAGAGCCCCCAAATCAGCTGTTCATTTAACCCCTTCCTGTCTGAGCGAAGAACAGATGCCTTCAGGCAACCTCCGTGCAGAGGTGGGCCCAAACCCAAAGCTGAAATTTGGGAGCTGTGCGAACAAAGAAGAGAAAGGGAAATTTCTCCGAGCAGCCTCAGGAGCAGTGAATTAAAGCTCCACAATCAACTTGATTTACCCTGAATCTGTGGAATACCTGAATACACAACGAATCCTCCCAAACTAAGGAGGTGGACCTTGGGAGCAAAGATATTTATTCCCCCTTTTTCTCTTTTCTGAGTGTGTATGTATATTCTTCTGTGTGTAATTTTGCCTGTATAATTTTGCTTTTGCCATTTGTCCTATGGTTCTGTCTGTCCGTGTTTTTTTTTTCTTTTCTTTTTTTTTATGTTTTAAAGTTATTTTCTTAATAATTATATATTGACTTTAATTATTTTATTTTATTTTACTTTATTTTATTTTATTTTATCTTCTTTCTTCCTTTCTTTCTGTATTTTCTCCCTCTTATTCCGAGCCATGTGGATGAAAGGCTCATGGTGCTCCAACCACAAGTCAGTGCTGTGCCTCTGAGGTGGGAGAGCTAACTTCAGGACACTGGTTCACAAGAGACCTCCCAGCACCACATAATATCAAATAGCAAATATCTCCCTAAGGTTTTCATCTCAACACCAAGACCCAGCTTAACTCAATGAACAGCAAGCTACCGTTCTGACAGCCTATGACAAACAACTAGCAAGACAGGAACACAACCCCACCCATTAGCAGAGAGGCTGCCTAAAATCATAATAAGTCCACAAACACCCCAAAACACACCACCAGACGTGGACCTGCCCAACAGAAAGACAAGATCCAGCCTCATCCACCAGAACACAGGCACTAGTCCCCTCCACCAGGAAGCCTACATAACCCACTAAAACAACACTAGCCACTTGAGATGGACACTAAAAACAAGGGGAAGTACGAACCTCCAGCCTGCAAAAAGGATACCCCAAACACAGTAAGTTAAGCAAAATGAGAAGACAGAATAACACACAGAAGATGAAGGAGAAAGGTAAAAACCCATCAGACCTAACAAATGAAAAGGAAAAAGGCAGTCTACCTGAAAAAGAATTCAGAATAATGAGAGTAAAGTTGATCCAAAATCTTAGAAATAGAATAGAGAAAATAAAAGAAACGTTTAACAAGGACCTAGAAGAACTAAAGAGCAAACAAACAATGATGAACAACACAATAAATGAAATTTAAAATTCTCTAGAAGAGATCAATAGCAGAATAACTGAGGCAGAAGAACTGATAAGTGACCTGGAAGATAAAATAGTGGAAATAACTACTGCAGAACACAATAAAGAAAAAAGAATGAAAAGAACTTAGGACAGTCCCAGAGACCTCTGGGACAGCATTAAATGCATCAACATACAAAGTATAGGGGTCGCAGAAGAAAAAGAGGAAAAGAAACGGACTGAGAAAATATTTGAAGAGATTATAGTTGAAAACTTCCCTAATGTGGGAAAGGAAATAGTTAATCAAGTCCAGGAAGCACAGAATGTCCCATACAAGATAAATCCAAGGAGAAACACACCAAGACACATATTAATCAAACTATGAAAAATTAAATACAAAGAAAACATATTAAATGCAGCAAGGGAAAAACAACAAATAACACACAAAACAATTCCCATAAGGTTAACAGCTGATCTCTCAGCAGAAACTTTGCAAGCCAGAAGGGACTGGCAGGACATATTTAAAGTGATGAAGGAGAAAAACCTACAATCAAGATTACTCCACCCAGCAAGGGTCTCATTCAGATTTGAAGGAGAAATTAAAACTTTCCCAGACAAGCAAAAGCTAAGAGAATTCAGCACCACAAAACCAGCTTTAAAACAAATGCTAAAGGAACTTCTCTAAGCTGGAAACACAAGATAAGGAAAAGACTGACAATAACAAACTCAAAACAATTAAGAAAATGGTAATAGGAAACAACATATCGATAATTACCTTAATTGTAAATGGATTAAATGCTCCAACCAAAAGACACAGACTGGCTGAATAGATACAACAACAAGACCCATATATATGCTGTCTACAAGGGGCCCACTCCAAACCTAGGGACACACACAGACTGAAAGTGAGAGGATGGAAAAAGATATTCCATGCAAATGGAAATCAAAAGAAAGCTGGAGTAGCAATTCTCATATCAGACAACATAGACTTTAAATAAAGACGATTACAAGAGACAAAGAAGGATATGACATAATGATCAAGGGAGTGATCCAAGAAGATATAACAATTGTAAATATTTATGTAGCCACCATAGGAGCACCTCAATACATAAGACAAATACTAACAGCCATAAAAGGGGAAATCGACAGTAACAAAATCAGAGTAGGAGACTGTAACACCCCACTTTCACCAACGGACAGATCATCCAAAATGAAAATAAATAAGGAAACACAAGCTTTAAATGATACATTAAACAAGACAGACTTAATTGATATTTATAGGACATTCCATCCAAAAACAACAGAATAAATATTTTTCTCAAGTGCCCATTGGATATTCTACAGGGTAGATCATATCTTGGGTCACAAATCAAGCGTTGGTAAATTTAAGAAAATTGACATAGTATCAAGTATCTTTTCTGACCACAATGCTATGAGACAAGATATCAATTACAGGAAAAAATCTGTAAAAAATAAAAACACATTGAGGCGAAACAATACACTACTAAATAACCAAGAGATCACTGAAGAAATCAAAGAGGAAATAAAAAAATACACAGAAAAAATGAAAATGAAAACACGACCACCCAAAACCTATGGGATACAGCAAAAGCAGTTCTAAGAGGGAAGTTTATAGCAATATAATCTTACCTTAAGAAACAAGAAACATCACAAATAAACAACCTAACATTACACCTAAAGCAATTAGAGAAATAAAAACAAACCCCCCCCAAAGTTAGCAAAAGGAAAGAAATCATAAAAATCAGATCAGAAATAAATGAAAAAGAAATGAAGGAAACAATAGCAAAGATCAATAAAACTAAAAGCTGGTTCTTTGAGAAGATAAGCAAAATTGATAAACCATTAGCCAGACTTATCAAGAAAATAAGGGAGAAGACTCAAATCAATAGAATTAGAAATGAAAAAGGAGAAGTAACAAATGACACTGAAGAAATACAAAGGAACATGAGAGATTACTATGAGCAACTCTATGCCAATAAAATGGACAACCTGGAAGAAATGGACAAACTCTTAGAAATGCACAACCTTCCTAGACTGAACCAGGAAGAAAGAGAAAATATAAACAGACCAATCACAGCACTGAAATTAAAACTGTGATCAAAATTCTTCCAACAAACAAAAGCCCAGGACCAGATGGCTTCACAGGCGAATTCTATCAAACATTTAGAGAAGAGCTAACAACTATCCTTCTCAAACTCTTCCAAAATATAACAGAGGGAGGAACACTCCCAAACTCATTCTACAAGGCCACCATCACCCTGATACCAAAACGAGACAAAGATGTCACAAAGAAAGAAAACTGCAGTCCAATATCACTGATGAACATAGATGCAAAAATCCTCAACAAAATACCAGCAAACAGAATCCAATAGCATGTTAAAAGTATCATACACCATGATCAAGTGGGGTTTATCCCAAGAATGCAAGGATTCTTCAATATACACAAATCAATCAATGTGATAAACCATATTAACAAATTGAAGGAGAAAAACCATATGATCACCTCAATACATGCAGAGAAAGCTTTCGACAAAATTCAGCACCCATTTATGATAAAAACCTTGCAGAAAGTAGGCATAGATGGAACTTTCCTCAACATAATAAAGGGCATATATGAAAAACCCACAGCAAACATCGTCCTCAATGGTGAAAAACTGAAAGCATTTCCACTAAGATCATGAACAAGACAAGGTTGCCCACTCTCACCACTCTTATTCAACATAGTTTTGGAAGTTTTACCACAGCAGAGAAGAAGAAGAGAAGAGAAGAGAAGAAAAAGAAATAAAAGGAATCCAAATCGGAAAAGGAGAAGTAAAGCTGTCACTGTTTGCAGATGACATGATACTATACATAGAGAATCCTAAAGATGCTACCAGAAAACTACTAGAGCTAATCAATGAATTTGGTAAAGTACAGGATACAAAATTAATGCACAGAAATCTCTGGAATTCCTATACACTAATGATGAAAAATCTGAAAGTGAAATTAAGAAAACACTCTCATTTACCATTGCAACAAAAACAATAAAATATCTAGGAATAAACCTACCTAAGGAGACAACAGACCTGTATGCAGAAAATTGTAAGACACTGATGAAAGAAGTTAAAGATGATACAAATAGAGGGAGAGATATACCATGTTCTTTGATTGGAAGAAACAACATTGTGAAAATAACTATACTACCCAAAGCACTCTACAGATTCAATGCAATCCCTTTCAAACTACCACTGGCATTTTTCACAGAACTAGAACAAAAAATTTCACAATTTGTATGGAAACGCAAAAGACCCCGAATAGCCAAAGCACTCTTGAGAATGAAAAATGGAGCTGAAAGAATCAGTCTCCCTGACTTCGAACTATACTACAAAGCTACAGTAATCAAGACAATATGGTACTGACACAAAAACAGAAATATAGATCAGTGGAACAGGATAGAAAGCCAGAGATAAACCCATGCATATATTGTTCCCTTATCTTTGATAAAGGAGGCAAGAATATACAGTGGAGAAAAGAGAGCTTCTTCAATAAGTGCTGCTGGGAAGACTGGACAGGTAAATGTAAAAGTATGAAATTAGAATAGTTCCTAACCCCATACACAAAAATAAACTCAAAATGGATTACAGACCTAAATGTAAGGCCAGACACTATCAAACTCTTAGAGGAAAACATAGGCAAAACACTGTATGACATAAATTACAGCAAGATCCTTTTTGACCCACCTCCTAGAGAAATGGAAATAAAAACAAAAATAAATAAATGGGACCTAATGAATCTTCAAAGCTTTTGCACAGCAAAGGAAACCATAAACAAGACCAAAAGACAACCATCAGAATAGGAGAAAATATTTGCAAATGAAGCAACAGACAAAGGATTAATCTCCAAAATTTACAAGCAGTTCATGCAGCTCCATATCAAAAAAAAAACACAACCCAGTCCAAAAATGGGCAAAGCCCTAAACAGACATTTCGCCGAAGAAGATATACAGACTGCCAACAAACACATGAAAGAATGCTCAACATCATTAATCATTAGAGAAATGCAAACCAAAACTACAATGAGATATCATCTCATACCGGTCAGAATGACCATGATCAGAAAGTCTACAAACAATAAATGCTAGAGAGGGTGTGGAGAAAGGGGAACCCTCCTGCACTGTTGGTGGGAATGTAAATATATACAGCCACTAGGGAGGACAGTATGGAGGTTTCTTAAAAATCTAGAAATAAAACTACCATACGACCCAGCAATCCCACTACTGGACATATACCCTGAGAAAACCATAATTCAAAAAGAGGCATGGGGCTTCCCTGGTGGTGCAGTAGTTGAGAGTCCACCTGCTGACACAGGGGACATGGGTTCGTGCCCCAGTCCAGGAAGATCCCACATGCCATGGAGCAGCTGGGCCCATGAGCCATGGCCACTGAACCTGCACATCCGGAGCCTGTGCGCCGCAACAGGAGAGGCCACAGAAGTGAGACCCCCGTGTATCACAAAAAAATAAAATAAAAAGTCATGTACCAAAATATTCATTGCAGCTCTATTTACAATAGCCAGGACATGGAAGCAACCTAAGTGTCCATTAACAGATGAATGGATAAAGATGTGGCCCATATATACAATGGAATATTACTCAGCCATAAAAAGAAACAATATTGAGTTATTTGTAATGATGTGGATGGACCTAGAGTCTATCATACAGAGTGAAGTAAGTCAGAAAGAGAAAAACAAATACTGTATGCTAACACATATATATGGAATCTAAGAAAAAAAAATGTCATGAAGTACCTAGGCATAAGATGGGAATAAAGACACAGACCTACTAGATCATGGACTTGAGGATATGGGACAGGGAAGGGTAAGCTGTGACTAAGTGAAAGAGTGGCATGGACATATATACACTGCCAAACGTAGAATAGATAGCTAGTGGGAAGCAGCCACATAGCACAGGGAGATCAGCTCGGTGGTTTGTGACCACCTAGAGGGGTGGGATAGGGAGGGTTGGAAGGAGGGAGACGCAAGAGGGAAGAGATATGGGAACATATGTATATTTATAACTGATTCACTTTGTTATAAAGCACAAACTAACACACCATTGTAAAGCAATTATACTCCAATAAAGATGTTAAAAAAAAACAAAGAGTCATGTACCAAATGTTCATTGCAGCTCTATTTACAATAGCCAGGACATGGAAGCAACCTAAGTGTCCATCGACAGATAAATGGATAAAGAAGATGTGGCACATATATACAATGGAATATGACTCAGCCATAAAAAGAAACAAAATTGAGTTTTTCGTAGTGAGGTGGATGGACCTAGAGTCTGTCATACAGAGTGAAGTAAGTCAGAAAGAGAAAAACAAATACCGTGTGCTAACATATATATATGGAATCTAAGGGGGAAAAAAATGGTCATGAAGAACCTAGGGACAAGACGGGAATAAAGTCACAGACCTACTAAAGAATGGACTTGAGGATATGGGGAGCAGGGAGAATAAGCGGTGACAAAGTAAGAGAGTGGCATGGACATATATCCACTACCAAACTTAAAATAAATAGCTAGTGGGAAGTAGCTGCATTGAACTCGGAGATCAGCTCAGTGCTTTGTGACCACCTAGAGGGGTGAGATAGGGAGGGTGGGAGGGAGATGCAAGAGCGAAGAGATATGGGAACATATGTATATGTATAACTGATTCACTTTGTTGTATAGCAGAAACTAACACACCATTGTAAAGCAATTATACTCCAATAAAGAGGTTAAAAAAATAAAATAAATAAAAAATAAAAAAGAAAGCTGGAGTACCAATTCTCATATCAGACAAATTTGACTTTAAAATAAAGGCTATTACAAGAGATAAAGAAGGACACTACATAATGATCAAGGGATCAATCCAAGAAGGTATAACAATGATAAATACTTATGCACCCAACATAGGAGCGCCTCAATACATAAGGCAAATGCTAACAGCCATAAAAGGGGAAATCGACAGTAACACAATCATAGTCGGGAAATTTAACACCCTGCTTTTACCAATGGACAGATCATCCAAAATGAAAATAAATAAGGAAACACAAGCTTTAAATGATACATTAAACAAGATGGACTTAATTGATATTTAAAGGACATTTCATCCAAAAACAATGGAATACACTTTCTTCTCATGTGCTCATGGAACATTCTCCTGGATAGATCATACCTTGAGTCACCAATCAAGCCTTGGTAAATTTGAGAAAATTGAAATCATGTCAAGTATCATTTCTGACTACAATGCTATGAGACTAGATATCAATTACAGGAATAAATCTGTAAAAAATAAAAACACATGGAGGCTAAACAATACACTACTAAATAACCAAGAGATCACTGAAGAAATTAACAAAGAAATAAAAAAATACCTGGACACAAATGACAATGAAAACACGACAACCCAAAACCTATGGGCTGTAGCAAAAGGAGTTCTAAGAGGGAAGTTTATAGCAATACAATCCTACTTCAGGAAACAAAAAACATCTCAAATAAACAACCTAACCTTACACCAGAAGCAAAAAGAGAACAAAGAACAAGAAAAACCCAAAGCTAGCAGAAGGAAAGAAATTGTAAAGATCAGATCAGAAGGAAATGAAAAAGAAATGAAGGAAACAATAACAAAGATCAGTAAAACTAAAAGCTGGTTCTTTGAGAAGATAAACAAAATTGATAAACCATTAGCCAGACCCATCAAGAAAAAAAGGGAGAAGCCAACATCATTCTCAATGGTGAAAAACTGAACCCATTTTCACTAAGATCAGGAACAAGGCAAGGTTGCCCACTCTCACCACTATTATTCAACGTAGTTTTGGCAGTTTAGGCACAGCAATCAGAGAAGAAAAAGAAATAAAAGGAATCCAAATTGGAAAAGAAGTAAAGTTGTCACTGTTTGCAGATGACATGATACGATACATAAAGAATCCTAAAGACGCTACCTGAAAAGTACTAGAGCTAATCAATGAATTGGGTAAAGCAGCACGGTACAAAATTAATGCACAGCAATCTCTTGCATTCCTATACACTAATGATGAAAAAATCTGAAAGAGAAATTAAGAAAAGACTCCCATTTACCACTGCAACAAAAAGAATAAAATACCTAGGAATAAACCTACCTAAGGAGACAAAAGACCTATATGCTGAAAGCTATAAGACACTGATGAAAGAAATTAAAGATGATACAAACAGTTACAGAGATATACCATGTTCTTGGATTGGAAGAATCAACATCCTGAAAATGACTCTACTACCCAAAGAAATCTACATATTCAGTGCAATCCTTATTAAACTACCACTGGCATTTTTCACAGAACTAGAATAAAAAATTTCACAATTTGTATGGAAACAAAAAAGACCCCGAATAGCCAAAGAAATCTTGAGAAAGAAAAACAGAGCTGGAGGAATGAGGCTCCCTGACTTTACACTATATTACAAAGCTACAGTAAACAAGACAGTATGCTACTGACACAAAAACAGAAATACAGATCAATGAAATAGGATGGAAAGCCCAGAGATAAACCCATGCACATATGGTCACCTTATCTTTGATAAAGGAAGCAAGAATATATAATGGAGAAAAGACAGCCTCTTCAATAAGTGGTGCTGGGAAAACTGGACAGGTACATATAAAAGAATGAAATTAGAGCACTCCCTAACACCATACACAAAAATAAACTCAAAATGGATTAAAGACCTACATGGAAGACCAGACACTGTCAAACTCTTAGAGGAAAACATAGGCAGAACACTCTATGACATAAATCACAGCAAGATCCTTTTTGACCCACCTCCTAGAGTAATGGAATTAAAAACAAAAATAAACAAATGGGACCTAATGAAACTTAAAACCTTTTGCACAGCAAAGGAGGACATAAACAAGATGAAAAGACAACTCTCAGAATTGGAGAAAATATTTGCAAATAAAGCAACTGACAGAGGATTAATCTCCAAAATTTACATGCAGCTCAATATCAAACAAACAAACAAGCCAAACCAAAAATGGGCAGAAAACCTAAATAGACATTTCTCCAAAGAAGATAGACAGATTGCCAACAAACTCATGAAAGGATGCTCAACATCGCTAATCATTAGAGAAATGCCAGTCAAAACTACAGTGAGGTATCACCTCACACCAGTCAGACTGGCCTTCATCAAAAAATCTACAAATAATAAATGCTGGAGAGGGTGTGGAGAAAAGGGAACCCTCTTGCACTGTTGGTGGGAATGTAAATTGATACAGCCACTACAGAGAACAGTATGGAGGTTCCTTAAAAAACTAAAAGTAGAACTACCGTATAACCCAGTTATCCCACTACTGGGCATATACCCTGAGGAAACCATAATTCAAAAAGAGTCATGTACCACAATGTTCACTGAAGCTCTATTTACAATAGCCAGGACATGGAAGCAACCTAAGTGTCCATCGACGGATGAATGGATAAAGAAGATGTGGCACATATATACAATGGAATATTACTCAGCCATAAAAATACAGCAAATTGGGCTTCCCTTGTGGCGCAGTGGTTGAGAGTCTGCCTGCCGATGCAGGGGACACGGGTTCATGCCCCGGTCCGGGAGGATCCCACATGCCGCGGAGTGGCTGGGCCTGTGAACCATTGCCTCTGGGCCTGCACATCCAGAGCCTGTGCTCCGCAACGGGAGAGGTCGCAACAGTGAGAAGCCCGCGTACCGCAAAAAAATAAATAAATAAAAATAAAGCAAATTGAGTTATTTGTAGTGAGGGGGATGGACCTCAAGTCTCATACAGAGTGAAGTATGTCAGAAAGAGAAAAACAAATACTGTATGTTAACACATATATATGGAATCAAAAAAAAAATTCGTTCTGAAAAACCTTGGGGCCGGAAAGGCATAAAGATGCTGGTGTAGAGAATGGACTTGAGGACATGGGGAAGGGGAAGGGTAAGCTGGGATGAAGTGAAAGAGTGGCATGGACTTATATACAGTACCAAATGTAAAATAGATAGCTAGTGGAAAGCAGCCACATAGCACAGGGAGATTATCTTAGTGCTTTGTGACCACCTAGAGGCGTGGGATAGGGAGTGTTGGGCAGGAAACGCAAGAGGGAGGAGATATGGGGATATATGTATATGTATCGCTGATTCACTTTGTTATAAAGCAGAAACTAACACACCATTGTAAAGCAATATAGTCCAATAAAGATGCTTAAAAAAAATAGTAAATAATAAGCCTCTGATTAAACCTAACAAAAGATATGTAAAATTAACACAGTTATGGAATATTATCCTATTAGAGTTTTTATAAAAGAAAAAATACATAGATACAAAAATAATTAGTGTAATACTTTGATATATGTCCTTCCAGATGCTTTTACATAAAATGGAATTATACAATGCATGCCATTATGAAATCTACTCTTTTGGTGTGACATGATGTTAAGACTATTTTTACAAGTCAATGAGCCTTAAAAATCATAATAATGGCTATATAGTATTATTCAATGAAAAATAAGTCAATATCTCAAAAAAATAGATAATTTTATTTGAGCCAAATTGAGGATTATAACCTTAAAACAGCCTCTCAGAAAACTCCTAGAACTGTTTCACCCATTAGAAGTCAAAGCACAGCTACATAAGTTTTTTGAGATAGAGGGCTATACATTAGATGACATATTATTGACTGTTTACACAATCCAGGTCTAAGTGTCATCATAGGTCACCATGGCCCCTTACAAGATTAAGAAGAGGGACTTTCCTGGCGGTCCAGTGGTTAAGACTCCATGCTTCCATTGCAGGGCGAACGGGTTTGATCCCCGGTTGGGGAACTAAGATCCTGCGTGGTGCGGCCAAAAAACAAAAGAAAAGAAAAAAGATTAAGAAGGAATATTATCTTTTAAAAAGTTGTCTTGTTGGTGCTAGGAGAATATTGCTTTTTATTGTTGAGCAAGTATTTCTGCCAATGGGGAAGTTCTGGTTGATGCATAATGCAGTTACACAATGCACAGCAGAGGGGAGAGAGTAGGTCAAAGGGCAGAAAAAAATTTTTATCTTTAATTTTTTCTTGTCTTGTCATAAAATATCAATATAAATTTTATTTTACACTTTATATGGATATACAATAATTTCTCAAGTCTATTGCTTGGCTATTATAACATTTTCAAATTTTTGATGTTAAAAGCAATGATGTAAGAATACTGTCAGATTATTTCTATGGATATAATTCTAGAAGAAAATTGTGGATCAAAGGAAATTATGTATTTTAATGTACATGTTACTGAAAAAGTTACAACAATTTAAATTTTGAGAACTCCCCTTTTCACACACTTTTATCTAAATTGGAAATTATCATTTTATATCGTTGTCAAGTGAAAATTAGTGTATCATGGTTACCTTAAATTGCATTTCCTTAATTACTAGTGCATTTCAACAATTTTTTATACACGTACTCACAATATGGATTTTCAATTGCCTACTCATATCCTTTGCCCATTTTTCTACTGATATGTTTGTTCAAGTTGTTTTGAAAGATAAATCTAGTTAGGATATGCTAAAGAGATTGAGGCATGTGTGCCTCCTGACTGTAACTGAAGGAAGGTAAGATTTCAGAACCATAAATCTTCATTTCATTTATATTGTTGTAAAGCTGCAGCTTGTTTTGTTTAGGATCAGAATGATACTGTGGCCAGAAGAACAATATACTAAAGTAATTTCAATTTTTAACACAATATAGTCAATAATCATGGTCCATGTAGTCAAAAGCCATTTCAATTTTTAAACCCAACTCTTTTACTCTGTTTCTTGAAGGCTGTGAAAGAAAATGGATATATAAGGTGACTAATAGTATTTGTTAAAAATTTTCTTTTTCCTCTCCCATCCATTCTCTCATTTTAGTGCCTTTTGACCCTAATTTCTCTCTTCAAAGCCACATAAAAACTCCTCCTAGTGCAGGCAACATTTGTTCCTATCCCCTCCCTCTGTCTCACTACTATTTATCATGTGTTGTGCAAACGTAATTAAAAACAAAATCTCAGGAGTGCCCTGGCTGTCCTATGGTTAGGGCTTCATGCTTCCACTGCAGGAAGCCCAGGTTCGATCTCTGGTTGGGGAACTAAGGTCCCGCAAGTTGTGCAGCAAAAAAAAACACTCCAAGAAACAACACTCCGGCCAACTCAGATATCCTCTCCACAAAGGTAGAAGGGAAAGAAAACAGTTTTATTATTGAATAAGCATTAAACCTGAATGTTACGCACATCACAGGTAATCCACTAAAAGACTGCAAAGACCGAAAGAAATCTCACCCTTTTATATAGCCAGGCATATTCAACACATTACGTTCATGTTCTTAAGCTAAATGACAACTAGTCCTCAAGTAGGAACTTGAGAGCACCCTTTGTCACACATTGTCCATCCTAGATTCACTTGGTAATTGGGGTGGTCATTTGGCTTTATCCAGAGGAGAAACAAACCTCTCAGATCTTTATGGCAGGAGGTAGTTTTGAAGTGAGGCACCCGCAGAAACTAGGCTCCTACCCTCAGAGGGGGAAAATGCTCTACTGTTCCTGAGGAAATTTTCCTGAGGTGATTAAAACACATTTAGACTAACAGTCAGTGTCCTCAAGCTCCAATCTTACTTCTGCAATTAATTTGCTAAGTGCTCTTGTGGCAAAGTAATTTAACTTTTGTAAATCGAAGTTTCTTCCTCAGAAAACTGAGAGAATAATTATTATGTAGTTCCTTCCAACTACAAAGTTCTGTTTTTCATGAAAAAATAAATGGTAATGGATTCTACAAAGAGATGCCCTAGTAAACACTGAAGTGGACAAATTTCCAGAAAATTGAAACATGACTTCAGATAATGAAGAGAAGCAGCTGAGAAGGTAGAGAAGCAGAAGGACCAGTTTTTCTCATCCAGAACAACGTGGAGCCATTGACTTAGAACAACCAACAGCCGTGAAGCAGCAGGCACAAACTATGCTGGGAAATGATTACCAAATCTCTGTGCACTGAATTCTACTAAATTACATCTCTGATCCTCCAGCCATATCCTGAAAAGTCATCAGTTCAATCATCTGGCATAGGATAATAATGATATCTAAATTACAAAACAAGTTTAAACACAAATACATAAATAATGTTCTTATCGTACAGATTAAGGGTTGTTCTGTTCTTTATTCCCTAATTTGTCAGTAAATCTAAATAATATATATGTTAAATAAATGTAATTAGGTGTATCACTTTTCTACTGCACAATAATGCTGTATAGCAAACACCCACAGTGGCATTCAACAGCAGATATTTATTTAGCTCAGAGTCTGGATATGAACAGATTTGGCTGAGCTCATGCATGGATGCATGGTCCACTAAAGATCAGCTGACATATGAATCCTCAGCTGGGAGAACTGGGAGAACACAACTCTGCTCACCATCCAGCAAGCCAACCTGAGCACTCTCCTCAAAGATGAGGCAAGAGTGGCAAATGAAGGCTCCCTTCCAGCCTCTGCTTTGTCACTTTGCCAAGTTCTTAAAGTGATAGACTCATCTTGGTTTGCCTGGTCTTTCCCAAATCCAGGAAGCCCCCTCAACTCCAGGCAAACCAGGGCAGTTGGTCACCTTGTAACGGAAAGTGGGGTCTGGCTGCTCACCACTCAAAAGCAAATAAGGAGGCAAGGTTGGTGGAAAGGAAAGTTTGCTTTATTTTGGATTCTGACAACTGGGGGTGGAGGGGGACGGTGGACTCCTGTCCAAAGGCCGACTCCCCCCACCCCCAACAATCAGGGGGCAAGAGCTTTTATAGACAGAGGGAGGAGACTACATGCAGAAACAGCACAGTCAGCTCTGACAGCCTTGAAATTGGTCATCAGTGGTCTGACCAGCATCATCTTGATTGTTTTAAGTACAGTTAATCTTCAGTTCCATGATCAGTTTGTTCCCATTTCTTTGAGGCCAATTCTCGGACTTGTGGCAGCTAATGTCATGGCAGCTAACTTCTTCCATGTGGTGGAGGTTTCAGTACCTATAAGACAGCTCACAGGATATGGCTCAGAATATTATCTATAGCCCTTGAGAGGAAACTAAAAGTCCTTGACTATGCTTAATGACTAAACTATTATTATTTAGTCTTGTTGGACTGTTTTCCTTTGTTTCTGCATTTTCTCACTTCTCTGATTAAATTTATTCTTTGGCTAAAGTTTTTGTTCACAGACAAAAGGCAGGCTGAAGACATTGGGTGGGGGAAGGTACAGAGTGTCCTGCTTCCTTTCAACCTTACAACTACCCATTGGACAAAGCAAGTAACGTGGCCCTGCCCAGAGTCAGAGTGGGAGGGCCCTACAAATTTACATAGCAAAGAGTGTGGATAGAGAGAGTCATTAATGCCATCAGTCTACCACACAAGGTTTTTAATTTCTTGCTGCTTAAGTGTTCTATTCTTGAGTTTCCGATAAAACAATCCACAGAGATGGTTTTGTGTCCCATGCCTATGATTCCACCTGGCTAAGGTGTGGCTTTTGCATTGCAAAAGTAGGGAAGTACAAAGCTCTTGACTTGATATTAAAACTGTCTGACCCAGTAAAATGATGTCTAACCTAGAGGCTTCAGACCTACAGAGATAAGCCCTTTGAATATTCCTCCTCAAAAACACAGATCAAATATGTTCTGGCTTAACCTATTAATAATTTTCTCATTAACAAGAGACCTGCTAGAACTCACCAGTGTATCTCCAAATTCAAGAACTTTACTTAGACCTAACCTACAAAACTAATTAAAAAAGGTGTATGAGACCCTCCCTCCTCAAAAAAAATTAAAAGGTTACTCTACCCATATGGTCAAATCACATAAACTTTCCTGTGAAGTGTGTAGCATTAGGCATATATTTCAGAGAAAAAAGAACATTCCATAGTTTGAAAAATGTAAATCTAATATTCATTTGTAGTCCATCCAGTTGTTATTTCAATAGATGTGAAGAAGGCTTATCAGCTCCACATCTGAGCAATTTTTTCTTTTCTGTATTCTTACTAAAGTCTCTATTGCCCACAAGGATCTCATAGGACCTCTTTTAGGGAAGATAATATCATTAGTCATCTAATTTGGGTGGGATAATTTTTTGGTATCTCATTTAATCCTCATAATAACCTCATACAATTTACTAATATCCATCCTTCATCTTTTTTTTTTCTATTTCAGAAACTTGAGAATAAGAAAACTGTTATCTTGTTCTTTGGGATTATTCTAGTCTTTCTTTCAACTGTCCTTAAATATTTAATCATTATGTCTCCAGGAAAGGAGATAATGTGTTATTAAGAATATTTCTCAATGACTATGTTTCTCAAACATAAGCAAGACCTATCTGAGATGTCCCTAATAGTACATGTGAAAAACATACAAACTCCTACTCAGCACAGGGATTTTGTCACCATAGTCCCTTGTTATCTCCCATAATCCTCAGCTTTGACAGCAATTAAAGCTAGATCTTCATACATCTGTCAATTTATATAATATTGGGACTATATTGACAATATTTATTAAATATGGTTACTGAATTTTTGCAAAGAAAAAAGTAATATATTCTGTCCTTTCCACAGTAAAAAATCAGGGAAATAAACAAATCTGTAAAATATAATAAAATTATAAGACAGATTATATGTTGTCATATATATGAATATATCTTATACATTTTAATATATAGTATATATAAATCACCTATGTTTACTATTGTATTATTGTTGTGTTTTGTATAGAGTTATGGATTGTATTATTATTATTATATGTAAAAATCATGACAAATGTGACACCTTAAATCAGTGGGGAAAGGATAGTTAAGTCAATAAGTGGTATTAGAAAATTATCTAAACTTATGAACAAATAAATTCTAGAATGATTAAAGATATAAATGTCAGCATAAAAAATAAGTGATACTAAGTGAAAATATAGAAAAAGGTATATAAATATCAGGGTGGGACAGGAATTTGCAATATAATATAAAATCATAATAATATGCGATGGGCAAGAAAAGCAGCAATACTGTTTCCAAAATATTACTGTTAAAAATAGATGTTACCAAAAATGAAGGAGGGCTCTGAAGATTTTATCAAATTATCCCCATTACCTCCAGTCTACTGGCACAGCTATTTGTATGGTGATAAGGGGATGGGTCAGAATAGATCCATCCATACCTATGAGATTACTCATTGTGTGCTAGGCACCAAGGCAGGTTCTGGGAATGATGAGATTATCCCATTTTATGATGGAAAAACTTGGAGTCTTGTGAATCAGATAGATTTCTGCTCATAAGACAGGGAGTTCTGGATAGGCAGGGAGACTCAGAAGGTACCAACCCTGAAATTGGATATATACCTTCAAGTAGAAAGATATATATCAAAGGTATTGGAAATGATGAAAATCAGAATAATAATCTAAAAATCTAAAGATCTGCTTAGATTTTACTCTGCTCGTGATATGTTAGAAATTTTCCTGTGATCCTGAAAAATAATTTGTTTTCCCTTAACCTCAGTGACCTTAAGGTCACTTCTTGTTGTACCATTACAACAGTCTATCAAGCAGTTTCATAATCATAAGACAGTTATCCAAGCCATAGATCACACTATGACCTGGAGTATATGTGTTCATCTTATGTGCTAGAACTGCTTAGGTTTACTCTATAAATTTTCCTGAAATGAACTCTTTCTAGAATATACTATATCTCTCACCTTTCTGGGATCTAGGAATTCATGAAAAATTCTCCTAAGGTTTCATGTATCTTGTGCTGGCAGTTTTGCATTCTCATAAAGAGATTTGCCTTGTATAAACTCCTTAGAAAAGTTTCTTTTACAAGTTTGTAAGTATATAGCTTCTCAAAGACTTTGGTTAAGAAAATTAGGCAATTGCTTTCTTAAGTACATATGCTGTATATAATGGAAACAGCATTAGCCTGAGAGTGAAAAAACCTGGATCCTTGTTTCAGAAAAGTCACTAGCCTGTATATCATTAGACAGTATCTTACACATAGCAGGCCCGGGGAATTGGAGCTGCTAGGCCATTATTTTGAAAGATTTTGATGTTGTAACGCTACCACCTAGTGGGAAATCTGATCAGAAAAAAAATTCAAGGTACTGCTAAAAACATCCTTTGAACATCTTTGAATCAAAATATTTGAGGTTTATTTTTAAACAACAGCCAAATGATAACGCAGAATTTCTTGATAGTTGGAGTCACAATATATGAATAGGTGATATATGAAAAAAGACATTGTGGTCAAGTAATTTTGGAAAACCCTGGATAAAACAAAAATAAATAAGCTTTTTTATATGTGAGGCTTCTCAAAGCATTTTTTACCTTATAATGTTCACCTTGTAATGTTTTTAGAATTGAGGATTTGACCTATAATTGATGAGTATATTTCACGTAGCAATAGACTTTTTCTCCAGAAGTTATTAATCAACGGTAAGACTTAAAGTCACACCTACATGGGACTTCCCTTGTGGTCCAATGGTTAAGACTCCTTGCTTCCACTGCAAGGGTATGGGTTTGATCCCCAGTCGGGGAACTAAGATCCTGCTTGCCACGCTGCCAAAAAAAAAAGATAAGATAATTTACACCTACACTTTTATTGAGGATAAATATAGCAATTTGCAGATCTCACAACCTTTATTTGAATATTGGTCTCTTTTTTCTTGGAGCATCCCATAGGAATATGTTCCACATAACACATTTCTATCATAGATCAAATTTAAAATGTTGATCTAGTTATACTGATAAATTATCATGATAAATTGGTTAATTGCACAATTATTTTGGCACTCTTGCTGTGCAAATCTGTTTCACCTTTGTGATCTGTTCAATGGCTTCAAGACCAGAATTAGAGCAGCTGGGAAAAGTAAAACCTGGCTAAAAATACTAAATTTAGTAGGATCATAGGAATATGTCCTATAGAAGAACAGTGAGGATATAGGGACTCATCTTTTTAATCTCAAATTGCGCACCAGGGCACCCTGGGGCACTGCAGGAAACTTATAGGGTTAATGCAAGATATGTTAAATTTTCAAGTGAAACATATCTTGACCTCTATTGAATACTGCATTAACTATTATCCCAAGGTAGTTCAGTTTCACCATTAGTTCACACTACATTCCTTTAATTGACGTCATATCTTGTGAAGCTGAGTTTTCTATAGTTACTGTGATACAAAAAAAAAAAAGGCACTGTTTGAAAATCAATTGGAATTATTACCTTTTTTCTTTTTTCTTTTTTTTTTTTCCTCCATGAACCAAGAAAGTTTGAGAACCTCTGGATTAATCCATTCACTATTTAACAAATATTTGAGAATTGACCAGATACCAGGCATTGTTTTGAAAGCTGTCAATAACAGCAATAAAGCAAAACAAAATCCCTACTCTTCCGGGACTTACATTTTAGAAAGGAAAGACAGATAATAACAACTTAATATGCATTTATACCAATGTGGTATGAAGAGCAATTTAGTGCTACCCAATTCTGCTTTGTTTCCATTAATCTTATTCAAAAATCTCTGATAGATTCCCACTACCTATCAAATAAAATTTAAAGTTCTTAACCTGGCCTTCAAGTCCCTCCACAATGCATTCAATAATTTAATGGTTAAAATTTCTGCCATGAAATTCCTTGATATAGAGGTTTTTTACATACTGCCTTACAGACAGTCACCTATGTGAATGTATCATCTTCCTTATTAGGATACAAACTACTTGAGGGAAGGGACAGAATCTCATTCAATTTTATATTCCTATCAAGATCAATATAGTTCCTTTTCTATGGAAATCACTCATTAAATAATTGTTGAATAAATGAAAGACAGTAGATAATAACATTGTACAACAAACAGGATCACTTCAATACCCAACCTCACTAGAGATTATTCATGTACATAAATTTCTTGAGGACTAATCCAATCTTCTCCACTTACTCAGTGGATATCCAAAATTGCATTCTTACATACCCATTCCTTTGGGTAAGGATTTCCAGTGCAATGAGAATATACCTAGAAAATCTTCTTAGCCTTTTTTGCCTTCGTAGAAATTCACTTTCTTAAATCTAAATTGTGAACAGTTTTAGGCATTCAGTAAATACTTGTGGGTTGGCAAATATCATCAATTACTTTTCTTGAACTGACAGGCTCACATTGCTCATTTTCAAGAAAATTATGTTAATACCCAAGTCAAAATAACCATAGCTTTGTGTCAGTTGTTCTTCCAAGTAAATATTAGTTTCAAGGAAATGCTGCTTTTCAGCTTACAACTCAAGTGCTTTTCTTCAAGCTAACAATCATACTTGAGTAATCAGCAGAAGTACTTTATGTCTACTGCATACTTCATCACATAGAGTATTAAAAGTTTGCTCTTGAGGATAGAAAATTAATAAAATTATTAATTTTTACTGCTTCATTAAGTGAAAAAATACTTGTGGGTTGGAAGAGAGTGAATTAATAAGTAGATGAGTAATAGTGAGGATGATTCCACAATTAACACAAAATACAGAACTTATGCCAATCCAAAGATTACAAGACCTAGCTGGCTATCACTTTCCACTAGACATAGAAAATCCTTATTAAAAATTCTCCTGATTGTGATTATTAAAGATAAATAAAACATAACAATTGAAAATTAAGTACCTTATGGTCTGTATACTATCATTTAATATAGGCTTTAACTGGTTTCCACTGCCAGGCTACAAATTAAAAAATTAAATGCCCCAATAATAGTCCATCTTAAGATTAAAATGAATGGAAAATGAATTATTCCCAGAAAGAGATTGAGTTAAAGGGGAAACAATTTGCTTAATATCACTTTGAAAACCATCAAGTCCAATATACTGCTAGTGCCTGTCTAGAAAATGCCATTCCTTTTCAGTAATTTCTACATACGGACTCTGTTCATAGTTATCTTGACAAATCATGTTTATGTACTGTCCGAGTACCATATAGCTCGCCACCACCACCACCGCCACTAGAATATAAGCTATAAGTCAGGGGCCTTGTCTGTCTTATTCTCCACTGTGTTATAGTGCCTACAATAGTGTGTAACCCATAATAAGCACTCAATTAAAGAAGATACCAATGTAAGCTTGGTTTACCACCAGATTTCTTTCCAATGCTGAAATGCATATTAGAAAGAACAATATTAGCCAGAAGACATTAAACAAATTTTTATAACATCTCTACAACAGTGAGTGTCTGCCAGGTCTTACCATGAATTTCTCATTTTAATAAGTCATTTTTTAAATTAGTGCTTTAAATTCCCAGGCTTCCCTGGTGGTGCAGTGGTTAAGAATCCGCCTGCCAATGCAGGGGACACGGGTTCAACCCCTGGTCCAGGAAGATCCTACATGCCCAGGAGCAACTAAGCCCATGAGCCACAACTACTGAGCTGATGTGTCACTACTACTGAAGCCCACACACCTAGAGCCCGTGCTCCACAACAAGAGAAGCCACCGCAATGAGAGACCCGCGCACCAAAACAAAGAATAGCCCCCACTGGCCGCAACGGGAGAAAGCCCGCACGCAGCAACAAAGACCTGACGCAACCAAAAATAAATAAATAAAATTTTTAAATCTTTTTTAAAAATAATAAATTCCCTAAAAGCAAGTTTAAACAAGAAAAATCCGAGCATTTTCTTTTCAAAACAATTTTGAGAAGTACGTTTGACTTTATTCAGCAGGCAAGATCTTCTCCCTTAGCATTACCCTGCCATGCTTGATTGGGGGTACTTTTTCAATATCTAGACATAGGGACTAGCAGGAATCTGAATTTACATATAAATGGAATCATCCTATGGTATTGCCATGTGATTTTTTTCTTTATACTTAAAATGATATGTATCATGGACGTTTTTTGGTTTCAGAACATGTTGATCTTTCTTATCTTATTTCTGCTAATCACCTCCTGAATAAGAGAAATGACAGATCGTAGACAGATCATGACATTGTTGACTAAAATTTGAGAATTCTGCTATCAACTACCCTATCCCTCACGCCCAACTCCCCACCAAAAGGAAAAGGTTTACCTCTCCATAGATAGTAAATACCAATTTTTCTAGACTCTCCCATTCTTTCTCAAAACAGCCATTTGAGACTTTGTATTAGTTTGATATGACTACCACAGCAAGTACCACAAACTGTGTGGCTTAAACAATAGAAATTTATTTCCAAACAGTTCAAAATCAAGGCGTTGACAGGGTTGTTTTTTCTAATGCCTCTCTTCTTTGCTGCAGATAGCTGTCTTTTCCTTGTAGCTTCACATCATCTTTCATCTGTGCATGTCTGTATCCTAATCTCCTCTTCTTATAAGGACATCGACTTATTGGATTATAGCCCACCCAAATGACCTCATTTTATCATTTTTAAAGATCCCCATCTTCAAAAACAGTCATATCCTGAAGTATTGGAGGTTAGGACTTCAACATATGAAATTGGGGGAAAACAGTTCAGCCATATTTAAGAATATATTCATGTTTCCATAATATAACAAACATTAATTTTAGCAATAGAAACTATGAGACTAGAGTACTTTATCAAAATTCTAAGTTAAGTAGTGCATATGAGAGAACTACAACTATGATTAGAGATCTCAGTTACTGGCAGGGATAGAGGTGGTTTTGCTACTTTATTTATTACTTTTTCCATTTGGATTTGATGCTCATATATCAGAATGGATGTTTACTAGGAAACACACTTATCTTCCTTGTAAAATCATCCTTAGAAAATAATGTCATCAATGGCAGCCAATAGCAATTGAGGAGATATGATTATCTAGCTTACTGCCCTTGATAAAAATGAAGTACTTAAAATCTTTAACGCAGTCACTTATCATTCCGTCATCCAGACATTTCCATTTCCCAGTTAATACCCAAGCCTCAATTGCATCTTAAATTTATATAGTATCTATTACCTTTGCCATTCAATGTAGCACAACCTTTTCATAAAGCACCTGCTGAGGAGTAATTTCTTGCATAATTTCCACATTGATTTCCAAGATACCAATGACCTGAATCAAGGTGCATATTAATCTCCTGCTCATTTAAATTCTTTGATTTGGGAAGTATTTTTATGTATTAACCTTGGTGTGAACAACTTTCAACACCTAACCTACAAAAGGCAGAGACAGAGTTCACAGGCAGTTTTGAGCTCACAGGAACCTCACACACTTATTGTCACAATGGGGTCAATGACCCACTTGTTGATTCAGCCTTTTCTTGTGAGCTCAAGGAAGAAGTGGAGGTATTCAATGTATTCTGGCTTAGAAATAAAGACTCTCCTCTTTGATACAGGAGATACAGCAATCTAGTCTATGTTTGTTGCTTTTTAATTTCTTGTGTGTATTGTGATAAACATAACTTTGGCTTAGAGTATGGAATAAAAATTGTGGAGAAAAAGTCCTGAGAAAATTTCCTTTCATAACAGAAGCAGTCGGCTGCACAGAAAAAGAAACTATAACTCTTTTTTTTTTTGCGGTACGCAGGCCTCTCACGTTGCGGAGCACAGGCTCTGGACGCACAGGCTCAGCGGCCATGGCTCATGGGCCCAGCCACTCCGCGGCATGTGGGATATTCCTGGACCGGGGCACGAACCCATGACCCCTGCCTCGGCAGGTGGACTCTCAACCACTGCGCCACCAGGGAAGCCAGAAACTATAACTCTTATAGTGTTGTTCTGTACCCCAACATCTCTTGTGATAATCAGTGGTCCCAAGATCACATTAGATTGGAGCTCCAGTTAACATGAAGGGGGACTATTATATACAGTCACAGGTGACTTCTGTGCCCCAGCTATCTTAGCAGGTGGGAAAGAGAATATTTTAAATGTCTCCATCATGCATAAACAACCAGAAAGTAATGTATTTGAGCTAAAGATCATGATCTGAACTTTACCATGACAAGTAGCTAGTGAATATATAAAGTTCTACAGAGTACACTTCACTCTGCAGCTGTAGATATGTTCCAAACACAAAGAACACAGTGGAATTCAACACCATAAATATTGCAAAAATTATTTTATTCATAAGCAAAACATTACTACATCTAGGAAAATCCATTTTAGCAATGTGGGTGGGGAGAGGTGTGCAGGGGATAAACTCACATTTCTCTTTTCAAAATTACATAAACCCAAAAACTTTTATTAAAACTTGAAAAATCACAAACCAAAATTTATTAGATCACTGAGAAATGGCTTTTATTACACACACACACACAAACACACACACACACACTGCATGTTTATTGATCTTTGCCTTGATATTCCTGAAGCTTCTAAGGGAGAGTTGAATCTCAAATTCTATCTACCAGTTGATGATAGACCTTACGACCACACCGCTCTTCCACTCCTAGACAGACAAAGCAGCACCTGTTAAACACTTCTCTCTTCTTCTAACCCAGGAGGGCCAGGGCCAGGCTTATGCCTTTTGACCTGGCCCCCCACTAAGACCCATGGATCACAGCAGGTGCTCTCTCGCTGGCGCTCTCTCTCTCTCCCTACCCCCCCTTACTGTTATAAGGAAGCACCTTCAGCACTTTGCCTAATAATCTCCTTAAATAGATCATCCAGTACATGAGGTATATTTTCTACTTTCTACATGAGCTCAGGTGACAATGTTGCTGAACTTTCTACCACCACACAAGAATACCTTTTTATCTAGTTTCCAAAAACATTTCCCCCAGTTTCCCTTAAGCCCTCACTGGCAGCCTCCTGAAAGGCCATCAGGCCTCTACTAACAGTCTCTTCAAGACATCTTAGTCCTTCACTTACACTCTCCTCAGAATTCTTCCAGCTTCTGCCTACTGCCAGGTCCCAAAGCCACACCCACATTTCTACATTTTGTTATGACAGCACTCCATTTCTGGGTACCCAAATATGTAATAGTTATACAGTGCTGCATAGCAAATGATTCCAAAACTTACCAACAATCAACATTCAACATTATTCAATAACAATCAACATTTATTATCTCACACAGTTCCCTTGGGTCAGGAAATTGGAAGTGGCTTAGCTAGGTGGTCTTGGCTCAGAGTTTCTCATGAGATTGCACTTCGGATATCAGATGGAGCTGCAGTTACCTGAAAGCTTGACTGAGACTGGAAGATCTGCCTCCAAGATAGCTCAATTACATGCTGATGATTTTGTGCTCATTGTTGGCAGGAAGCTTCACTTCCTTACCATGTGAATCTCTCTACAAATCTTCTGAGAGTCCTTAGATTTACCCTCCTATCTGAAACAACTAAAAGAAAAGGACAAAAATATATGAAACAATAGTTTTCAGACATTGGACATCAGACAGTGCAAGACAGTGATCCCTGAGAGAGGGAAAGCAAATAAAGTGAACCTGTAGTTTCCCCAGCTTCCTGCCTAAAGAGTTTCCAGGCAATAACACAGGGGGAAAGGAACCCAAGAGAAGCCTGGGCATCATCTGGAGTTGAAGAGATAGAGCTGGGAATCCAGGGAGGCCAAACAGCTATAGTTCACAGGGCAGAGGACCAGAGAAGAGAGAGAGCTACATAGAGAAAGAACTCTAGAGATCTACAGAGGCACCCCATCAAGTCTTCAGCTGAGTACTGATCAGCACATGTGTATGAGATTAAGGGGAAAATAACCAGAAAACAGTAGAAGAAACAATTCTCAGAGCTCACAAAGGGACAGGAAATGTTCATGTTCCCACCTAGTAGAGTACACAAAAAGCCTCAGAATGGGGCCAAATTAGCCCTGACCTAAAGGTTGCTCTGATCCAGCCCAACAAAGGCTAAGAGCAAGCCTCAAAATAATTAAACTGTACTGAGTAACTTAACTGCAACCCAGAATAAAGCTCAGGAAATATTAATAGAAAATACAAAATATCTAGCACTGGGCAGGTAAAATTCACAATGTCTGACATCCGATAAAAATTACCATACATGCAAAAAGCAGAAAAATAGCACCAATAATAAGGAGATCAATCAGCAGAAAGACTCAGAAATATACAGGTAATAGAATTAGTAGACAAGGATACTAAAACATATGTTTAATATATTATATATTCCTTATGTTCAAGGAGGTAGAGAAAAGATTGAGCATGTTAAGTAGAGACATAAAAAATATTTTAAAAATCAAACTTTAAGAGATGAAATATGTCTTAAGTAAAAAATATACAAGTTAGAATTACCAACAGATAAGACACTGCCAAAGAAAACACTTGTAAACTTGAAGGTGTAATAATAGAAACTATTCAAAATGACTCACCAACAGAAAAACAGACCCAAAAAATTGGAACAGATGTTACATGTCAATTATACCTCAGTGTTAAAAAATTGGAACAGCACATCAATGAACTAAAAGGACCACTTCAAGCACGCTAATATATACATAATAGAAGTTTCTAAAAGAGAGCAGTGGACAGAAAAATTATTTAAATAATGGCTAAGATTTTTTCCAAATCTAGTGAACCCTGTAAGCTCATTCATCCAAAAAGTTCAATAGACCTCAAGAACAGGGAACGTGAAGAAACTTATACCAAACCTCACATAATGCTTTAAATAAATAAAATAGCAACTCTGGAACTCCCTATCCCTTACTCTGCTGTATTTTCTTCACAGCTCTCATCACTACTTAATACCACATTTCATTTATTTATATAATTATGGGATTACTGTCCCTTTAACCCCTGGAAAAATGAGCTTCGTGACAGCAAGAAATCCATCTTGTTTATTACAATATATCCAACATCTAGAACTATGCCTAACACACAGTAGACACTCAATAATTATTTGTTAAATAGTTATTCAGAGAAGTGAGTTTAATTATTTTTGACCCAATTACTTTATCATACTTAAGGAGAGAGAGCTTCATTTTAGAAATAAAAATATTATTCCAGATAGTACTCAATGAAGTGATTGCATTATCTCTGATTCATTTTAAACCAAAACATACTGAACATCCAGCTCAATTTTACTCAGTATGCTCTTACTTTTTATACTCTTTTGAAACTTTCCATATTCATGGTAACACCTGCTTTCCTTTTACTACACCTTTATTCCAAATTTGGCCTCCTCCATAAACACATTCAGACACCATCCTAGGACAAACAGAAACACATTGAACGATACCAGAATATGCCACTCTAAAATATTTTGACATATCTATAGCTTTGAGCTAAAGGCCATTGAGAACAAGCAGCTGCAAGAAAAACTCTTTACCTCACCCTGACTAAAAATAGAGTATAAATTTCCTCTTTTATAAAAGAAATTTACATTTATAAAGGATATTTACACTCGTAAAGATGTTTCTTTACCAGGAAGAGAGATATGCCTGGAGACAACTCTTATCACCTGAGAGACTCATCTACATAACAAGACAATGTTTACTTACCATACTTCTCCTCCTCTCACCTTCCCAGAACTTGCCTTCCTACCCAGGAGCACACCCACCCTTTTATATTTAGTCTTAGGTGGTATATAAGCCTGAATCATCTAGCTGCCTTCTTGAGTCACAGTTTGCAAACTCCTGTGCAAACATAAGAAATGAAAGGAGTTTTTTCTCCTGTTAATCTGTCTTTCATCACTTTAATTCAAAGGCCCCAGTCCTTGAATCTAGGAGAGTACAGGGAAAAATATTTTTCCTCCCCTACAACATCCAGTCACACCCACACCCATGTACACACATACGCACAAGGATACACACTCATACACATATGCATACACATACCACTTAGATAAATAGACAGAGAGACAACCCCTATAGGCAGACATACACAGTAAACACAAGTGGACATACACAAACTTAAATGAAGACACTAGAGGGGAACAAAACTTGCCAGCCCAAAATGTGTCTCTTGGGCTTGAGGATTATTTTGGGCGGATTGTTTTCAAGAAAAAAAGGCTCAGGAAGAGCTTTTACCTCCTTCCCTTCACTGTCTAAAAGAATTTGGATAAAAGGCCTGTTCCAGGAAGAATTATCACCATAGATAACTAAAGTCTAATATGAACTAGGTGCAGTAGACTAGGGGAAACAAGGCCTGTTTGATCAAAGTTCTCTCTGTGTCCCATTGTCTCTGCATGGCCCAACAAAGATTTGTCTACCAAATATTTGCTGTTTTTCAGTTTCCTATAAATTGCCTTCCTTCCCTTTGAAGCCCCAAACCCCTACCCCCTTCTCCTTCCTTCAAATGGTTTATAAGTTTCAACTGTCCTTGGGCCTCATGTTCTTATGGAACCCTCATACATACATATTAAATTTCATTTTCTCCTGTTAATCTCCCTCATGTCAATTTAATTCTTAGACCATCCAGAAAACCCTAGAATGTTAGAGGAAAGTTTTTTCCACCCCCACAACACACAGACACACAATGGAATTCTTATAAACAGACTTACAAAAATTTTTAAATCTATACAAAATGGCTACACACTATATCCTCCCTTAGAGATTCATAACTTGCTTTAAAGGAACTTATGTAAAGAAACTGGATTAAGTGAATTAGCATTTTCCAAAATTATCTGAACACAAAACTTCCTTACACTGATATTAGCATAAGAAGGAACAGTTTTCTGTAGGATACTGGCTTGGGAAATAATGAGCAAAATCATCCTGGGAAGTGGGTACATCAGATTATTTTAGCACAGGGAGTAGCCATATGACTTGGGGAGATTTTTCAGAATTCAGAATCTCAGAATCCATCCCAGATGTATTAAATTGAATCTATGCTCTAATCCATTATGTATCGATATACCACTAAAATTTAAGACAGCAATCTACTTTTTTCATTTCTAATTTCTTAGCTGGCATCTCACTGTTAATCCCATATACATACAAAACTCTCTGGAATTCCTTACATGTGATGCCCAGTTGTCTGTTTCTGAGACCAGATGTCACCATCCCTAAGAAGCCCTCACTGGCCTGTCCAGATGTCAGTCTGATCCCCCTATCCCATGATGTGGTATCTTTCTAATTGCAATGTTTCTTCCTATCCCTATGTCTGCAACTTTCATCATAATTATTTGTTTGTATGTTTCTCTTTTTTCAGACTGTTGCTTCTTTACAGATGAGTCCTCAATTTTACATCTTTATATTCCTAGTGCCTTTCAGCATGTTTAACATAAAATAAATATTCAATAATTTTGCTGTCGTTGGTTTTGACTTGTTTAAGTTAAAGCGAATTGAAATCTCATTTTATTCTACACTGGTGTGGTTCTCAGTTCTCAGTTATTCACACATAACATCCATAAATATTGAGTCCTTTATGTATCACATACCCCACTTAATATATATTTGTCCTTATGTTAGGGAGACATTGTTACTGGCCCAGTCTAAACAATTGTGTCAAAATATGTATAAGGAAGATAATATTGAATAAGCTGTCCAAAGTAAGCATTCAGAACACTAGTGTTAGTATGAACCAGGGCCCAGACTCCCAGCTCACTGATCTGCCAATGGCTACCACCTCCTGACTGAGACATACTAACCATGGTCATGTAATATTGGAGAGGTAAGAAGAGGTCAAATACCAAAAAGGCAATACCAACGATTAAAATAATAATACAACAATAAGTAGTAGTAGTAATAATAATAGCTATCATTTATTGACTGCGTACTACTTGGCTGAACACTTTACATGTATTAACTCATTAATCTTTACAACAATTTTGTGAGGTAATTATTATTAGCTTCCTCTTTCTACAGATGAGAAAATTAAAGCTTAAAGAGTGTTATGGACTGAATATTTGTGTTCCCCAAATTTTATATGTCTAAGCCTTACCCCCAGTGTATTTGGAGGTGGGGCTTTGGGGTGGTAATTAGGTTTAGATGGGGTCATGTGAGTGGGGCCCACATGATGAGATTAGTTTCCTTGTAAGAAGAACATTCCTTAAAATGTATTTCATCCTGCTCTTTATCCTCCTGGCTTCTGACTTTCCTTACCCTTAT
This sequence comes from Leucopleurus acutus, assembly GCF_964270905.1. Taxonomy (NCBI): domain Eukaryota; kingdom Metazoa; phylum Chordata; class Mammalia; order Artiodactyla; family Delphinidae; genus Leucopleurus; species Leucopleurus acutus. The sequence continues at coordinate 27,681,196 of NC_139152.1, read as the reverse complement.
CACGTATGCTAAATTTGACAAACAGCACTGTCCTTATTCAACATTTAGTCAGTATTTATTATGACTTTCCATTCCAGACAGTGGCTCGACTTGGGGGACTTTCTCCGTGCTCTTTACTCTCAGCCCTTAATAATTATTCTTCCTCCAGCTGCACCATTTAACACTTTCCTTAACAAACAACCTCCTTCAATTGACTCAGCTTTGGAACTTGCCTTTCTCCCACCTAGCTAACCTGCCTTCATGGACAGAGTGTTTATCAGAGCTTCTATTAGTATGTTTTATTAACTTGTATGTTGATACAAGTAACAACAACAACAGCAAAAAAAAAAAAAACCCTGATTAATGGAAGCTTAAACCACAAAGGTTTAACTTATGGTTAACAAAAGTCTAGAGGTAAGTGGTTCCAAGTGGCTCAATGTTGCCAGCCTTCCAGGTTGAAGTCTTTGAGATTCTCATGGCTAAGTCAAGAGAATCAAGATGGCTACTATAGTTCCAGTCAGTACTTCCTCCCACTGGTATACTTAGCAAGAATAGAGAGGAATAAGAAAGTACCTCCCCACCAAGTATATTCCGTTGCCATAACTAGAACTAAGCCCACTGGCAAAGAAGAATGAGATTAATGTGACTCGCTTAATCGGTTATGGTTCCCTTCTTGCACCAAGGGGCAGGCATAACTTCCATGAGCCCATTGCTGCCTATCTAATACCTCAACAAAAGCAAGCTTCAATTAGAAAGAAGAAAAAGAGGCAATGATTGTTGGGTGGATGAATAGCTGCATTGGCCACAAAGCCACCCAAGCCTCTAGGAGCAGGAACAAGCATGGCAGCCAGAGTCCTACCTGCCTCACTTTGTATCCATCACTTCATCACATAGGGTAAGTAATATTTTGAATGAATGAAAGACTTAAAGATGACTTAAGTAGGATGACAAAAACAAGAACAATAGTTCTCCTATATGTGTGGTGTTTGTGTGTAATAAGAGGTATTAGGGTTAAATACATGAGTCACACTGATCTTTGAAAGACTGACTTTTTAAAAACTGAGCAAAAATATATAACATGTACAAAGATATAGAATAATTAATACTTATAGCTAAAAAGTCATGTATGGGGTATATAGTAGTATATGATGTGATCATTATTTTTAGGAAAGACTTCCTGAGAAACATGAATTTTCAAAAGAAACCTGAAGATAGAAAACAACAAATAAGGAAATGAGTGAAAAGAGCACCCAGGGAATGACTGAACTGGAATCAGGAATGTCCAGTAAAAACTGTGTTTTTACCCCTTCTTATTTTTTTCCTTAATGCCATTATTTTCCTTTCCTAGTAACCTCTTGTTATTCTCTGCCAAACTTATTTTATAAATAGTCTTTCCACACTGCCTCTACTCCTCACCTCCTAGTGACTGCTTGATTCTGGGCAACTTATCGTTCACCATCATATTGCCAGACAAGAACAGAAAAGAAATCACTCTTGGAAGTTACTTAGTCTGCAACCCACTTCTTCTCCTCCAGTTCATCTACCCTAAAACATAGAACCTTATTCCAATAAGGTTGTACAGGAGAACATTCCTCTGGATAAAAGGAGATACTGGAATAAATTCTGAATTCCCCCTAAAATATGTAGATGACCCCTGGTATATCCAATGTTGTCAGTAATGTTCTCCTTCATTCCTCAGTGCCAGTTTTGCTTACCAGAATTTAGCCCATTAGACTTTTACATTCACTAAGTTGCAGTGATTAAGAAAGCATCTTAGTTCAGAAGATTTTTTTATAGAAAATAATAATAAGGTTAGAAGAATATAAAACACAAGCCTGTGAAATAAAGATACACAGCAGTACTTCACACAAGGCAACCCCATTAATTCTACCCTCCTCTCCATTTCTCCAGTTTCCCTACCTTTGGTCTCATCCCCCACCAAAATGTCTTACAGACTACCTGTTATGTCTTCCCAAGACCTGATCATCTCTTTTGTTCTCTTGAAAATATCCATTTATTGCTGAAGAAAATATGTGTCATTCATGTTCTGGCCCAGTCTACTCTTCCAGCTTTATCTCATGCTCAGTCAGTGCTTAATACATACTCATTGGAGGAAAAAAATTATAGAACGACTTGACAAAAGGACAACTATTATTGGCTACAATATAAACTTTTATGTTATGCCCATTGTCCAAGTAGACACAGTTTTGTTCAATCCATTTTAACATCTGATTGGGTAAAATAAAAGTGAAAATTCAGTCCTCTTATTTGGGGCCTTTACATAATTTCATAGAGATTTATAAAGTTCCCAGTATTTCAATCCAGGGACACTCTTGGTTTAAAGCAAGGCAAAGCACTCTTCCTCATCTTGGAATTGTTTATTACTCAGAAACTAAAGAAAAATACTCATTAATCTCTCCCTATTATTCCCATATGAATGTGAAATGCAGACGAATGCCTCATCACTCAGTCATTCACAAATTTTAGAACATTTAGCTCAAAAATAGATAATTCCTAAAAATTCTCTCCCTGCTTATTATTTCTGATCATTAAATTGTCAATGACAGCAAGTTCATGATCCATGTACTAAAAACTGCTGTTTTTAGTTTTTATATCAATTTTCCTCTTGCCAATTTTCTAAATGTGACAGCTTTCTACTAATGACTTAAAATGAGTATCTAGGAGCTAAACAAAGGACCAGTCCTTTCCCCAACTTAGATAGTGGTTAAATATATCATTTTAAAATGAGACATCTTTCCTTTGCTTTTCAGATTTTAGAAGTGTTGGACAGACATAATGAAGAAAAACTAAGAAAAATGACATTTGAGAAACACAGGAGGAAAAGTAAAGAGTACTTCCTGTAAATTGGTGACTTTGTTCTACAGTTCTCACAATAGCACAGGTAGCCTGGTATAAGTGGCTAATCTGGATGCTTACTGTTGATTCTTTAACCAAATCGGTTGGTTGGTTCTACATACAAAATGATGGTCCCTGAGACAAATAGACCAAGAGTGATCCCATTTCCTTTATACTTTCTTCTTTATAATTGTGTTCTCTTCTGCCAGTGTTTGAAAGAGTCACGGTCCAGAGTAACTAAATACATTTTTCTTGTCTACATGCCAATTAATTGCCTAACTTCCTCTTCTTTCTTTTGTTTGTAATTTGGGCATGTCTTACTCTGTTTAGCAAATGTATTTTTTTAAGTGTGTATATAAAATTTTTATAAACTTAGTCATGGTATAACTATACAGGTGAGGTCACTGTTTAAAGGAGATCTTTGACAAATGCTATTATAAAGTAGAAATCTTGAGAGCCACCTCTACTTTCTCTCCTATAAAATCTGATTTCCACGGATTGAGTTGCATAAAGCGTTATGTATCAATAAACATTTTTGGTCTTTAGAGTATAAAAGCTTTCCAAATCTACTTTTACTTTGTTTGTTTAATCAAGACATTTTGAGTGGTGTTGTTCTTTGGATACTTAAGCTTTAGCTTACCACAGATGATTACAAAGGGAGCTTTGACCTTCATGATAGTCTATTGAGTTCTTGGCATCAGCCTGGAGTAGTCTCACTTTAGTCAAGTTCATAGTGCTCCCTAATTTATGTGTCTTATTATTTTAAATACACTGTTTCATCAGCATTATCATAGTTTTTGCATGTAGAGTTTAGTTTAAGCTTTCTTTCACTTCACTGAAACCACCTGGTTCTATAAACAACTAAACAAAGGTGTTTATATTGGATCAGCATTCAAAGGATCACATGTCAGGGTCAAATTTTGTTTGTTGTTGTTTTCATTCTTTTAGCATTTCCAGAGAGTGAAATGTATAAGCATTAAAGAATACATTCTCTGTTTGGAGGAAGAAAAGGAAAACAACACTATTTAATTTAATTTGTTTAAATATCAAGGTCCCAAATAAAAGGGAAATACCCTATGACAACCACTTGATGTCACTACTGTAGCTCGTCTCCGACTTTGGAGAGGAATAGACGTTGCCTCCTTCTTAAGTCACCAGAAAAGAAAAATTAGACAAATGTACTTTTAATATTCTTACGGACATTTTTTAGAGGTAATGACTGTTTCAGTTTTAAATTGGGTTATTCCACCTTGTTTCTTTTTCTTGCTCTGCAGAGAGAAGACAATTACATGAAGATACTGAGCAGACATTACTAGACAAAGACAAATATTCCACTCCCATATCAGCAGTTCTCAAATGTAGCTATGTATCAAAATTCATCTGGGGATCTTTTTAAAACACAAATCACTGGACTCCACCCAAGAACTCTGGAATGGGGTTCAGAACTCTGATTCAGAACTCTGGAATCAGAATCTCTGGAATGGGGCATAGGGATTTATATTTTAAGTTTCTCAGAGTGATTCTAAATATCAGTAATGAAACCGAGCAGGATCCTGTGGGGCTCCTGGGCATGGAAGCCATTCCTTGTTTGTAAGGAACAGACTCCAGCCTCCACAACCTTCCCAGAGTCCCAAAGGGCAGATTCAAAGAGTTGTTAATCAGGGAAGAGAGAGGATGCAGAGACGAGGAAAGAGCAGCCAAGAAACAATAGTACAGCCTTGGGGCAGGGTCCTGGCTCTGACACAAGGGATACACATAACAATATCTTTTGAACTTTTTATAGAACTAAAACCCCCAATAAACGGAAGATGCCAGCATTCTTCATTCCAGAGAATACCACCTGAGGCCAGATTAAAAGGAGTGCAGTCCCTGCACACACCCTAATCTTATCAGCCACACCACCCTTGAACCATTGCTATAAGACTCCTTACCAAATCCTTCCAGGTAGGACACACAGTTTTCGAGGGCAGGAGCCCACCATGTCCCCCTTTGCATGGCAAAGCACCCAGAACCCTGTTTCTAAGAATCAATTTGGCACCGGTGCACAGAGACCAAGTTTCAGCATCAGTAAGGATTGGAAATCTCTGTTCCACTTTGCCCTATACCTCTCCTAATTTGTAACATTAGAGAACATAAGCTGACCTGATATTCTATTTAACTGAACAATTTTACGTTTTCACATCCTCATACATCACTCAAAAGGAATTTTTTGGTTGCACTCCATTTCTAATTCAACTTACTCTAATCTTCTTTTTGTCATATTGCCTCTTTATTTTTCCCTTCTTTAAATATTACATAGCATACATTCCCTTAATAGCAATAATTTTATATTTTGCTTTATTGATATATCTATTTTTCAATTGAAAGAAAACTGAGCTGTTGATCCTCCCTTTTATGACAAGCAATAAAAACAAACTCCCTTATTAAATTTACACAATGTTATATGTCAAATATATTTTTAAAGCAACAACAACAGTAGCACTCCCTAAACTGGCCAATTACATACCTAATCCTAAATCAGACATTTTACATAAGTACATTCTCTCATAAAACCTTGTGTGAATAGTACCATTAACTTATCTTTACAAATGAAGAAACTGAAGCCAGAATATTGCCTCCTCCACCCCCACACCCTAATCTGAAGGTCAGAAATTCTAACTCAAACACCTTCTCAGGTTTTTGCACTCTCCTTTAGATGCTGCTTTGTCTTATCAGAAATATGATCACCTTGCTACTGACCAATTTATTAAGTGCCCAGTGTGCAGACCTCAAGGAAAATTAGACTACCAGTTAAATACAAAGAGCCCTGCATAATGGTATAATATGCTATCTTCTTGATGAGTCATATTGTTTCTGGTTACCAGGGAAGAAGGGCTGATGGCAAACTCGAGAACTGTGAGCCAGCAGCTCTGCCCCAATCCAACATGTATAGGATATTTCTCAAAATTTTGCTAAGTGAGGGACAGAAGAACTTATCCTTTGGACAAAGAACCTAATTAGTAATCCCACCTTTGGCTGATAAAATGAAGATTATGTTTTCTTGTGTTCTTTCTGTAACACTCAGTACATTTCTATAGCTCTCCTGTTAAAAAATGTCAGCAATATCAAGTTTCTTGCTTGCTTTTAGACTTCAAAGGAGATTTGTGACTAAAAACAGACTTTCCCAAACCAATCATTTATATAAGAAATACTGATGTGATTTTAACATACTGCCTAATTCTGCCTTTTTCCTGAAAAAACAACTAGGAAGAATACCAAGAAAAAAATTGCACTGCTAATTCTGATAATAGCCAAAATACTGATTACACTAACACCAGATACTTGAAATACTGCCAACAGAAAGAAAACAGATATCATTAATTATGCTTACTTGAGTAAAATTGAAAAAGAGATTCTGAATCTATGCCAAGTGCCAGGTTTTGTATCTGGTGATGACCCAGCCATGATTTTTTTTTTTAATTAAGGTGATATTCACATAACATAAAATTAACTATTTTAAAGTGAACAATTCAGTGTCATAAATTATATTCACAATGTTGTATAACCACCACCTCTAACTAGTTTCAAACCATTTCCATCGCCCCAAAAAGAAACCTTGTACCCATTAAGCAGTTGTGTTGGCCAATAAGTGCCTTCGGTTTTTAAGTAAAAATAAAACTCATATTTTTCATTTTCACCAAGAACTTTATTGAACAACGTATTCACCCTTTTGTTCCCTACCTTTTGCCATTTTTCAAGCAAATTCATAATTCCATCTTCCCAAAGCTTTTTATCTTTTTCAGCAAAGAACTGTTCCAGGTGCCTTTTACAGTCTTTTACAGGGAATTGAAATTTCTTCCATTAAGAGAATTTTGTAAAGATTGAAATAAATGGAAATCCGAAGGTGCAATGTCTAGTGAATATGGCAGATGACTCAGAACTTCCCAGCCAAGCTGTAACAGTTTTTGCCTGGTCATCAAAGAAACATGCGGTCTTGCGTTATCCTGATGGAAGATTATGCGTTTTCTGTTGACTAATTCAGGAGTCTTTTTGTTGAGTGCTGCTTTCAGTTGGTCTAATTGGGAGCAGTACTTGTTGGAATTAATCGTTTGGTTTTCCTGAAGGAGCTCATAATAGAGGACTCCCTTCCAATCCCACCATATACACAACATCACCTTCTTTGGATGAGGACTGGCCTTTGGTGTAGTTGGTGGTGGTTCATTTTGCTTGCCCCACGATCTCTTCCATTCCACATTATTGTACAGTATCCACTTTTCATCGCCCATTGCAATTTGTTTTAAAAATGGAACGTTTTCTTTACATTTAAGTAGAGAATGGCACGTGGAAATACGGTCAAGAAGATTTTTTTCACTTAACTTATCTGGAAACCAAACGTCAAAGGGATTAACATAACCAAGCTGGTGCAAATGATTTTCAACACTTGATTTGGATATTTTGAGTATGTTGGCTATCTCCAGTGTGGTATACTGTTGATTGTTCTCAATTAATGTCTCAATTTGATCGCTATCAACTTCAACTGGTCCACCTGACTGTGGAGCAACATCCAGCGAGAAATCATCAGCATGAAACTTTGCAAACCTCTTTTGACACGTTCAGTCAGTCACAGCACCTTCTCCATACACTGCACACATCTTTTTTTTTTTTTTTTTTTTTGCTTTTCAGTTATGTTTTTACCTTTCTTGAAATAATACAACATAGAATGCCAAAAACATTGCTTTTATTCTTCCACCTTCAATATTAAAATGGCTATACAAAAATTCACCAATTTTGCTAAGTGTTTTTTTTAATGCACACTGATATGACACCTGTCACAATACAATCAACAAAATTGTTTCAAATGAAGTTAAAGACAACTAAGTGCTACTAGAGCCATCTTACAGAAAAACCCAAATGAACCTTTTGGCCAACCCAATGCTCCCCATTCCCCTCTCCCAGGCCCTGCCAACCACCAGTCTGCTTTCTGTCTCTATGGATTTACCTATTCCAGATATTTCATATAAACAGAATCATACAATATGTGACCTTTTGTGTCTAGCTTATTTCACTTAGCATAATGTTTTCAAGGTCTTATCTGTATTGCAACATGTATTGATACTTCATTCCTATTTATGACTGAATAACATTTTATTGTATGTCTATATCACAATTTGTTTATCCATTCATCTGTTGATGGGCATTTGGGTTATTTACACCTTTTGACTAATTTGAAAAACACTGCTCTGCAATGAACATGTGTGTATTGATACATTTGTTTGAGTAACAGTTTTTAATTAATTTTGGTGTAGTTAGGAGTGGAATTACTAGATCATATGGTAATTTTATCTATAACTTTTTGAGGTGCAGCTGTAATACTTCTTGTACCACATCTCTTCTCCTGCCACCAGCCTCCGTTAAGACAGAAAACTAAAGGAATTGGTAGGACTACTTCAATTAAACCAGCAGTTCTCAAAATTTTTGGTCTCCATAACTCTTTACACTCTCAAACATTTTTAAAGAACCCAAAGAGCTTTTGATTGTGTTGGCCATGTCTATCAATATTTATTGTATTAGAAATTAAAACTGAGAATTTTTAAAAATAATGGAGCCATTACATATTAACATAAATATGTCTTAGAAAGATAACTGTATTTTCCAAAATGAAAATATTTGGAGACAAGTGGAATTTTTATATATTCACAACTAATGTAAGACAGCTGGATTCTCATATCTGCTTCTACATTCAATCTGTTGTGATAAGTTGTTTTATTGAAGTATAGAAAGAAAATCTAGCTGCACACCGATATGTAGTTGAAAAGGGGTGGTGTGGTTTAATAGCTTTTTCAGATATTTGTAGGCATTTTCTTTGATACTACATGAAAATGTAACAAATGGTAGAATCTTAAAGGTTAGTTGTGATGTGGAATCCGAAACTATATTAATGAATTTTTCCTAGTTGGTAACATTAAAATCCATTTTTCTATTTAAGCACTTTGAATAGCTCTTTCATCCATGCATGATTTTAACATTATAAATGTTGGTTTACTGAGCTATATCTCTCCTCAAAATGTTGGTACATCATATTACACAATAACCAAAAAATCATATTTGTTAATATCACCATAAATCTCATTAGAAAAATATGGGAAGCTTTCAAGGTCACAATGGTGGCAGATACATGTTTTCTGAAATTCTAAGTTTTGCTTAAAAGCTTGAATCTTGTCATTTGTAACAAATACTTGTAGCTAGTATCCTTGAATTGGCAGACTTACTCCACTTATTTTCAAGAAAATACCTGCAAATTACCAAATCTGAATAATTATTTTGTCAATCCACTTCTTACAAGTTGGTGGCAGTTTTCTATGATTCTCCACAGTTTTCTATGATTCTCTCTATGACTCCTGCAGTTTTATCATAGAGTCCCCAAGGATATTTTTCCCTTTTAAAGATATCCATACATTACTAAATTTGAGAACTGCTGTTACATAAAGGGCAAAACCTACTCTTAATATCCAAGGCCTTTGGAATTTGGACCTCAACTAAATTTCTTGCTTTATGGTTCACTAATCCTTCTTACTTGTGGTTCCCAAACCTAGCTGTTCATCACAATCACCTTGAAAGTTTTTTCAAGCTACAGATTCCAGATGCCACACCTCAGAGATTCTGATTTAATTGGCATTCTAAAAGATTAAATTTTAATTGGAATCTATATAATTTTTAAAGTTCCCTCTTTCATTATAATGCCCAACTGGATCTGCGAACATAAGCTGAAGTTACTCTGGTTCAGACTACTTTCCTAGTCAGACTTCCAACTATCACACTTTTCTACCTCCAAACATCTGCTGCCCACCTTCTTATACCCTCTGCCCACTTTCCACCTAATCAAATGCTACCCGCCCTCAAGATGTGGCTCAGTTAACACCTAGTCACTGCCTCTACAAATATCCTTCTTGATTGCACCAACTGGAAAGCAATCTCTTACTCTTGGGACTTAAGGAATACTGTTTATCTTTCCAATTTATTTGGCACATCATATTGTACCACCTCCTTTACTGTTGCCTTGAATAACTTTTGACATGTTATTGTTATTTAAATTTTGACATATTTTTGTTTTATCTTCCTATCTACAATAGAAAGGCCTCCAGCATAAGAATGTGCCTTATTCTTTTGGATACCAAGTTCTCAGCTACTGTCTTGCATATTGTTAGCTTTAACACAATCTGTTACTTTGACGGTACATATCAAACATTCTAAAATATGCAAGATAATATTTAACATTCACATAATGCTTTATGATTTATAAAGAATTTTTATATGTTATTTCACTTGTCACATTAGCCCTATTAAATGTGGTATTATTTATTACCCCTATCTTCAAGCCAGAAACTAAGGCTTAGAGAAGTCTAACAATCTGACCAAGATGAAATAAGTATAAAGTGTCAGAGTATGAAAAATAATCCAGGTTTATCTAATTTAGCCTCTAATTAGAGGCTAAGTTCTGAATTATTATGGTATATTTCTTTATATATCATACACTTACTGGTTACTTTTTTATCCCTTAATTTTTATCTTATGTATATTACATAAGCAAACAAACATAAAACTGTGATCCTTATTCAGGAACGAGTCTGAACTCTTAAAAATGCCATGTCGTTTAATTCCCAGGAGCAAAAACAAATGAATCTAAGGAGTCTGGAGGGTAGGGCAAGGGGAAACCCATGGGGGCAAATGAAATCAGCTTTGCTAAGGAGAGGAAGCATAAATTGGACCTTAAAAGACGGGTAGAAATAAACTAGGCAGCCACTGAAAATCAGAGTAAATGAGCACCAACAATTTCTAGGGTGTGATAAGAATTTGAGCCTGGCTAGTTCAGAATGTTTGCACTGGAGAGTTCCATACTGTGAGATAAAGTCAGCTTGGTACAGTGAGGTTGATGAAAAAGATCTTAGAATGCCATGAAATTAATGCTGTCTTGATTCCTTATGCAACCAATCGTTAATGGGGTCATTTCCTCACTTAAGTGCTTTCCTGATAACATTTTTGAAATTTCACTTGAGTCAACTATTGCCTTGTTATTTATGGCTCCAAAGCTTAACATTTCTGCTGAAACCTACAACATTGAAATATTAGCAGGGTCAATCAAAACACCCACCAAATCATTCTGAACCATTTTATCAGAAGCTGTTGCCACAATCACAACTTCAGGACTACTTTCTTACCCCTTTTTCTGTCTCACAGGGCAATCACTAGGATTCCTATGTGACTTTGGTTCTATGGCCAGAATATTTCTTCAAAATGTTTCCTGCTATCTAAGATACAACACTTAAAGCTTAAAAAGAGCACACCTGGACATGTTCTAAATTTGGACTAGTTTAGTTCAATCTGGTGAAATAAAATTAGTATCAATAAATAAGTCTAGAATCCCATCTTCCATTATAAACCATTTTTTTTCAGAAAAACACAAAACGATTTGTCCCCACACTTAAATTCTATTAAAGAGTGAAGAACTAAAATTTAAATGTATTTCTATTATGCATTCATTTAACAAATCCCATGAGCTTACTATATGTTGGATTCTAAGAACTTCAGATGAATTGGTGAACAAGAAAAACTTTCTGCTTCCATGAATCTTACATTTTAGTAGGGAAATAACAAATATGAATACATATACTTCTGTAAATAAGAAAACTATTAGGTCCTGTAAGTGCTTTGTACAGAGTGATAGGATAGGTACTTCAGACTGGTTGGCCAGGAAAATTCTTTCTGGGAAGGAGATATTTAAACAAATATGAATGACAAGAAGTCAATCCCATGAAAATGTGGGGAAAGCATCTTCCAGGAAGAGGAAAGAACTAAGGCACAAGTGTATTTCATCAAGAAATAAAAAAGGTTACTACCCCCATTGCTCAACCTCACCTGGACAATTTTTAAACTGGGGTCCATTCTTCAGACCTAATAAAAGTGAACAGAACAGAATTGCTTTTGTCTGAATGTTTGTGTCCCCCTAAAATTCATATGTTGAAACCTAATGCCCAATGTGATGGTATTAGGAGGTAAGGCCTTTGGGAGATGCATAGGTCATGGAGGTAGAGCCTTCATGAATGGGATTAGTACTTTTATAAAACAGACCCCAGAGAGATCCTTTCCCTATCTGCCATGTGAGGACACAGTGAAAAGATGCCTTCTGTGATCCAGGAAGTGGGTTCTCACCAATCACTGAATCTACTGGTGTCTTGATCTTGGATTTCTCAGACTCCAGAACTTAAGAAATAGATGTCTATTGTTATTAAGCTACGCTGTTCATGATATTTTGTGTAGCAGCATGAATGGACTACGACTATAATGGAAAAGCAATGTGAAATAATGGTGTTGGACTAACAATTGTCTACCTTTTCTCATCTACATGTTCTCTTGGTAATTGCTCTTCTTTTGGACTACAGCAACGATATTCCAAGTGAATAGTACGCTGTCCTTCTTATTATTGTAAAGGTGTCATGTATTCTTCTTTTATCATTATAAGCAGGAATGCCACAATAAAATTATACTATTAATCATTTTTGAGGTTCAACTTTGCATTTTTAATAATTTTTTAAATTATTAATAAGTATATATAAATATAATCCAAGATGATGATCATTGGAGCACCAGTGACATAACTGAGATGATGAAAATACTGGAAGTCCATCCACTTTTGAACCAGTAGGGGACCAACAGGGAATCCTTCACATCCAGTGAAATATGTCTGGATTAACTGCACTTGATTTCTAAGGGTATCCAAGCTTCCTCTGAATAGAGTTTAAACTGCTTTGATGTAACAGGCAGAGAGTTACATGTATCCACTATCTTGGGTAAATCAAGACTGCTTTCCTTTAGATTCACTCCTCCAGCCATCAAAAGGTAATAACAACAATCCTGCCAACTTTCAAGAGATAAGCCAATTCTGAATAATAATGATAATAATAGCAGCTACCTTTTATTGAGCAGAAAGTATGTTAGACAGTTTGCAAAGATGGCCACAATAAAACTTTGTGATCACTCCCTTAAGAAGTGGGTCTTTCACTGCCCTTTGAATCTAGACTGGTCTTCTGACTTGCTTTAATGAACAGACTGTGGTCAAATGACATTGGGCAAGTGTCAGAGCCTAGGCCTACAAGGTCTATTGCCTCTGCTCTTGCTCTCTTAGATGCTGCTCAAGAACACTCTGTAAAGAAGCCGAAACCAGCCTACTGGAGAACACGAGGCCACATGAAAAGAGAGGGTCAACCATCCTAGATGTTCCAGCCATACAAATTGAGACCCCAGATTCATGAGAATGGCTGTCCTAGACCACCCAACCAGCCCCAACCAAGCCATCAGCTGACCTCAGCCACATGAATGAACCCAGGCAAGACCCACAGAAGAATTGTGGAGTCAACCACAAATCATGAGAAAGAAATCATTAGGTTTTTTTTTTTTTGAATTTTATTTTTTTTATACAGAAGGTTCTTATCAGTTATGTATTTTTATACATATTAGCGTATATATGTCAATCCCAATATCCCAGTTCATCCCACCACCACAAACCCCTACTGCGCTTTCCCCACTTGGTGTTCATAAGTTTGTCCTCTACATCTGTGTCTTTATTTCTGCCTTGCAAACTGGTTCACCTGTATCATTTTTCTAGAGTCCACATATATGCCTTAATATACGATATTTGTTTTACTCTTTCTTTTTTTTAAATTAATTAATTTATTTTTTAAAATATATTTAATGGAGTATAACTGCTTTACAATGGTGTGATACTTTCTGCTTTATAACAAAGTGAATCAATTATACATATACATATTTTCCCATATCTCTTCCCTCTTGCATCTCCCTCCCTCCCACCCTCCCTATTCCACCCCTCTAGGTGGTCACAAACCACCTAGCTGATCTCCCTGTGCTATGCAGCTCCTTCCCACTAGCTATCTATTTTATGTTTGGTAGTGTATATATGTCTATGCCACTCTCACTTTGTCACAACTTACCCTTCCCCCTCCCCATATCTTCAAGTCCATTCTCTAGTAGGTCTGTGCTTTATTCCCGTCTTGCCCCTAGGTTCTTCATGACCATTTTTTTCCCATAGATTTCATATATATGTGTTAGCATGCAGTATTTGTTTCTCTCTTTCTGACTTACTTCACTCTGTATGACAGACTCTAGGTCCATCCACCTCACTACAAATAACTCAATTTCGTTTCTTTTTATGGCTGAGTAATATTCCATTGTATATATGTGCCACACCTTCTTTATCCATTCATCTGTTGATGGACACTTAGGTTGCTTCCATGTCCTGGCTATTATAAATAGAGCTGCAATGAACATTTTGGTACATGACTCCTTTTGAATTATGGTTTTCTCAGGGTATATGTCCAGTAATGGGATTGCTGGGTCATATGGTAGTTAGGTTTATAGATTTTTAAGGAACCTCCATACTGTTCTCCATAGTGGCTGTATCAATTTACATTCCCACCAACAGTGCAAGAGGGTTCCCTTTTCTCCACACCCTCTCCAGCATTTATTGTTTCTAGATTTTTTTTTTTGAACATCATTATTGGGGTATAATTGCTTTACAATGGTGTGTTAGTTTCTGCTTTATAACAAAGTGAATCAGTTATACATATACATATGTTCCCATATGTCTTCCCTCTTGCGTCTCCCTCCCTCCCACCCTCCCTATCCCACCCCTCCAGGCTGTCATAAAGCACCGAGCCAATATCCCTGTGCCATGTGGCTGCTTCCCACTAGCTATCTACCCTACTACGTTTGTTAGTGTGTATATGTCCATGACTCTCTCTCGCCCTGTCACAGCTCACCCTTCCCCCTCCCCATATCCTCAAGTCCGTTCTCCAGTAGGTCTGCATCTTTATTCCTGTCTTACCTCTAGGTTCTTCATGACATTTTTTTTTTCTTAAATTCCATATATATGTGTTAGCATACGGTATTTGTCTTTTTCTTTCTGACTTACTTCACTCTGTATGACAGACTCTAGGTCTATCCACCTCATTACAAATAGCTCGATTTCGTTTCTTTTTATGGCTGAGTAATATTCCATTGTATATATGTGCCACATCTTCTTTATCCATTCATCTGATGATGGGCACTTAGGTTGTTTCCATCTCCGAGCTATTGTAAATAGAGCTGCAATGAACATTTTGGTACATGACTCTTTTTGAATTTTGGTTTTCTCAGGGTATATGCCCAGTAGTGGGATTGCTGGGTCATATGGTAGTTCTATTTGTAGTTTTTTAAGGAATCTCCATACTGTTCTCCATATTGGCTGAACCAATTCATGTTCCCACCAGCAGTGCAAGAGTGTTCCCTTTTCTCCACATCCTCTCCAGCATTTATTGTTTCTAGATTTTTTGATGATGGCCATTCTGACTGGTGTGAGATGATATCTCATTGTAGTTTTGATTTGCATTTCTCTAATGATTAATGATGTTGAGCATTCTTTCATGTGTTTGTTGGCAGTCTGTATATCTTCTTTGGAGAAATGTCTATTTAGGTCTTCTGCCCATTTTTGGATTGGGTTGTTTGTTTTTTTGTTATTGAGCTGCATGAGCTGCTTGTAAATTTTGGAGATTAATCCTTTGTCAGTTGCTTCATTTGCAAATATTTTCTCCCATTCTGAGGGTTGTCTTTTGCTCTTGTTTATGGTTTCCGTTGCTGTGCAAAAGGTTTTAAGTTTCATTAGGTCCCATTTGTTTATTTTTGTTTTTAATTCCATTTCTCTAGGAGGTGGATCAAAAAGGATCTTGCTGTGGTTTATGTCATACAGTGTTCTGCCTATGTTTTTCTCTAAGAGTTTGATAGTGTCTGGCCTTACATTTAGGTCTTTAACCCATTTTGAGTTTTTGTGTATGGTGTTAGGGAATATTCTAATTTCATACTTTTACATGTACCTGTCCAGTTTTCCCAGCACCACTTATTGAAGAGGCTGTCTTTTCTCCATTGTATATTCTTGACTCCTTTTTCAAAAATAAGGTGACCACATGTGCGTGGGTTTATCTCTGGGCTGTCTATCCTGTTCCATTGATTTATATTTCTGTTTTTGTGCCAGTACCATACTGTCTTGATAACTGTAGCTTTGTAGTATAGTCTGAAGTCAGGGAGCCTGATTCCTCCAGCTCCATTTTTCATTCGCAATATTGCTTTGGCTATTCAAAGTCTTTTGTGTTCCCATACAAATTGTGAAATTTTTTGTTCTAGTTCTGTGAAAAATGCCAGTGGTAGTTTGTGTTTTTCTCTTTCTAACTTCGCTCTGTATTACAGACCCTAGGTCCATCCACATCTCTACAAATTACCTAATTTCATTCCGTTTTAAGCCTGAGTAATATTCCATTGTATATATGTACCACATCTTCTTTACCCATTCGTCCGTTCATGGGCATTTATGTTGCTTCCATGACGTGGTTATTGTAAATAGTGCTGCAATGAACATTGGGGTGCATGTGTCTTTTTGAATTATGGTTTTCTCTGGGTATATACCCAGTAGTGGGATTGCTGGGTCATATGGTAATTCTATTTTAATTTTTTAAGGAACCTCCATACTGTTCTCTATAGTGGCTGTATCAATTTACATTCTCACCAACAGGGCAAGAGGGTTCCCTTTTCTCCACATCCTCTCAAACATTTGTTGTTTGTAGATTTCCTGGTGATGCCCATTCTAACTGGTGTGAGGAAATACCTCATTGTTGTTTTGATTTGCATATCTCTGATAATTAGTGATGTTGAGCAACTTTTCATGTGCCTCTTGGCCATCTGTATGTCTTCTTTGGAGAAATGTCTATTTAGGTCTTCTGCCCATTTTTGGATTGGGCTGTTTGTTTTTTTGTTATTGAGCTACATGAGCTGCTTGTAAATTTTGGAGATTAATCATTTGTCAGTTGCTTCATCTGCAAATATTTTCTCCCATTCTGAGGGTTGTCTTTTGGTCTTGTTTATGGTTTCCTTTGCTGTGCAAAAGGTTTTAAGTTTCATTAGGTCCCATTTGTTTATTTTTGTTTTTATGTCCATTTCTCTAGGAGTGGGTCAAAAAAGATCTTTTTGTGGTTTGTCAAAGAGTATTCTTCCTATGTTTTCTCTAATAGTTTTATAGTGTCTGGGCTTACATTTAGGTCTTTAATCCATTTTGAGTTTATTTTTGTGTAAGGTGTTAAGGAGTGTTCTAATTTCATTCTTGTACATGTAGCTGTCTGGTTTTCCCAGCACCACTTATTGAAGAGGCTGTCTTTTATCCTCTGTATGTTCTTCCTTTCTTTGTCATAGATTAGTTGACCATAGATGCGTGGGTTTATCTCTGGGCTTTCTATCCTGTTCCACTGATCTATATTTCTCTTTTTTTGCCAATATCATACTGTCTTGATTACTGTAGCTTTGTAGTGTAGTCTCAAGTCTGGGAGCCTGATTCCTCCAGCTCCGCTTTTTTCCCTCAAGAATACTTTGGCTATTCAGGGTCTTTTGTGTCTCCATAAAAATTTTAATATTTTTTGTTCTAGTTCTGTAAAAACTGCCATTGGTAATTTGATAGGGATTGCATTGAACCTGTAGATTGTTTTGGGTAGTATAGTCATTTTCATAGTATTGATTCTTCCAACCTTAGAGCGTGGTATATCTCTCCATCAGTTTGTGTCATCTTTGATTTCTTTCATCAGTGTCTTATAGTTTTCTGAATACAGGTCTTTTACCTCCTTAGGTAGGCTTACTCCTAGGTATTTTATTCTTTTTGTTGCAATGGAAATTTGGATTTTTTCCTTAAATTCTCTTCCTGATCTTTTGTTGTTAATGTATAGGAATGCAAGAGATTTCTGTGCATTAATTTTGTATCCTGCTACTTTACCAAATTCATTGATTAGCTCTAGTAAATTCTGGTGGCATCTTTCTGATTATCTATGTATAATATCATGTCATCTGCAAACAGTGACAGTTTTACTTCTTCGTTTCCAATTTGTATTCCTTTCATTTCTTTTTCTTCTCTGATTGTCGTGGCTAGGACTTCCAAAACTATGTTGAATAATAGTGGCGAGAGTTGACATCCTTGCCTTGTTCCTGATCTTAGAGGAAAAGCTTTCAGTTTTTCACCATTGAGAATGATGTTTGCTGTGGGTTTGTTGTATATAGCCTTTATCATGTTGAGGTCAGTTCCCTCTATGCCCACTTTTTGGAGAGTTTTTTTTTTATCATAAATGGGTGTTGAATTTTGTCAAAAGCTTTTTCTGCATCTATTGAGATGATCATATGGTTTTTATTCTTCAATTTCTTAATATGGAGTATCATATTGATTGATTTGCGTATATTGCAGAATACTTGCATCCCTTGCATAAATCCCATTTGATCATGGTACATGATCCTTTTAATGTGTCGTTGGATTCTGTGTGCTAGTATTTTGTTGAGGATTTGTGCTAGTATTTTGTTGAGGATTGAGCATCTATATTCATTAGTGATATTTGTCTGTAATTTTCTTTTTTTGTGGCATCTTTTTCTGGTTTTGGTATTGGGGTGATGGTAGCCTCACAGAATGAGTTTGGGAGTGTTGCTTCCTGTGCAATTATTTGGAAGAGTTTGAGAATTATGGGTGGTGTTAGCTCTTCTCTAAATGTTTGATAGACTTCACCTGTGAAGCCATCTGGTCCTGGACTTTTGTTTGTTGGAAGAATGTTAATCACAGTTTCAACTTCATTACTTGTGATTGGTTTGTTTATATTTTCTATTTCTTCCTGGTTCAGTCTTGGGAGGTTATACCTTTCTAAGAACTTTTCCATTTCTTCCACGTTGTCCATTTTATTGGCATAAAGTTGCTGGTAGTAGTTTCTTAGGATGCTTTGTATTTCTGTGGTGTCCATTGTAACTTCTCCTTTTTCATTTCTAATTTTATTGATTTGAGTTCTCTCCCTCTTTTTCTTGATGAGTCTAGCTAAAGGTTTATCAATTTTGTTTATCTTCTCAAAGAACCAGCTTTTAATTTTATTGATCTTTGCTATTGTTTCCTTCGTTTCTTTTTCATTTATTTCTGATCAGATTTTTATGATTTCTTTCCTTCTACTAACTTTGGGTTTTCTTTGTTCTTCTTTCTCTAGTTCCTTCTGGTGTAAGGTTAGATTGTTTATTTGAGATTTTTCTTGTTTCTTGAGGTAGGATTGTATTGTTGTAAACTTCCCCCTTTGAACTGCTTTTACTGCATCCCATAAGTTTTCGGTTGTCGTGTTTTCATTGTCATTTTTCTCTAAGTATTTTTTATTTCCTCTTTTATTTCTTCAGTGATTTCTTGGTTTTTAATAACGTATTGTTTATCTTCCATGTGTTTGTATTTTTCTCCCTGTAATTTCTTTCTAATCTCATAGTGTTGTGGTCAGAAAAGATGCTTGATATGATTTCAATTTTATTAAATTTACTGAGGCTTGATTTGTGACCCATGATGTGATCTATCCTGGAGAAAGTTCTGTGCACACTTGAGAAGAAACTGTAATCTGCTGTTTTTGGATGTTATGTCCTATAATTATCAATTAAATCTATTGGTCTATTGTGTTGTTTAAAGCTTCTGTTTCCTTGTTAATTTTCTGCCTGGATAATCTGCCCATTGGTGTAAGTGAGGTGTTAAAGTCCCCCACTTTTATAGCTGTTAGCTTTTGCCTTATGTATTGAGGTGTTCCCATGTTGGGTGCAAAAATATTTATAATTGTTATATCTTATTCTTGGACTGATCCCTTGATCATTATGTAGTGTCCTTCCTTGTCTCTTGTAACATTCTTTATTTTAAAGTCTATTTTTTTTTTTTTTTTTTTTTTTTTGCGGTCCGCAGGCCTCTCACTATTGTGGCCTCTCCCTTTGCGGAGCACAGGCTCCGGACGCGCAGGCTCAGTGGCCATGGCTCATGGGCCCAGCCGCTCCGCGGCATGTGGGATCTTCCCAGACCGGGGCACGAACCCGTGTCCCCTGCATCGGCAGGCGGTCTCTCAACCACTGTGCCACCAGGGAAGCCCTTAAAGTCTATTTTATCTGATATGAGTATTGCTACTCCAGCCTTCTTCTGATTTCCACTTGCATTGAATATCTTTTTCCATCCCCTCACTTTCAGTCTGTATGTGTCCCTAGGTCTGAAGTGGGTCTTTTGTAGACAGCATACATATGGGTCTTGTTTTTGTATCCATTCAGTGAGCCTGTGTCTTTTGGTTGAAGCATTTAATCTATTCACATTTAAGGTATTCATATGAATGTTCCTATTACCATTTTCTTAATTGTTTTGTGTCTGTTTCTGTAGGTCTTTTTCTTCTCTTGTGTTTCCCACCTAGAGAAGTTCCTGTAGCATTTGTTGTAGAGCTGGTTTGGTGGTGCTGAATTCTCTTAGCTTTCGCTTGTGTAAAGCTTTTGATTTCTCTGTTGAATCTGAATGAGAGCCTTGCCGGGTAGAGTAATCTTTGTTGTAGGTTCTTCTGTTTCGTCACTTAAATATAGCGGGGCACTTCCTTCTTGCTTACAGTGTTTCTGCTGAGAAATCAGCTATTAACCTTATGGGAGTTCCCTTGTATGTTGTCATTTTTCCCTTGTTGCTTTTAATAATTTTTCTTTGTCTTTAATTTTTGTCAGTTTGATTACTATGTGTCTCAGCATGTTTCTGTTTGTGTTTACCTTGCCTGGGACTCTCTGTGCTTCCTGGACTTGGGTGGCTATTTCCTTTCCCATGTTAGGGAAGTTTTCGACTATAATCTCTTCAAATATTTTCTTGGGTCTTTCTCTCTCTCTCTCTTCTCCTTCTGGGATACTTATAATGTGATTGTTGCTGCCTTTAATGTTGTCCCAGAGGTCTCTTAGGCTGTCTTAATTTCTTTTCATTCTTTTTTCTTTATTCTGTTCCGCAGCAGTGAATTCCACCATTCTGTCTTCCAGGTCACTTATCCGTTCTTCTGCCTCAGTTATTCTGCTATTGATTCTTTCTAGTGTAGTTTTCATTTGTTATTGTATTGTTCATCTCTGTTTGTTTGTTCTTTAATTCTTCTAGGTCTTTGTTAAACATTTCTTGCATCGTCTCAATCTTTGCCTCCATTCTTTTTCCAAGGTCCAGGATCATCTTCACTATCATTATTCTGAATTCTTTTTCTGGAAGGTTGCCTATCTCCACTTCATTTAGTTGTTTTCCTCAGGTTTTATCTTGTTCCTTCATCTGGTGCATAGTCCTTTGCCTTTTTATTTTGTCTATCTTTCTGTGAATGTGGTTTTCATTCCACAGGCTGCAGTACTGTAGTTCTTCTTGCTTCGCTGTCTGCCCTCTGGTGGATGATGCTATCTAAGTGGTTTATGCAAGCTTCCTGATGGGAGGGACTGGTGGTGGGTAGAGCTGGGTGTTGCTCTGGGGGGCAGAGCTCAGTAAAACTTTAATCTGCTAGTCTGCTGTTGGGTGAGGCTGGGTTCCCTCCTTGTTGGTTGTTTGGCCTGAGGTGACTGAGCACTGGAGGCTACAGGCTGTTTGGTGGGACTAATGGCAGACTCTGGGAGGGCTCATGCCAAGGAGTACTTCCCAGAACTTCTGCTGCCGGTGTCCTTGTCCCAGCAGTGAGCCGCAGCCACCCCCTGCCTCTGTAGGAGACCCTCCAACACTACTAGGTAGGTCTGGTTCAGTCTCCTATGGGGTCACTGCTCCTTCCCCCTGTGTCCTGATGCACACACTAATTTGTGTGTGCCTTCCAAGAGTGGAGTCTCTGTTTCCCCCAGTCCTGTCAAAGTCCTGCAATCAAATCCTGCTAGCCTTCAAAGTCTGATTCTCTGGTAATTCCTCCTCCAATTGCCAGACCCCCCAAATTGGGAAGCCTGATGTGGGTCTCAGAATCTTCACTCCAGTGGGTGGACTTATGTGGTATAATTGTTTTCCAGCTTGTGAGTCACCCACCCAGCAGTTATGGGATTTGATTTTATTGTGATTGCACCCCTCTTACCATCTCATTGCTGCTTCTCCTTTGTCTTTGGATGTGGGGTATCTTTTTGGTGCGTTCCAGTGTCTTCCTGTTGATGATTGTTCAGTAGTTAGTTGTGATTCCAGTGCTCTCGCAAGAGGGAGTGAACACACGTCCTTCTACTCTGCCATCTTGAACCAATCCAAAAAATCGTTTCTTTAAGCTCTTAAACGTTGGGGTGGATTTTTTGTAATTATAGATAAATGATATCCTTATTATGGACTAGGAGATCTAAGTGTTTTATATTTAGTATCTAAATGAATTTTCTTAACAATACTGTGAGGGCAATACTATTAAAGACACCACGTTACAAATAAAGAACTTGAAGTTCAGTGAATTTAAGTAACTTGCTGAAGGTAAAGCAACAAATTAAATCAAGCTCTGGCCTCAGGAAACTATTTATATCACTCTACCATTCTATGAGGATGTTTTAAAGTATTGAGTTATCCCAAAGTTTCATTCAGTTTTTTCTGTAAGATGGCCCTAGTAGCACTTAGTTGTCTTTAACTTCATTGGAAACAATTTTGTTAGGTTGTATATGACAGCTGTCATATCAGCGTGCATTTAAAAAAGACTTATCAAAATTGCTGGATTTTTGTGTAGCCATTTTAATATAGAAGATGGAAGGAGAAAAGCAACACTTTTGGCACATTATGCTTTATCATTGCAAGAAAGGTAAAAACACAACTGAAACTCAAAAAAAGATTTGCGCAGTGTATGGAGAGGTGCTGTGACTGATCAAACGTGTCAAAAGCGGTTTGTGAAGTTTCATGCTGACGATTTCTCGCTGGATGATGCTCCACAGTCAGGTGGACCAGTTGAAGTTGATAGCGATCAAATTGAGACATTAATTGAGAACAATCAACATTGTACCACACTGGAGATAGCCAACATACTCAAAATATCCAAATCAAGTGTTGAAAATCATTTGCACCAGCTTGGTTATGTTAATCCCTTTGACGTTTGGTTTCCAGATAAGTTAAGTGAAAAAAACCTTTTTGACCGTATTTCCACGTGCCATTCTCTACTTAAATGTAAAGAAAACGTTCCATTTTTAAAACAAATTGCAATGGGCGATGAAAAGTGGATACTGTACAATAATGTGGAATGGAAGAGATCGTGGGGCAAGCAAAATGAACCACCACCAACCACACCAAAGGCCAGTCTTCATCCAAAGAAGGTGATGTTGTGTATATGGTGGGATTGGAAGGGAGTCCTCTATTATGAGCTCCTTCAGGAAAACCAAACGATTAATTCCAACAAGTACTGCTCCCAATTAGACCAACTGAAAGCAGCACTCAACAAAAAGACTCCTGAATTAGTCAACAGAAAACGCATAATCTTCCATCAGGATAACGCAAGACCGCATGTTTCTTTGATGACCAGGCAAAAACTGTTACAGCTTGGCTGGGAAGTTCTGAGTCATCTGCCATATTCACCAGACATTGCACCTTCAGATTTCCATTTATTTCAATCTTTACAAAATTCTCTTAATGGAAGAAATTTCAATTCCCTGTAAAAGACTGTAAAAGGCACCTGGAACAGTTCTTTGCTGAAAAAAATAAAAAGCTTTGGGAAGATGGAATTATGAATTTGCTTGAAAAATGGCAAAAGGTAGGGAACAAAAGGGTGAATACGTTGTTCAATAAAGTTCTTGGTGAAAATAATAAATGTCTTTTATTGTTACTTTAAAAACGAAGGTACTTTTTGGCCAGCCCAATATCATTCTATGATAATATTTGTGAAGGAAAAATGGTGGGTGATGAGGCCTTTAAAATCAAAGCCTGTATTATTTTTCTACATGGAATATAATGCTTCAGTTTTTGGAATTGCAAAAAAAATAATAGTATGTATCGAAAAAGGAGAGAAATCTAAAATACAGATAATTTATTTGTCACTGAATATACATACACGTATATCAATCAGTATCATGTATTCAAATAATTTCCAAACAACTCAAAAAGTGTATAGTGCAATAATTTTAAAAATTTAAACAATGCATGATGCTGAGGTGCTAGATCCTCTACAACAGTGGTCCCAAACCACGGTACCGGTCTGCCACCTGCTAGGAACCGGGTCGCACAGCAGGAGGTGAGCGGTGTGCAAGCAAGCAAAGCTTCGTCTGCTCTTCCCCATCGCTTCCTATCCCTCGAATTGCCACCTGAACCATGCCCCCCACACCGTGGAAAAATTGTCTTCCATGAAACCGGTCCCTGATGCCAAAAAGTTGGGGACCGCTGTTCTACAAAGTTACAAAAAATCAATTCTACCAAATTTCTCTGATACCTTCATAAACTTAAGCTTCATAGCTTCATAAGCTTAAAAACACAACATTGTGCTCCCTTGGGCACTCAAGTCACCTTGAGATTTTTGTTTCAGGCCAAGCCACCGCCTTCAGGATCCCCAGCTGCACCTGGGCCCCCTCTGAGGCAAGCTAATTAATCAAAATGCCCATAGGTGAGAGGTTACATTCAATTAACTATTTATTGAGCACCTGCTAGTAATCTCATTGCTAGGTTCTGTGGCAGAGACAAAGAAGTAAGAAACATTGTCTCATAGGAAGCCAAAAATTTATGGTGGAAATCCACCAAATTGTTCCCTCCCTTCAGCCTCTTTGGCCATGAGATGGAAGATCTGACAACCATTAATGTATCAGTTGTAGTCATCCACCCAGAAGGTACTAGTTTTAACTGATGTACCGAAAGCATACAGGCCCATGAGTCATGAAAGGAACTTTTGAAAGCCTCCGTATGAACAAATTGCTCATTGCTAGCCCTCATGGTTGCCCACCTGGTTTCCATCTCCCACATCATATTTGGGGTCTTTTAAAAAGAATAATTTTCAGACCTACACACTCACAATATATCCAAAATAGCAGATAAAATGAACGTCTGCATTAAAGATAAACACTTTAACCCTCACTGCTGTTGAAAGTCCCCATCAGAGAGTGGTGTTCAGCATCTTCATGTTCAGAGCTTCCTTTTCCACTCCTGATCCAGCCTCATTATATGTGGCTAAAGATAAACCTGCTACCATTGCCTTGGCGACATATCCATTTGCTAAAAGAGGAAATAAAGCCCGTGGTTTATATTAAATTTTCTATCTGCCAGGTTTCTTACACTAATTTAGGAAATACGTTTTATTTATTTATTTATTTGCCCGGGCTGCGAGGCTTGCAGGGATCTTAGTTCCCCAAGCAGGGATCAACCCCGGGCCCACTGCAGTGAAAGCACCAAGTCCTAACTACTGGACTGCCAGGGAATTCCCGGGAAATAGGCTTTAAAAGCAATAGATATTAGTAGCCTACAAATAGTAACAGGAAAATATTTCATAAGGGAAGATACTCATGAAAATGTTAGAGTTTATTTTTTAAATCTGAACCAAAGAGTTTTGGTGCCATTAATGTTCTTTAATGTTCTCTACTAAAATATTATTTCTGCTCTAAAATTTATACTATGTTTAGTCTTTTAGTGACTTCCTGGATTTTTCATATTGGAATTTATATATGGTTAAAGAAAGTAGAGATTATACTGAGGAAGCCCTAACTATAGATTTGAAAACAATAAAAGATTAGTGTTTTAAGGCTATAGTGTGTAAATCAGATAAAAATGCAAGTTTAAAACTCAAGAATTTTTGAATCCTTATTGTAGGTTTCCAGCAGAAGGAACTGTAGCCTCATAATTGTTATCTGTTATTTACACTCCACTTCAAACTTCCTGTGATTTTACTTTCTTTTTTCCTTTTATCAGATTCTGTTGGTAAATGAAAAAAAAGAGATGGAAGAGTTTTCAAAACTGAACCTAAACACTAAAAAGTAGCAGATTGTAGAACAGCAAAACACCACAAAAGTATTCATAGTGTTTAATTTCCACGCTTCAATTTGTTGGCTAGAAACCACGATTAGCAGTTATCTCACACGTATTGCTCACAGTTTAGGAAATCGGCTAGGCAGCTTTCCCAGTAAATGCAGAGAAAATGACAGGGCCTGCACTCTGTTGGAACAGAAGTACATCTAGACTATGTTTGGGGGCACAATGCCAGAGTCTGCATTTCTTACCTTGTAAATAACCATTGTTATTGCAATAGGATTCTCACCTCCAAAGTTATTCTTTTAATTAATTTCTATGTTTACCTTATTTTCAAAGGGATTATTCTAATAAATCATTGAATTCTGAAAGCATTCAAAAATTACCTCAGTTTAGTTTGTTTTTTATTTACAGGGACTATTACATAGCTAACTAGTAGAATACCTAAATACTAACAGTTGTTGAGTACTCATGTAATATATAAGTGTTTTTATACATCATTCATTCAACATATCTCTATCTTCTACTATGTGCCCTATTCTAGGTCCTAGAGACAGCTGTGGACAAAACAGTCCCTGCTCACATGGAGTTTACAGTCCAGTAGGGAAACAACAAATAAATTAAACATAAAGCATGTGTATGAAAATAAGTCTATGAAGAAAAATGAAGCAGAGAAGGCAAATAGTGACTGTGTGTGTATGTGTGAGAAAGAGAGAGAGAGAGAAAGCATCTCATCCAAATGATAAGTTGACATATGAACAGAGACCTGAAGGAGGTGAGGAAATCCAAAACTGGATCTCAGGAGGATGTTTGTTAAAGAGTATTGAGCAATTATTCATTGGGTGTTTCTTATGAACCACTTATTTAATCCTCACAGCAGCACTTCATGGTAGGTATTTTTATTACTCCCATTTTACAGTTAAGAGGATTGAGGCTTAAAAATGTAAAGAAACTTGCTTAAGGCCACACTGTATACAAAGGACAAGTTAAGATTTGAACCCAGATCTGCCTCATTCACAAGCTGTGCTTTTAACCATCCTGTCAAATCATGCAACTACCCAATACCAAGATGTCTACGTGCTCAATAGGATATTAGGCTAGTCAGTTACAACATCACACTTGGAAAAAAAATCAATTTGAGAGGAAAAAAGTAAATGAAGTTTGGCTCAATCAAATAAATAAATGAGAAACATTCCTCTCCACCCCCCTGGTGAAGGATCTAGATGGAAACAGAGCTGACCTTGTAAGTTATGGCTCTCCAGGCACAAAAAACAAAGAATGACCCAGCTGACCCTGTGGGGCAGGTACTGAAATTGTCTTTCAAAGCAGCATTCGCAGAGCTGCCAGAGGAGGCCAGGAGTAGGGAGGGGGGAGAGGAAGAAGAAGGGAACAGGAATGGAGTTTGATGTTGGAAGTCTCTATATCACTTCCCCTTCAGTTCACCCTTCTCTTTTCAGTTGAATCTCAGCACCAGGTTTGGATGTTTACATCTGGCTATATAATTGAGGTCTTCACAAGGTATAATCTACCTCAAGACTGGTCCTGCAGGGATAGAAGGAATTGCATCCAAGACCCACCATCCACATGGCTTCACTTAAGCTGACAAAGGGTGGCAGAGCTATCACCGCTCCAGCTGTCCAGGCTTTGGGCCCCTTGATTTCCTCTTCATCCCCGGAAGGCCTTATACCTGTGCATTAAGTGTGTGTGTGAAGATAGAAGGGTATGCTGTAGGAAAATGAGAACAGGGGAAGCTGTGTTCTCCAGCCACTGAATAAGTGGGGTTCTGCAATAACTGAGTGATTTGAGGGAAAGTGGACATACAATCCCAAGCAATCAAAGGGAAGATTATCTTAATACCAGGGGTAGGTGTTTTCTTTCTGCTTCTCAAGTCTAAAGAGGGAAAGC
The DNA here is from genome assembly GCF_964270905.1 of Leucopleurus acutus. Taxonomy (NCBI): domain Eukaryota; kingdom Metazoa; phylum Chordata; class Mammalia; order Artiodactyla; family Delphinidae; genus Leucopleurus; species Leucopleurus acutus. Next base: position 27,653,709 of record NC_139152.1, on the reverse strand, counting down.
AGAACGAATGGAGTGGCTTTGTTGTAAACTTTAAGGTCAAGGACTCTTTCTGTTGAGCTTAGCTCTCAAGCTCTCAGAAGTCAACTAAGTGTGAAACATAACTAATAGCCGGGTAAGTATAAGTTGTGGAAGATAGGACTGAAAGTCAGAGGCTCCTTCCATGGGACCCCTACAAAGAGCCTATCATAAAGAGGACTTCATCAACGTTAGCAGGGCTGTTAGAAAGTATCACCTATTGCAAGTGTGCTCTCTTATTGGAGTTTCTCTGTGTGGGTGTGTTCCTAAGAGAGGAGTGGGTGAGCAAGAGTGTACTGGGTACAATTTGAGTATGTGCAAGAGAAAACAGAAACTCGCAGTGAGGAAAAACATAGGTTTACGGGGACAGCATCTGTGCAAAAAAAGGACACAGTCCCTGAAACTGTACTAAAGGAAAAACAAAACAAACAAACAATTTTAAAATGTCTTATTTTACACAAGACATCTTCTTGGCACATTTCCCTCCTACTTCCTTTTCCGCCTGAACAAATAGCCCCTTCTCACCCCAGGTCCACGAAATGTTTCGAACAGTCTGACAGAGCCTGACTAACCAGATAGACTACTCACTCCCGGATCCCAGAGGCAAACCCGAGCCCAAGAACAGAAGTGACTCTCCAGGGTGCACGTGCCTGGAGGTCGGCCCTTGAGCAATCAAGCGGAAATCACATCCTTTTCGAGGGCTGGGCCGAGGCCGGGCGAGGCAAAGAGAGCGGTGCGCGGCCCCGGGCCACAGGATCCGAGGTGACTCGGAGAGTGTGCACGCCCTGGGGCGGACCGCGCCCCTCTCCCGTTTCCCTGCAAGGAGTTCAACTAGTCAGGTGTTGGCGCGCGCGGCCCGCGCGGCCCAGCTCCCTGGCGGATTGCGCTTGCCGCGCTGGAGCCGCGCCCCCTCTCCCGGGCAAAGGCCCAGCGCCAGGATTCCCGAGGCCTCGCTCGCCGCAGCTCTGGCCTCTCACCGGCGCGAAGGCGGGGCCGGAGGCGGGGCCGGCGTGGCGGGGCGGGGCTCGTACCAGTGCCCCGGGCTCCGCCGCAGCTTCGCCCGCAGGTCTCGCGGCAGGCGCGTGGCTTGGTCGCCAGCTCCGGCCCCATGGCAGCTCTAGGCTCCTCGGCTGAGTGCGGCTACATCCGTACAGTCCTGGGCCAGCAGATCCTGGGGCAGCTGGACAGCTCCAGCCTGGCCTTGCCCTCCGAGGCCAAGCTGAAGCTGGTGGGGAGCAGCGGCCAGGCGGTCAAGAGCCTGCGGATCCAGGAGCAGGTGCAGCAGACCCTGGCCCGGAAGGGCCGCAGTTTCGTGGGCAACGGTGAGTGGAGCCCCGCTGTGCCCTGTACCGCCCCCACCCTGCTCCTTATCCCTTCCCTCCCCCTCCCTCACCCTCAGCGCCCAGTTGCTTCGACTCGCTTCTTCCTGAGGGTGCGGAACCTGGTGTTCTGCCCACCTGTGGGTCGTCGGCCCTTTGTACGATCTGTCGCGCCTCCAGACTCAGACCAGCTTACTTTGGGAAAGCACTGTTTTTAAAAACAAACTCTTACTCAGATGTGTCGTATATGTATCTACGTATATTAAGTGTTTATATATATATATATATATATATATATATATATATATATGAAAAGAATTCAGTCCAAGATTCCCTTTCTTAACCTATTCCCCTAGGCCCCCCCGCCCCCACCCCCACCCCAGGGGACTTCATCTGGAGGCTCCGGCAGTCTGTAAATACTTTGAAATTCTCTGCAGAAATTTGGTATGATCATTTTTCTGGGAGAAAGCGCCCCTAGGTTTTACTAAAAATTTTTAAAGGATCTATGACCTCCATAAATATTTTTAAAAAGAAAACCTGAAAACACTGGCGCTCCTACAACCTGTAAATTGCGATTGTGGTGCTTCGCCCAGGTACTTCGGAGCACTCCACCCAGTGTACTGAGCGAGTGGTTGATCTAGGAAGTGAAAAGATTGGGTAGGAGAGTTTGGGCTGGGGAACAATCACCCCACCCCACGGGTGACGAGGAGGAGAAAGAAGGGGACTTTGGCCCCGCCGGCAGCAGCCCCGCCGGCCTTGCTGCGCCCCGCCAACGCACTCGTGAGCACAGCGCTGGTACCTACGAAAAATTAAACTTGGAGGTGAACAGAGTTAAAACAACACACACACACACACACACACACACAAAGAACACTATATTAGTAACTGATAGTCAAAGGAGGTGGAAGGGGAAGAAGATGGCAAACCAGTTGTGAAAATTAGAGAACGTGAAATATCATTTCTCTCCTGCTAAAAGTCAGATGATCAGAGCCACTCAGTAATTCTTTTACTAGTTGTTTAATTTATTTTTTCATTATAAAAGTATTCTAGGCTTATTATGGAAACGAGAGGAAAGAAATTAAACAGTTAAGTTGGGTTATCAGTTGTTTCCTGCAATGTTGAACTGTTTCTCTAGGAAGTTAACTTGAGAAATGGCAAATGTAGAACCCATTAGGAAAAAGAAAAATGCTTGCAGATCAGATCAGAGATTTAAAACAGCAGACCCTGCGAAGCTGTATTGTTTTACATTTATGTAAAAGAATTTTAAAGGATCAGGCAATCAATATTTACATACTTGAAAGGTAAAGAGATGTTTAATAATTACAGTTGATGTAATTGTGTACCTACTATGTGCCAAGAATTGAACTCTGTGGTTTGCATTCATTATGTTACTTATGTTTCCAGAAAAAAAAAACTTGTGAGGTAGGGTGCTTTAATCCCCATTTTACAGATGAGGAAACGAAGCAGTTAAGTAACACTCAATTTCCCACAGGTAATAAGTAGCAAAACTGGTAGTACTTAAACTCCCAAGCCTGAATTTTTAAACTACTCATCAGCTATATTGTTAAGCTTTTTGGTAATTAATAGAAAGTGGGATTTTAATTAAACCTTAAGCCTCTCTAAGCCCCCATCCCATTTTCCTTTAAATAAAACTGAGATAGTTCTGAGAGAGTGGGGAGGTCTCAGTGACATAGAACTGCCACAGCACATGGAAAAAAGAACGTATATTTACATTTAGGAGTCTGACTAAAGACCCTAGGACAACTGAGGTCAATTTTTGACCAGTGGAGTCATTGCACCCCTTTAGTCTGTGCAGGTCCAGTGCCAAACTGAAACCAAATTAGCTGCTTCTGCATAGGGGAACACAAGGGATGCACCTGAAATATCCTTTCTTACCCTCTGAGAATGGCTGGCTAGGAAGAGCAACCAGACATCAACTATTCAATAAATGCAGGGAATGAACAGAAGGAAAGGGAGCATTGCCGAGCATCTGCTATGTGCCTGACCCTGTTCAAGAATATGTTTGCATTTTATTATATCCTTAAAACAATTATATGAGATAGATATGCAGATCCATTTCACATATGAAGAATGTGTCAGTCTCTCAATATTTATTGGACGCTTAGTCCCAAACCCACACATGATTTGTTCTCTTGACAATGGCACATTCATGTTGTTTGGTGAATTCAGGAACTATCAGGTGAGTCTGTTCTTCACGCAGGGCACGATGCAGGTGCTGAATTAAACATACACTCTCCTTGCTTTAAAGCAAGGAGTTCAAAGTCTGTAGAAGGAAAATGCTCTCTCTAAAAAAATTCGTTATCAAATAAAAAATGGTAAGCTACCCAAAGGAAGAAGAGCCAACGAATTATAGAGTTTAGAAGAATGAGTTAGACTACTAGCTGAAGGGAATTTTGAAAAGCTTCTTGGAGGAATTGGGATTTTAGGTCTCAAAAATTCAGTAGGATTGGACAGAGGGAAGGGTTTGGAGGAAGAGCATTCTAGGAGGGAACAGCAGGAATATTACACAGTTCACAGAATTGATATCGTAGATAGAACAAAGGGCACTGTCATGATGCTTCTGCTCCAATGCTTAGGGCAACTGCTTGAGTCCAACTAAGAAACAAAGTGTTTGAAATATTTTTATTGCAACAGGAGCTTCCCAACAAGCTGAAATACACTCAGCCTACACAGAAGTGCAAGCCAGGCAGAGAGATAAGGCAACAAACAACACCTATTTACTTTAAACCTCAGCTTTCTGAGACTCAAAGGGGAAATCAGCTTCAAAGGAATTTAGCGTTAACACACCATGGAACAATTACCAGGGGTGATTTGTGTATGTTGTTTAATTAAAGTTCTTTGAAAAGGTTTGGGGGCTCCTAATGGTTGTGAGTATTGTTTTTATTATTTCCGTATTACTATCCTGTCTCTAAAGTTGAAACAGACAGGCAGTTGTTGAAACAGTGCTGGCCTGGAAAGAATCCTGTATCAACATAAATTCCGGGAAGAAATGACCCTGGTGTTAACTGCTGTTAGCTCCAGGGACCTGGAGAATTCTGAATTGTTGACATACCTGTAAGATTGAGGCAGCAGATAATATGCTGAAAACAGGGATGAGATAAATGTGACTGATTTGTTGATAAATACCCTGCAAGGGTCTTTAAGCTGTCAACTTCTCTCTAATGCCTTTATATAAGTGAATGGTTTTCATTGTAAATTACTCTAACTTTTGTTATTTTAGATTGTGTTGAACATTTTAAAATTGGCTGTAACTCTTGGGGACGGGGGAGTGGGGGGCGGGGGGGTGGTGGTGTGTGGAACAGAGGTGTATAGCAGCACTGTGAGATGAGTCTGTATTGTAGGAAATTTAAAAAATTCTTTTATAAAAGTCACATAGAAGACATTTAAGAATTGCAAGTACAGTATTAGCAAAGGGAAGAATTTTTAGTGTCCATATTCTATTTATTACATTTACTTTGAAAGTACTACTACTTTACTTATTACAACAGTTCCCCCTTGGGTGCCTGGGTAAGGAAGAAAGTCATGCTTTAAATTATTGTATGTATACGATACGTATAAAACACAATGAACAATATCCTAATAAAATTTGCAGCTTCTCTGGAAATCAGCCAAAGGCATGCTGTTTACTTAAATGGTTTTCCTGGCCAAGATATTTTGAATATCTGTAATCAGAAAGAATTTTGGAGAAAAGACTGAAAATTGGCTAAGGTAGCAAAAAAGGCAATTAATAGGTATTATTTGTGGGGCAGAGGCCCGGGGTGGGGTGGGGGGGAGTTAGACATTGTTTAAATCCTGTATGAATTATTTGTTGCCAAAAAAAGGAATGCCAGGAATGAAGCAATTCTGGAAGCGAGGCGACTGGTCATTTAGAAAGCAGGAGAAATCAAGAGAGAAGGAAAAAAAGTTAGATGGTGGGGTGGCAGGGACATGGCCATGCTGCTGTGATTGTAAAATGTCAGTAGTGCTACATGATTTAATGTACTTCCTTGTCTGCCAGTGTCTAGCAGATCAATTGCAATGACTTAAAAAAAAAAGTGCCTTTTTTTTTTTTTAGAAATTCTTCTGATTATAATAAGTCAAAGGAAATAGAATGTTAACAACATGGTGATTACAAAAAAATTAACTCCCCTCCCCTAGAAATGGTGAAAACACATCTTTTTTTTTTTTTTGAAAACACATCTTTTATGGATAAGGTCTTGAGTGAAGGCGTGAGTAGGGGTGCTTCAGAATCAATGGAAGTATTAACAGTGTTTGATTATAAAAGTACATTGCTCTATGTGTCCCAGATAAGGTGCAAGAAATTTCCTTAAGAGAAAACAGCTGTTCACTTAGGCTTTTTAAAAGACTGCATTAATGTTATTTATGCCCTGTGTTAGTAAGTTCCAGTCATGGGAACAGCTTACTTGAATTAGATATTCTAGGTATTTGTTGTTCACATTGGCTTATTCTCCTAATTGTTTTGGATATCAGCTTTAAATTTTTCCCCTATGTGTTAAAATAAGGTCATACATATTTACTTTATTTTATCTTCAAATAGTCAACATTAATTTTACACTCATTGAATTTCTGGTCTGATCAATAGAAATTATTAAAAGCTTAATTTTTTTCTTTTCTGAGAGCAAGCATATTATTGACAACCTATCTATGATAATAATGTATAACAAATATGCTGCTAAAACCTCTGGAATTTATATATCAGACTTGATTAATATTGTCTGTAATAAGATCATTTGATACTATCTCAGATGACATTCAAGAATTTTAAGTTATACAATTCTGAGATAAATGTTGGACTCCAACTATTTTGTGCCAGTACACAAATGTATGAAGACATAAATACCATACTCCTTCTAGGGAAGTAAACAGTAAAAGGAGTGTTGCAAGTGGGAATAGACACAATTAGTAGAAAACTTAATCTTTGTGCTAGAGTGAGCCATCTCACTCCCCTGACTTATTAATATAAGAACAATAAGCAGAATTTCAGGTCTTCTTATAATAGAATGATTGAAAAATCTATTGTGTATATTTTGTGTTATGCCATTAATGGTGATTGGATATAGGACGTAAAAACAGTTGCTCTATTCTTAAGTGCTTAAAGATGAGCTGGGGAGCCCAATCAATATGTAGACTTAAATGAAAAGGCATATTTAGAAAAAAGAATCTTGAGCATTTGAAAACACAGCTCACCATTACCATTAAAAGAATTCACATATTTGTTTTCTTGGAGTAATCAGCTTTAGGCTTAACAATATTAATTGGCCAAAGCATCATAATCAAAGTTCTGCAATTCCTTGATATCCAGAAGAAAATACTGCTCATTAGAAGCTTAATAAATTATTCCCACTTTATCTTAAATCTCACTAATATGTTCACAGGATACGGGTGAGAAGGATCACATCCGAATTATTGTATCTTGATTACCTTTTTCTTTGAAGGAGGAAAATAAATGGAAACTTTTCTTGACAGATCATAGGAACTTATAGAATACCAAAATATTGCAGATAAAACACAAGCCATACAGATAAGAGAATGACAGTAAATATATATTATGCAGATGTAGAATCAACCTTGCCACAACGAACATAGTCATCTTTTCTAATCACTTAGCGTCTGCCTGCATTTGGGGGAAAATTTTTTTTCTCTCTATATTCCCAGAATGACAGAGAAACAGTAGGAAATATTTGAGCACCTTCCATCCACTCCAAGACAAAAGCATACATGCAACTATCATCTTCACATTTTGGCTCCACTGTGGTAATCCACAGGATAGATGTAGGCCTGAAGGATTAAGTGCAAACTGAATGTGTATAACTAGGATATTTTTAATGTACAAGAAAATATTGACTAATCAACCATTAACTTGTGAGGTGCTGATGAAGGACTGTGCCAGAAATGGTAGTAAAATATGTGATTCTTTATATCAAGAAGGTAAATCTGGCCTCACTCCAATTCATTCCTCACCTAGGTAGTAAACTTTCTAAAATCTCAGCACATCATTTCCTGATTTAAATTACTTCGGTCTCTTGCTGTTCTCTATAGGAGTGAAATTCTTATTCAGCATGGCATTCCAAGTTCTCCATGCCTGCATCTTCTCAAACGTGGTCCTATCACCACTACTCCCACACCCAACCAAACACCAGCGATTTATCTTGCTCGATTCCTATCCCTACCCCCAACTGCCCTCACTCCTCTCTCCCTTCTTTTGGCTGGGTTAACTCTTAAACGCCACTCAAAACTCAGTTCAGTTGTGCCCCTGTATAGGCAGCCGTCCCTCATCCATCCTGATCCAAGTTAAAGATTTGATCACTGTGATGCGCACAAGATGTTTCAGTAGGGGAAAAACATGAAAAAATGCAGGGGTTTTCTGAAAATACATTTGGCAGATTTGGTGGATTTAAAGAAGGGACAGCAGTTATGTATCAGTTGGGAGAGAAGAGGTTAGTACTGTCAAGTGAGGGGCAGTGGAAATATCATGTCTTGAGTCATTACAAAAACCTATAGCAAGTTTTTTAAAGAAAAAGTTCTTTAAATTCATCTTTTTTGACTATTAGTTGCATCACTGTGAGTATAATGTGCTATTTGTCATTGTGGCTCTAAAGTTTTACAAGTGATCATTATGAGGTATCTCAGAAAATGAATTGGCAAGAATGCCAAAGTAAGGTGATAAATTATAGGAATTCATATAGATTTAGAAACCTCCAGGGTGTACCAACTTAGTGCTTTACTAGTGTGCTAAGTTACCAGTTTATAATCACAAATTTTATGATCACATATTCTGGCTACTCAAACAAAATACATGATATAGACACCTGCAGTATAAAAGGGCCTTTTTTTTTTTAAGGGCCTTTTAAATATGTGTTTTGTGGTTATCTAGAGCAGTAATTTGAGGATTACCCCCAAAATGTCATAAACTGATGTCATAAACTGCATAAGAGGCTCCTGAAAAATAAGGCCTTCTGGTGGCTAGTTAGTATATTATTAGTGGGTGATAGCCATTGACTTAGTGACACAGTGGCACATGGAGTGTGTGGACCTTTTGCTAGGATTGTTGGTCTGTCCCTGGCATATTCAACTTTGTTTGAAGCCAGCTCTGCTCAGCACTGTACTACCAACACTGACTCCTGGCATATTCCACTTTGTAAGAACTCATAGCCAGTACTTTCCAACTGTACACTCAGTACACTGAGTTGTTCCTCATGGTTGATTATGTGAGCTTTCTTAACTGGTAAGTTACAGCCCTGCACATTTTTTGTTAATTTTTCAATAATGCAAAACATTATTAGGCTTTGGTCTGCTTTAAAACAATTTTTCACTATAGTTTTTTAAGCCAACAAATTCCGCTCCTCTTCCAGCCTGAGCAAGTGCTTACCTGAGTTGCACACAAGGTTGTAGAATTGCGGCTTGTGTGAATATCTGATCATTTTTCTTAGAAAGTAAAAACAGAAGAAGATAAAAGAAATATTTTTTTTTAATGTTAAGTCCAGGAAAATGAATTCTATGTTATATGCCCACACAGGCAAAGGAAAATCCTTCACCAGCTCAGGAGTCCTGTTGTATGGTTCTTGATGGGTCCTTACATATTTTGTGTTTTCTTTTAAGTACCTACTTTTGTTAGTAAATTATTTTAAGGATCCATTTAAATATGAATTGCTATACAAATTCCTTCTGATAAGTTTCAAGAGGTCACGTAGTTAAATCTTTTTAAGGTATATGGAGAAAGAGAACTGTTGCTACCCAGAGGTTGCTGTGAAAAGACCAAATACAAGAAAGTGATAGCTTTTAGAGCTTTCAGACTTCCAGAATCTAATCTCTTTCCATCAAAAAGACCATTGTGAATCCACACAGTGAAGGCAACTGCTTGTGATTGTGAGCACAATAAATTGTAGCATTTAAATCAGTACTGGTAGTGAACACATACTGATTTCTATGCATACCTGTTTTCACGGGAATTTCTTATACCTCCATCTCTACACATTCTCCTTTTAAAGCTCAGTGTGAACCAAATCAGTTTTTCACCTATGCTCAGAGGGTGCTAGATGCTTGAAAGAAAAGATGCTTCTCTGAATGTGAATGCTACTCTCTTCTCTCTAATATAAGCAGGTTATTTAAAGGTCTTGTTTGTTTGTTTAGCAACTCTCTATCATCTACTTACCATAAGGGAAGCTGTATTTTTAAACATGCCCAGATACCAGTAATGGAGTCACAATAGAGGCTTGTCAATTTGATTTCATAACTATATTAAATTTAACCAATTGGGTAATAAAGCTGGTCACAAAAGCTACAAAGAACTGATTATGGAAATTAATTTTCTATTTTTAACCCTAACAATATTTCATTATTTTGGACAACACTTGCATAGATGACCAGAAATCAAGATATTTTCCCACGAACAGCTGCTTAGGGGTCACATCATTCAGATTAACATTCAGAATTGGAAAGAGAGAAAATTACATTTCCCGTGAGGTCTGCACCTCTGCAGTCTTCTGAGCAATTTGGAATCCTTCCATCGAAACCAACCCCCCTCGTTCTCACCCTTCCACCCTGCCCCCACAATTGCTTTGACCTGAATTGCTTGTTATTTGAGGAGGATGGAGTTCTGTAACTGCGTCCTTCATTTCCCTTAAAGTGGGCTCCATAGATGTCCACAGTGTTCTTAGAAGACAAGGTTTGGGTAATGTTGCCTGAGTCAGTATTATTAATAATTTGAAATAGTCCCTAAAAATCATTGCCTTCTTTAGGAGACAGCAAAAGCACATTATGCAGTGTGTAAGTGAAATGAATGACCAGTTAAAACCACAAAATGATCATCCTCAGTGGCTGGGTCAATCAAAAATAACCAGAAAAAGCCAAATTCAGTACCCGAATCAAAACTCTTAGATACAACACTGTGTAAATTAAAGCATGCAAACTAGTTTATCCCTCTTTCTACAACAGATTAATTCATGAAAATGTGTGGAAAACAGATTTTGTGACCCAAATTCTTTTTTAAAACCGTGTCTCATTTTTGCATGTTGCTTTACAATTTTAAAAGTATTTGAATGTATGCTTTCTCAGGTAAACCTCTCTCTCAGCAACTCTGTTAGTAGGTGGAATTATGGGAAATAAATCTAGGTGATTTGTCCAGACACACGGAAAGGAGTAGAGTTGGAGGCTCCAGACCAAGTCCACAGATTTCTTCAGCTTAGGGAAGATACCTACATACTTCTGTGATGTAAGCAAGCCCTTTGAAATATAGTCATGCTCTAATTTTCCATGTTAGAAAATATGGATTTTTATGTTGGAATTATTTAAAGCAGTATGTGCCTGTATGTATAATATGTTTTTGTTGCTTTCTTATTTCTGTTTTTGGAGAAGGGCATGGCTGAGTTATTTTATATGTTTAACTGTCATATTATTATTTGTTTTATTCTCCAATTGAACAGAAAATAATGACTTGCCTTAAAGAGGTTAGTTTCCATTCTGATTAATATTTATTTTTTAATTCTACCCAGTTTAAAATTTCTTTAAAATCTTAGAACACAGCTGCTAATTCATTAATCCACTATACTGATCTCAAACTCAACGACTGCCTAGGCAAATTAATCTGTGTTATTTGTTGTTTAAGATTGGCGTTTTAACTAGAGAAACCATCTATTGAGCCATCCTGCAGGTTGACTATCAGGAGTCACAACTTTCCTTGAACAGGAAGAGAGTCTGTGGTTTAAAGATCTAATCTGGTTTTATTCCCTGTTACCAACTACCTTGTAGTTATTTTGGGAACCAGTAAATCGGTCTCAATTCTTTCATCTGAAAACTGAAGGAGAAGCTTCCTTTTAAGGATTTATGTCAGCAAATATTTGGAGTTGCCCAGGTAAAGGTTCTAGAGGAAAGAGAATGACTGTTTTTGGTTCTCATTTAAAAAAAAACTCTGATAATAATCATCTCTCCAGGGTTTTGATAAATGGCAATTTCAGAAGAGCCACAGTGCAGTCAAATAGTAGAGATCAGTGGAAAGGATGAGCCCAGAGTTCAAACCCGATATTAAATCTCTTCACAATTTGAAGCAAGTAATTTGTTTCCCTCTTTTTTAAGGGACATGCCAATAGCTAACTCTGCATCACAAAGTATTGAAAAATAAAATAATTTGAGCTCCTTAAAGAAAAGTAGTATTGAAATGTAAGGAGTTGCTTTAGAATGCCTTAGCAGCCTCAGCAACAACGTGAGTTAAAGAATGTAAACTAAACATTTAGCCTCCCTTCCCACGCCAGCAGGACCCTTGCAGCCCTGCCTCCCTGATAGCCTGGGGTGGGGGTGGGGGTGAGAGAAGGAATAGTGGGGCCCGGGTTGGGGACTACCGACAGCCTGGGCAGCCTCAGCAGGAGCCTCAGGCAGGCATTGAGAGCTACTACTTAAGCCTCTCACAGCTTTTGCTCTGGGGTCGGACGGAATATTCCTTTCCCTTATTCAATGTCCAGGTTCCAGGCATCCTCTGTCATTGAAGTTAAAAATTAAGGAGCTGCCTGACCTTTTGCTAACCCTTGAGAAGAAATCAGGCCCCTGGAAACAGGAGAAGACTGGCTTGACTCAACTCTCTTGGTCTTTAGGGTGACAGTTACAAGCCTGCACCTGCCTCCCCCAGGAGCCCTTGAGGCCTGAAACTTGTTTACCAGCCAGATTATTTGGCTCCAGGAAGTAACACACATATACAAACATAATTTGAGATGGATTCATACTTTTTAGCTCTCTGGCAACAACACTCTTCATTCCGCCTCTACCTCAAAATAACTTGTGAAAGTATTGTCAGTTAGACTCTATAACAATTTATTGGAAAAGTATGTTGCTATGTTCCAATTGTACTGGAAAGGGTCTACCTGTGTTGTTTTATTCCCAACATCTTTCACAAGTCTCTCAATCCTGCAAGAGTTGAGTATTTTATTTTTTCCTCTGATTTCTAAAAGAATGCTACGTGACAGAGTAATTTTGGTTAAAGTTAGGGAACTAGAAATTACCTAGGTTTTAGAGATCTTTTATTATTTTGATTAGGCTTTTTTTTTTTTTTGTAGGGCAGTGGGAGATCGCAAAAGAACAAACAAAAAGCTGGGAGCTTTTTAAGCTCAAAGAGGAGCATTTTAAGACTTGCCTCAGTTGAGAGTCCCTGCAGGCCCCACAGAGCTGAGCAGGAAGGGCTGCCTCCTGTGCAGTGTCTGCAGGAAAGGGCTGACTTGTTATACCCCAAACTAAGAACTAGCCAGCAATTCGTTTGTGGTGTACAAGTTGATCCTCTCTCCTGCCTAACTCTCATGTTGTTAAATGCCTCAGGCCCAGGTTTGGCATTTTTCAAACTGATCCATGTTTTCTTTGACCACACCACCCATTATATTTATTGCCTTCATCTACATCCTCTCAGGAAGCTTCAGAGTTTCTGCCTTGGGTATTCCTCTGACTTACCGAACTGTTAACTGTAATTAACATTTTTAGATTTTTGTGAAAATCTCCTCTCTCCTTTCTTCCCTTTTCTCAAAAAAAAATTTTTTTAATAAATATTTTTAATTTTAATTCAACTTTTAGTTTGAAAATCTTGTGGAGAATGTTGTCATAACCTGCAATCATTTGCCATATCCAAGGGTCCTGTTAATAACCTAGCACTTAAAAAACACTAATGTAAATCTAGTACTTGTCATTGACCTTAATTTTTTTTAAATAAATTTATTCATTTATTTTTGGCTGCGTTGGGTCTTCGTTTCTGCGCATGGGCTTTCTCTAGTTGCGGCAAGTGGGGTCTACTCTTAATTGCGGTGCGTGGGCTTCTCATTACAGTGGCTTCTTTTGTTGCAGAGCATGGGCTCTAGGAGCAAGGGCTTCAGTAGTTGTGGCACGTGGGCTCAGTAGTTGTGGCTCGCAGGCTTAGTTGCTCCGTGGCATGTGGGATCTTCCCGAACCAGGGCTCGAACCCGTGTCCCCTGCATTGGCAGGTGAATTCTTAACCACTGTACCACCAGGGAAGTCCTGACCTTAACTACTTAAATTTAAAATATATTATTGTTATATAATCTTTACTGATTAGCCCACTTATTTTAATATATGCTTCATTACAGGAAATCTTCACCGAACTAGCAGTGTTCCTGAGTATGTCTACAATCTACACTTGGTTGAAAATGATTTTGCTGGGGGCCGTTCACCTGTTACTAAAACGTATGACATGCTAAAGGTAGGATACCAAAGAATATAACCCTAGTTACCAGGTTACCAAGAAAACATTTTTAAACTTCTGTAGGTTATTTTTTAATGTTTACTGTTCTCAAGTATTACCATTTCCTAAATGAATTATGAGAAGTGGACACCATGGAAAACTGGAAACTTTAAACTGTTAAATCCTGGTGCAAATAACTAGACAACCAAGTCTTATTTAAAGACAGATTTTACCCAGAAAGGAGCTGACTTCTCCGTGTGATTCAGAGAAACCAACACCTTGTGTAATAGTCCTAGAATAGTTAATCTTCAGCAAAGATGAAAACTTCAGCAAAGATTTAAACTTTATTTCTCTCTTGCGCAGACAGGTACAGCTGCCACTTATGAAGGTCACTGGGGGAGAGGAACTTCGCAGTACAGCTCTCAGAAGTCAGTGGAAGAAAGGCTCTTGAGGCAGCCTCTGAGGAGACTTGAGATTTCCCCGGACAGCAGCCCTGAGCGGGCTCAGTACACACACAGCGAGCACCAGTACAGCCAGAGAAGCCAGGCCGGGCACACCTCGCGGCAGCAAGAGAGCAGGAGGTCCACGCTTCTCGCGCCGCCTCGCTACGCCCGCTCAGAAATTGTGGGTTTCAGCCACTCCGGGGCGGTGGGCAGACAGCGCCACTACGACTCGTACAGGCGCTACCAGTACCGGTCTGTGAATGACGCCGTCTTTGACGGCGCCCAGGTCCACCCGGTGGTGCTCACGTACCCCAGGCCTGGGACCAGCCACAGCCTGGGCAACCTCCTGGAGAAGGAGAACTACGTGACTGCGGGGCCCGCCGCGGGGCAGGCCAGGCCGGCGTCCGTGCAGCCGGGCACGCAGGGCCGGGCGGCGCGGTCGTCCTGGCATCAGAGCTCCTGCCACAGCACCCGCACGCTGAGGGAGGCCGAGTTAGGCGGGAGGAGGACCCACATGACTGTGGGCCAAGTGGCAGCAGGAGGAAGTGGAAAGGTGCTGGCGGAGAGAAGCACTTTCACCGACGCGCAGGCTGGGTGAGTCCCCTTCTCAATCTGCAGCACAGTCGGTGCCAGCACATTCTGTTCCCACAGCTCTTACCGTGTGAGCTGGTGCTCCTGGGGCTGCAGAGAAAGGCTTCCAGAGATAAGTGATTAAAACAATGACTTCTCAGGCAGCTGCCTAATTGACAGATTAGCCTGTTTGCCTCAGGGACAGGGGCCAAGCTACCTGCTTGTATGGCAGCTCGGCGCGGGGGAAATGTGACTTTTAATCCATCTGTTCCAAATTAGATGCTGGCTAAAGGGATGGCTGAGGGATGGCTGCCCCTTGGCTATATGAAAATATGCTTTGAATGAGAGCTAACTCCAGAGTAGACCAAGAAATGGATAATTGCATGCATCAATTATTCTCAATCATTCCTTGAAATAAAGGAAGGAAAAAGGCAAAAGTGTTTATTCCTGGTGCTAAGAGTGAACCTCAAATGCTGTTTTGATAACACTACCACAAAAAGATGGAGCTAAGCAAAGGCAGCTAATTTCTAGATGTCTCTTCCTTCCTTTGATACCTGATAATTTTACTTTTTTATTCTGGTATCAGTGATTGGAGGGATTTTGTTTTGCAATACTGAATAATTAAAATAATTGAAGTTTCAAAGTCATTCCTTTGCCTCTCCTATTTACTTTATACCTTGACTAATCTAGTTTTTGGAACTTTAACCTTTATTCAAGTTTAATGGTGGAACACAAATTTCTTAAACTGAGGAACTCACTAAGAGAAAGGTTAAGAAATGGATGGATGATTACATCAGTAACTCCCAAAATAATGATGTGGTATCATTATGGTAAAACATTAAATACATGACTTTTTAAAATTTCTAATGGAAGTTGTTACCTTTAATCATCCCTTTAAGTGAAATTGTGCAGTATACTCATTGATTAGGTAGGCACTGGTGAGAAAAGATGTTAGGGCTAATCTAATCTTGAAGCAAGAAATATTTTTTATAAAGCAAAATTGAGCATGAGACTTCCAACATTTCTTGTAGAAAGCAGATCTTTGTCAATATGGACACATAAAGAAGAAAAATACATGAGGTAATTATGGAGGAAAAAGCTGGTCAAGTCTTTTAAATGGATAATTCAAGATGTATTAAATGCCTACTGTATTCTAGGATTTGTGTCAAGCACAGTTTTAACAAAATGATTCTAACAATAACAAAACTATTGTGCCACGCTCTCCAGCAACCGGCATTCTTCTCTTCTTGCATCTCTGTGTCCCCACACTGCTTCCACCACCTTGTCACTTACCAGTCTGTCATCAACTCACTGCAGTATGGCTTTAGTCCCCACCATTTCACTGAAATAGGCTCCCCACAGATCTACCAATGATTGCCTTAATGCTACATCTGAAGCAGTCCTTATATTACTCAGTCTGTGGGCAGCATTTGACACCACTATCTGTGAAATTCTCCCTTCCCTGGGTTGTGGGGCACCAGCTTCTCCTGGTTTTCTCTAGCCATGTCTTAGTCTTCTCTGAGAAGACTTTTCTGCATGCCCAAGGAAGTCATCTTCATCAACCCTTCTCTTCTGGTCTTGGTGCTCTTCTAAAGAGGCCCTGTGTACTGCACTTGTATCCTGTGATTCCCAGTGTTTTATTTTCAGCTCTGTCCTCCATCCTGAACTCTAGATCTGTATGTATTTCTAACAAAGTCATGGACTCAGTATGTTCAAAACTAAATCTATCAGCTCTTCCCTACCCTCTACTTCTAACTATCTTCTCATACTAAAGTCCTAAATTTACGTCCTATCTTTACAAACCTGGGAGTCATTCTTATCTTTTCCCTCCATAGTCACATATCACCAAGCCATATTTTATTCTCCTTAATGGGTCTTAAATTTTTACCCTTCTTTCTGTCTCTATTGCATAGGTCTCTCTGCCTCTGGTCTTGCTCACTCAACCATTCTCTAGGACCATTAGAATGGTCTTCCCAAATATGATGATTCCTCTCTCCAATTTATAACCTTCCCATAATTCCACCAAATTTTTGTGCTTTTTACCATGGCACACAAGGCCCATGTTTTCAGCTATGCTTATTACTCTAGTCTCATCTCTTTCTACTATCCTCCACCTGTCATCATCACCTTCCCCAAACACATCCCCAAACAGTCAAACCACCTCGAACCTCTTTTACTTCCCTTAATGGAAAATATTTATTCACATATTTTCTTTCTCTCTTTCTGCCTTCCCTACTTCTTTCCTTCCTTCCTTTCCTCCTTCCCTCCTTCCTTCTTTTCTTTGTCTATCTATCTATCTGTCTATCTATCTGTCTCCTCCCAGTAGCTTTGGCTGGCTACTCATGATTCTGGATTTATCTCAGTTACCACCCTTTCCCTGACCACTCCCCTCACAATCTAGTTTAGGAGCCCCAGATAGCTGTATTGTGTGGGTGTGTCTACCAGAATAGTATATTGTGGTTATTAGTTTTCTTATCTGTTCCCCTTCTAAATTCGAGTTATTGTTTTAATAGGGTGGATTTTATTACAATAATTGATCATATTTCAAAGACTAGAAGGAATACTTGGGGTCAAGAAATTTAAAATAAAGGGAAAGAATTCTATTCTTGATGATTCCCAAAGTTGCCATCCTAGAGACCAGAAATCATAGAAATGAACACTTCTTGAAATTTTTGCTATGTATGGAAAGGAAAGGGCGTCAGGGATATTTCCTATAATGATCAAGGTGGCATCCATATCTGATTCTCTTCCTCCTTTGGTGTGCCCCATGGCTCATTTCAGTTCCCCGGGCTGCCCCCTGAGAGCTCTGCCCTTGAGAACACACACTCTGCTCTCCTTTGCCTTGCAGTGTCTCACATTTCAACCTCTATCCAGTCCCTATATTTGGAAACTGCTTTTTTATGTCTAGTGAAAGTCCCACATGTAAGGAAGTGTTCTTTCATATTTGTGGAACGTTCCTATAGAGTAGTTAGATAAAACTATAAACCTACATAATGACATAGGTATTAAACAATGGATCTTTGTTTCTAAAAGAAGAATGGCTGGTCAGTTTCTAATGCAGCTGAAAATCAAAACATTGGAGTAAAGAGAGATAGTGAACAACTGTTCTAAATCAGACTAATGAAAAAGGTTTAAGAAATCACCAAGTAAAACACTGTAGATCAGTTTTACTGAAAATATGAATTCTGTACCTCTGGAGGACTGGTGGTTCAGCAAATGAATATTAGGTTGCTCCAGTGTACCCAACACTGCAGTAAGCACCATAGAGGATCCATAAAAAAGAAAATAAGACACATCAAGTGCTAGATTGTACTAGTGTCTATAGGAATTCAGACAACAAAAGAGTGATGTGTTAGTAGAGGGAGAGAAAGGTGAGAGACTTTATCTCTGGTAGGATCACCAGTCAACTTTGTGACATAGAGCAGCACAGAGCAGAAAAGATGTCATAAAAACTTCGCTTCACATCCTCTTAATTAACAACCTCTCTAGTTCTTTGATTCCTCAGGTCTCTTTTAGTTATATCTTTCTTTCTATTTCCATTTTTAACAGCCCAGTTCACAACTTTATTGCTTCAGCTAAGACTCTTGTAGTGCCCTCAAAACTGTGTCTAGAGACACTTATCCACTCCAAAGTCATCTTTTCAAAGCAGTGCTTTCATCACACCTAAAATCTTTGTGAGGTAGGGTGATCTGCATTTCCTAAGCATCTGACAACACGAGGGAGCTCTTCATTCATCATCTGGTGTTTGCTTGGCCTTCAGAGCTATTCTAATATCTGGGAACCAACCTAGGGCAGGGCTGTATTATTATTGGCAGGAATGCGGTTGCTGAGGGATTGCACACCTAAGAAAAAGGACCGTTTTTAATTTTTTCGTATAATATCTCATATTCTGACCAGTGATATTTTACACTGCTTCCTCTTTACATTTTTGTAAAATATATAATTGATATCATATTAACTAAAGTTGTTGAAAAGACTCACTTCTGGAGAATCTGCTCAGTGGATAATGGGGCCGAGGAACAACTGCTCATCCTGATGCTTCCCTCCCCAACCCCATCTCCCAAGCCACATTTCTACAGGCTTCAAGAAATGTTTTGTGAGTGAGCAGAAAGGGGGGAAAGAAGGACGAAAGGGAAGCAGGGAAGGAAGTAGGGAGGAAGAGAGATTGAGGTGAAACCAGGCAGGACCCTGCAGGGCCTTGCCTGGGTGCAAAATTCCCTCCATATCCCACGTTTCTTGTTTGAAGAAAGGCTTTTGTCTCCTAGGCCCTCTCTGAGTTCCAAAGAGCCGGCTCAAGTAGTTAATGATTAGAACATTGGAGTCACAGGACTCCTAGTTCATCCTGAAGGGATATAGATAACAATCTAACACATATCTCTGAGTTCTGCAGAAACTAGGACCGCCACTCATTGTGGATAGTGACTATGTGCTGACCACCAACACCTAGACCCCATACTGGTTGGAACCAGAAGGTTGATTGTTCAGATTCCTGGAACATCATCCTGTTACCTCACCACCATCAGAAGAATGTCCACAATCTGATCAGGCACCCTGCAACCCTCACTCCTAATTTTGCCTTTAAAAACCCTTCCCTGGGGCTTCCCTGGTGGCGCAGTGGTGAAGAGTCCACCTGCCAGTGCAGGGGACACGGGTTCAAGCCCTGGTCCGGGAGGATCCCTCTTGCTGTGGAGCGGCTGAGCCCGTGCACCACAACTACTGAGCCTGCGCTCTAGAGCCCGCAAGCTACAACACTGAGCCCGTGAGCCACAACTAATGAGCCTGTATTCCACAACTACTGAAGCCCATGCCTAGAGCCCATGCTCCGCAACAAGAGAAGCCACCGCAGTGAGAAGCCCACACACAATGAAGAGTATCCCCCCCACCCCACTCACTGCAACTAGAGAAAGCCCGCGCAGCAACAAAAACCCTAAAAATAAATAAATAAATTTATTTAAAAAAAAACCCAAAAACCCTTCCCTGACAGCCATCTGGTCTTTTGAGCATGAGCTGCCCATTCTCCTTGCTTGGGTGCCCTGAAGTAAATGTTGTACTTTCCTTCACCACAACTCTGTGTCATTAGATTGACTGCTGTGTGTTGTACTAGCAGACTCCAATTTCATTGGGAAACAGGGGAGGAGTGCTATGGGAGAATAGAGGAGGAAAAGAATAGCTCTATCTGGGAGTAGGGCTACAGGAAAGAATTCACAGAAGTGATGATATTTGAATTGAGTCTTGAAAAATTAAGAATTAGGTAGAAGGGGGGCTTCCCTGGTGGCGCAGTGGTTGAGAGTCCGCCTGCCGATGCAAGGGACACAGGTTCGTGCCCCAGTCCGGGAAGATCCCACATGCCGCGGAGCGGCTGGGCCCGTGAGCCATGGCTGCTGAGACTGTGCGTCCAGAGCCTGTGCTCTGCAACGGGAGATGCCACAACAGTGAGAGGCCTGCGTACCGCAAAAAAAAAAAAAAAAAGAATTAGGTAGAAGAGTGGGCTTTCTAGAAAAATCAGAGAGAGCGGCTTGTGAAGAGGCGTGCAGTGTTTAGAGAAGGATTAAAAGTCTGGTGTGATTGGAGGATGGGTTAGTCCATCAGGGGTGGGAGAGGAGATGGGGTGGAGGATGGCAGGAGATGAAGTCAGACTGAGGTCAGAACATATGCCATGTTATAGAGTTGGACTTTACAGACAATAACAAAACAGGAAATTGATGCCCTGACAGCTGTGGCAGACCTTCTTGTTGAGGAAGTCTTCGTTATGTTTTGGAATTGTTTTTAATGATAAAGTAAAGTAGCGTTAGGTTGGCTGGTAGTGAATGCAGAAGTTCTTTGTGAATCATGTTCAGGAATGGAATTAATTGTTGGTGTTAGAGACTTGGGAATTCAAACTTTCCTGAGTCATTTATGACTTACGAAGTACATTAATGGCTGAATCTTGAAAAAAAGGAAGTGTTAAACAGGAGGTTATTCTTAGGTTATGAATGATCTTTCATTAGTTTAAACACCTGTAGTGGTGCATGGTAAAAGACTTAAAACTAATTTCACTTTTGATTTCCCTGTAAAGGAATTGGAGTCCATGCATATGAAATATTTCCATCTCTTTTTTTTTAATAGATCTTTATTGGAGTATAATTGCTTCACAGTACTGTGTTAGTTCCTGTTGTACACCAAAGTGAATCAGTGAATATGCATATACCTGTCCCCATATCCCCTCCCTCTCGAGCCTCCCACCCGTCCTCCTTATCCCACCCCTCTAGTTCATCGCAAAGCACCGAGCTGATCTCCCTGTGCTATGCCGCTGCTTCCCACTAGCTAACTATTGGAAAACAGGATGGAGGTTCCATTTCTTTTTAAAAGGGTGTTTATATTAAATAAAAGTGATTCAAATTCTAGTTTTAGTGAAAATAGCCTACATTTTTACCAATTAACTTGATTGCTAAGTCCCAACAGTTAAAAATATGAGATCATTATATAATTCTCAGTATAGATGCCAGAAGTGCTTCATTTTTAATACCCTTATACTCATGAGGTAACACTTCTGTGTTTGAACATGTGTTTCAGAAGCAGTGGAAATTAGTTTTTAGTCATGAGGCCCATTACTCTTATCCTCACCTGTGCCACACCCACACACACAGCCATTCACAACATACACATGCTCACCTCTGTACACAGGCGCATGTATTGGTGGGTTAGCCAGCTGTAAGAGAGAATTTCCTCACTGTTCTTGCTAGCAGGTACTGGAAAATTCCCTCCCTAATGTCTTAGGAGTCTCCATTACCTGAAATTAATCAGGTGTAACCTTCTTTGAAGCCAAAAAAAGTCCTAGGTTACCTTTAGAGGCTAGTCTGACCAGAGCTGGAGTGTTTCTGCTGCTAGCTTCCTATACCTTCTGACCTCAGAGGCTGATTATTCCTCTGGCTGAAGAGGAGGCAAGGCTCAGACGTTCTAGGTGCTTCACGATATTAGCCAAGTCATCTCTGGAGGATCAAGTTGACAGGAGAGGGCAGGTTTGGAATTTTGCTGAATCTGTGACTGTTTGTCTAGGAATGCAGACACGGAGATGACTCTGGAGCGAGCAGTGAGTATGCTTGAGGCAGACCACATGCCGCCGTCCAGGATTTCTGCTGCAGCTACTTTCATACAGCATGAGTGCTTCCAGAAATCTGAAGCGCGGAAAAGGGTGAGCATATCATATTAAGTCTGATGTAAACCTAGCACACTTTCACATCTATTACGGTGATACTGCAAACTGAAACCAATTTTAATTTATTTTAATTTTTGAAAATCTTCATTGAGTTATGTCAATCGTAGCTCAATTTTTAAAATTAAATAAATAAATAATCTTTATGGAGACCTTTTAATTTAAAAGGAAATATACACTGATTGCCAAAAAAAATTTTCCTGCAATCCAGAAACTTAGAATGTAAATCACTACACATACCTCTCCCGTCTTTGTCTGACCTTTTAGAACCATCCCCAGAGATAATTGTTTGTATCAGTCTGTATAGTTTCAGATTTTTCTGAGAGAGAAAGGGAGTGAGAGAGAGAAAATGAGTGTACATTTTAGGCTATTATTTTCTATGTTTAAAAAAATATATTAAATGTAAGCAATGTGTTCCAATTTTTGTTTTCCTTAAACAATTTCTTTAACATATTACAACAATGGATAGCTTTGTACATGTATCTTCTGGCATTTCCACCAGTGTTGCTATAGGACAGATCCTCCAAAATGGAATCAATGTTCGTTTTCAAAAGTGGTACATTTGTGGGGGAAAAAAATCATAGTTCAAAAAGGTATGCAGTGAAAAATAAGTTTCTCTCCTACTCCAAACCCCAGTCTACCCCCCATTTCCCTCTTTCTCTCTCAGTCTCCCATTCTCATTCCTCCTCCCTCCCTCCTTCTCTCTTTGTCTCTCTCATCAATTTTGGGGTATCTTTCCAGAGATAGGTTATGCATGTAGAAACAATTATTGGATGGGTTGGTTGAATATCCTTTTTTGTTTAAAATAAAATCACAAATGGTAACAGGTTATTTACAGTACTCAGTACTTTATGTTTTTATCTAACACTATATCTTGGAAATCTTCAGTATTTATTAGCCCTACTTCATTCTTTAAAACTGCCACATAGATTTCTCTTGTATAAGTGCACCAATTTTGTTTGTTCAGTTTTTTAACAGACTTGCTAAGGTTCAAAATGACAAAGTTTTGACAGATGTTTTGATACTGTGAAACCATCATCACAATCAATATAATGAGCATATCCATTACCTCCAAAGTTTCCTTGTGCCCCTTGGTAATCAATACATCGCACCCCTACACAACCCACTTCCAGTCCCAGGCAACCAGTGATCTGCTTTCTGTTACTATAGATAAGTTGAATTTTCTAGGTTTGTATATAAATGGAATCATATTAGTAAATATGCATTTTTTGGTCTGGATTCTTTCTTTTTTTTTTTTTTTTTAACGGTACACGGGCCTCTCACCATTGTGGCCTCTCCCGTTGCGGAGCACAGGCTCCAGACACGCAGGCTCAGCGGCCATGGCTCACGGGCCCAGCCGCTCCGTGGCATGTGGGATCTTTCCAGACCGGGGCACGAACCCATGTCCCCTGCATCGGCAGGCGAACTCTCAACCACTGCGCCACCAGGGAAGCCCTGTCTGGATTCTTTTACTCAGCTTAACTTAAATCTTTTAAGATCCATCCATGTTGTATGTATCAAAAGATGTGTGTGTGTGTATGGCTGAGTAGTATTTTGTTGTATGGATACACCATAATGTGTTTATCCATTTACCTGTTGATGGACATTTGAGTTTTGGCTATTACAAATAAAGCTGCTATGAACACATGTATACAAACAAATGTTTTAATTTCTCTGGGGTGAATTCCTTGAAGTGGAATGCCTGGATGATATGGTAGTTGTATGACTTTTTAAGGAGTTGCCAAACTGTTTTACAAAGTAGCTGTACCATTTTATATTCCCACTAGCAATGTATGAGAGTTCCAGTTCCTCGATATCCTAATACTTGACATGGTCAGTATTTATTAGAGCCTATAGGTTTGTAGTAGTATTTCACTGTGGTTATAATTTGCATTTTCCTAATGACCTGTGATGTTGAACATCTTTTCATTTGCTTATTTATCATCTATATACCTTCTTTGGTGAAATGTGTTTCCAGATCTTTTGCCCATTTTTTTATTTGGGTCTTTTGTTTTCTTATTGAATTCTGATATTTCTTTATAGATTCTGCATATAAATCTTTTTTCATATATATGATTTGGAAATATTTTCTCTCAGTTGTGTTTTGTTTTTCATTCTCTTAACAGTTTTTAATTTTGATGGAGTCTAATTTATCAGTTTTTCCTTATGGGTCATATTTTTCATGGTGTATCCAAGAAATCTTTCTGTACTCCAAGTTCACAAAAATACTCTTCTATATTTTCTTCTAGAAGTTTTTTAAGTATAATATTTTATAGTCGATCAACAGTCCTTTTGGGGTTAATTTTTGTATATATTGCAAGATGTGGACCAAAATTCCTTTTGTTAAAATATATGTATATGCAATTGTTTAGGCAGGATTTGTTAAAAAGACTAGCTTTTTGGTACTGAGTTATTTTTGCACTTTTGTTGTAAAGGAATTGATCATATGCATATATGTGAGTTTATTTCTGGACTATGTATTCTATTCCATTGATCTCTATCTTTTTTTTTTTTGCGGTACACAGGCCTCTCACTGCTGTGACCTCTCCCATTGCGGAGCACAGGCTCCAGACGCACAGGCTCAGTGGCCACAGCTCACGGGCCCAGCCGCTCTGCGGCATGTGGAATCTTCCTGGACCGGGGCACGAACCCGTGTCCCCTGCATCGGCAGGCGAACTCTCAACCACTGTGCCACCAGGGAAGCCCTATCTTTATACAAATACCATACTGTCTTGATTACCATAGTTTTATATTAAGTCTTGAAATTAGGTAATGTTAGCCCTCTGACTTTGTTCTTTTTCAAGTTATTTTGACTATTCTAGGTGTTTTGCTTTCCATTTGAATTTTAGAAATGAGCTTGTCAATTTCTATATTTTAAAAAACTGCTGGGATTTTGTTTTGAGGTTGCATTGAATCTGTAGATCAATATGTGGAGAATTGACATCTAAACAAGTCTTCTGACCTCTGAACATGGTATACTGCACCACTTACTTAGGTGTTCCTTAATTTCTCTCAACAGTGTTTTGTAGTTTTTACTCTAGAGATCTTTCATTCTTTTGTCAGATCTTTCCCTAAAGATATATTTCTAGATGCTTTTATAAATGGTCAAGTTTTTTTTCAATTCCAATTTTTTGTAGTTCAATGATAGTAGATAGAAATGCAGTTGATTTTTTTATATGTTGGTTTGTACCTGTGTTATTACCTAATTCACTTATTAGCTCTTGTAGCATATTTGTAGATTCATCACATTTCTACATAGAAGGTCATGCCAACTGCAAATAAAGACAGTTTTGTTTCTTCCTTTCTAATCTGGATGACTTATACGTCTTTTTTTTTTTTTAATTTAGTACTGGCTAGAACCTCCAGTACAATGTTAAAAAGAAGTGAGAGTGGACATGTCCTGTTCCTGATTGTAGGGGAAAGCATTCAGTTGTGCTTACACTATTAAGTCTGATGCTACCTGTAAGGTTTTTTTTGTTGTTGTTGTTTTTTGAGGAATTTAATCTGGGGTATTTTTGTGGTTTTTCTTTTTTCTTTTCTTGCTTTTTTTTTTTTTTTTTTTGGAAGAAAGGGAAAAGGCTTATACTTTAGTATTTTTAACAACAGTTTTTTCCAGCTTTTTGTTTTGTTTTTTTAATTGAGATATAATTGACATATAACATTATATTAGTTTCAGGTATACAATATAATGGTATGATATATATATATATATATTGTGCAGTGATCACCACAATAAATCTGGTTACCATTTATCACCACACATAGTTACAAAATTTTTTGTCTTGTCCTGAGAAGTTTTAAGATCTACTGTCTTAGCAACTTTCAAATATACAATACAGTATTATTAATTATAGTCATCATGCTGTACATTACATCCCCAGGACTTATTTATTTTATAGCTGGAAGTTTGCACCTTTTGACCTCCTTCACCCATTGCACCCTGCCCCAAACCCCCTCCCCACCTCTGGCAACCACCAAACTGTACTCTGTACCTATGATTTTCGGGTTTTTTTGTTTTATTTGTTTCTTAGATTCCAGATGTGAGTGAGGTCATAGGGTGTTTGTCTATCTCTGTCTGACTTATTTCACTTAGCATAATGCCTTTAAGGTCCATACATGTTGTTGCAGTGGCAGTAATTCCTTCCTTTTTATAGCTGAATAATATTCCATATATATATATTTACACACCACAACTTCTTTATCTATTCATCCACCGATGGACACTTAGGTTGTTTCCATGTCTTAGCTATTATAAATAATGCTGCAGTCGAGTTTCCCTGGTGGCGCAGTGGTTAAGAATCCCCCTGCCAATGCAGGGCACATGGGTTCGAGCCCTGGTCCAGGAAGATCCCACATGCCACAGAACGACTAAGCCCATGCGCCACAACTGCTGAAGCCTGCGCACCTAGAGCCCGTGCTCTGCGATGAGAAGCCACCGCAATGAGAAGCCCGCACACCGCAATGAAAAGTAGCCCCCGCTCACCGCAACTAGAGAAAGCCTGTGCACAGCAACAAAGACTCAACACAGCCAAAAATAAATAAATAAATTTATTTTAAAAATAATAATAATGCTGCAGTGAACACGGGGGTTCATATATGTTTTTGAGTTAGTGTTTTCATTTCCTTCAGATAAATACCTATAAGTAGAATTGTTGCATTATATGGTTATTCTATTTTTCATTTTTTGAGGAACCTCCATACCATTTTCCACAGTGGCTGCTCCAATTTACATTCCCACCAACAGTACACAAGGGTTTCTTGTCTTTTTGGTAATAGCAATTCTAACAGGTGTGAGGTAATATCTCATTGTGGTTTTGATTTTCATTTCCTTGTTGATTAATGATGCTGATTAGTGACACATCTTTTCATGTGTTTATTGGCCATCTGTCTGTTTTCTTTGGAAAAATGTCTATTCATGTCCTCTTCCCATTTTTTAATCAGGTTGTTTGTTTTGATGTTGAGTTGTATGAGTTCTCTGGTATATATACTTTATATATATATATCCCTTATCAGGCATATGATTTGCAAA
The DNA here is from genome assembly GCF_964270905.1 of Leucopleurus acutus. Taxonomy (NCBI): domain Eukaryota; kingdom Metazoa; phylum Chordata; class Mammalia; order Artiodactyla; family Delphinidae; genus Leucopleurus; species Leucopleurus acutus. The sequence goes on along the minus strand of NC_139152.1, from coordinate 27,626,951 downwards.
TATTTTCTCCCATTGTATAAGTTGCCTTTTGTTGATCTAGTCTTCTGCTGTGCCAGAAGCTTTTTAGTTTGATATAGTCCCACTTGTTTAATTTTGCTTTTGTTGCCTTTCTTTGGATGTCAAATCGAAAAAATCATCACCAAGACCAATGTCAAGGAGCTTACAGCCTATGTTTCCTTCCAGGAGTTTTATGGTTTCAGGTCTTACGTTCAAGTCTTTAATCCATTTCAGTTGATTTTTGTGTATGGTGGGTGTAAGATAGTGGTACAGTTACATTCTTTTGCATGTGGCTGTGCAGCCTCCCCAAAACCCTTTATTGTGTATTCTTGCCTTCTTTGTTGTAAATTGATCATAATGTGTGGGTTTATTTCTGGGCGCTCTAATCTGTTCCACTGATCTATATGTCTGTTTTTATTCTAAAATCATACTGGTTTGATTGTTACAGCTTTTTAATATAGTTTGAAATCAAGGAAGCATGATGCCTCCAGCTTTGTTCTTTTTTCTCGATTCCTTTATCTGTCAGGGTCTTTTGTGGTTCTATATAAATGTTAGGATTGCTTGTTCTACTTCCATGAAAAATACCATTAGAATCTTGATGGGGATTTCATGGAATCTGGAGATTGCTTTGGGTAGTATAGATGTTTTTAATGATATTAATTCTTCCAGTCTATGAGCATGGAATGTATTTCCATTTACTTGTGTCTTCTTCAGTTTCTTTCATCAGTGTCTTATAATTTTCAGTGTACAGGTCTTTCACCTCATTGGTTAAATTTATTCCTAGGATTTTATTCTTTTTGCTGCAGTTGTAAATGGGATTGTTTTCTTAATTTCTCTTTCTGATAGTTTGTTATTAAGTATACAGAAATGCAACCGATTTTTGTATATTAGTTTTGTATCTTACAACTTTACTGAAATTGTTGATTAGTTCTAACAGTTTTCTGTGACATCTTTAGGGTTTCCTGTACATAATATCATGTCATCTGCAAATAGTGATGATTTTACTTCTTCCTTTCTGATTTGATGCCTTTTATTTCTTTTTCTTGCCTAGTTGCTCTGGCTAGGACTTTCAATACTATGTTGAACAGAAGTGGTGAGAGTGGGCATCCTTGTTGCTTCTGATCTTTGAGGAAAAGCTTTCAGCTTTTTACCATTGAGTATGATGTTAGCTGTTGGTGTAGGTTTTTCATAAATCACTGAATCAAGTTAAATAACTTCCCTTCTGTCCCTAATTTAATAGATTTTTCCCCCCTCAGGAATGACTGTTGAGTTTTATTAAATGCTTTTTATACATTTATTGAAATACTTCTCTGGTTTTTATTTTAATTTTGCTAATACGATATATTACTTTGATTTTTAAATGTTACCCATTCCTATGATGAAACCCACCTGATCATGATATACTGTCACTTTTTATATTTTTGAATTAGATTTGCTAAAATTTTGTCAAGAAATTACAAAGCTAATTTACAAATGATATTGACCTGTAATTTTCTTTTCTTGTAATGTCTTTGTCCAGTTTTAGATTGAGGGTAATACTAGCCTAATAGAATAAATTGGAAAGTTTCCTCTTCTCTTCAGTTTTCTGAAAGATTTTGATTGGACTTGGTATTATTTCTTCCTTAAATGTTTGGTGGAATTCACCAGTGAAGCTATTTTGACCTTAAGTCTTCTTTGTGAGAAGGTTATTAACTATAAATTTAATTTCTTTAACTGATATGGGGCTATTTGGACTATTTATTTCTTCCTATTGAGTTTTGGTAGTTTATGTCATTCAAAGACCAAAGTCTTTGTTCATTTTATCTAAGTTGTTCCAGTGCTCTTCATTTCTTTTTGTAGGTGTCATCTGATGTCATTTCCCTTTGCCTGAAGAATTTTTTAAAACATTTATTATAATGCAAATCTCCGATTAACTATTTCAGCTTCAAATATCTGAAAAAGAATTTCATCTTTGCTTTTGAAAGTTATTTCCACTAGTAACAGAACCCTAGGTTGATGGTGTTTTAATTCCAGTACTTGAAAGTTGTTGCGTCATTGTCTTGTCACCTGCATTGTTTCAGACAAGAAATGTCCTGTCCTCCTTATTTTTGTACTGTACATGATGTGTCTCTCCCTGCCTACCCAAGCTGCTTTTAAGATTTTATCTTAATCATTGGTGTTGAGCAGTTTGGTCACAATGTACCTTTGTGCAGTTTTCCGTAGGCTTCTTAAGTTCATTAGACTTCTCAAATTGTTGATTTCTGCTTTTCATCAAATTTTGGAATTTTGTTTGGGAAATTTTCTTCTGTCCCACCTTTGGGAACTACAGTTACATATATATTAGGCTGCTTGAGGTTGTCCCACAGCTCATGCATACTTTATTTTTCTTTTTTAGTTGGTTTCTTTTTTCTGTATGTTTCTTTTTGGATAAATTCATTTTCTATGCTTTAAATATACTAAAATTTTCTTCTGCAATGTTTAATATGCCGTTAATCTCATTCAGTATATTTTTTACTTCATAAATTATAGTTTTCCTCTCTAGAAGTTAAATTTGAGTCTTTTTTATATCTTCTGTGTCCCTACCTAACATGTTTCATCTTTCCTGAAGATTTCTGAGCGTAGGGAAGACTGTTAAAATAGCTGCTTGAATGACCTTGTCTGTTAATTCTAACATCTGTGTCCATTCTAGGTGGGTTTCATTTTTTAAAAATTTATTTTATTGGGGCTTTCCTGGTGGCGCAGTGGTTGAGAGTCCACCTGCCGATGCAGGGGACACGGGTTCATGCCCCGGTCCGGGAGGATTCCACATGCCACGGAGCGGCTAGGCCTGTGAGCCATGGCCGCTGAGCCTGCGCGTCTGGAGCCTGTGCTCCGCAGCGGGAGAGGCCACAACAGTGAGAGGCCCGCATACCGCAAAAAAAAAAAAAAATTATTTTATTGAAGTATAGTTGATTTACAATGTTGTGTTAATTTCTGCTGTCCAGCAAAGTGATTCAGGTATACATATATGTATTCTTTTTCATATTCCTTTCTATTATGGTTTATTACAGAATACTGAATATAGTTCCCTGTGCTGTACAGTAGGATCTTATTGTTTATCCATTCTATATATAATAGTTTGCATCTGCTAATCCCAAACTCCCAATCCTTTCCTCCCCTACCTCCCCCTCCCACTTGGCAACCACAAGTCTGTTCTCTGTCGGTGAGTCCATTTCTGTTTCATAAGTAAGTTCATTTGTGTCATATTTTAGGTTCCACATATAAGTGATATCATATGGTATTTATCTTTCTCTTTCTGACTTACTCACTTAGTATGATCATCTCTAGGTCCATCCATGTTGCTGCAAATGGCATTGTTTCATTCTTTTTTATGCCTGAGTAGTATTCCATTATATCTATCACATCATCTTTATCCATTCATCTGTCAGTTGTTTCCATGTCTTGGCTATTGTGAATAGTGCTGCTATGAACATAGGGGTACATGTATCTTTTCAAATTATAGTTTTGTCCAGATATATGCCCAGGAGTGGGATTGCTGAATCATATGGCAACTCTATTTTCAGTTACTTGAGGAACTTCCATACTGTTTTCCATAGTGGCTGCACCAATTTACATTCTGAGTGGGTTTCATTTGATTGTTTTTACTTCTCATTATGGATAATATTTTTCTTCTTTGCATGCCTGGAAATTTTTTATCGAATGCCAGGTATTATGAATTTTATCTTGTTGGATGCTGGACATTTTTATATTTGTAGATATTCTTGAGTCTTCTTCACAAACTCAAGGATACAATTAAATTACTTGAAAACAGTTTGACTCTTTCAAATCTTGCTTTTAAGATTTGTTGGTGGGACCAGAGCAGCATTTATTCTAGAACTAATTAGTCCCCACTTCTTAAGGCAAGACACTTCTGAGAACTCTACCCAATGTACTATGAATTATGAGGCTTTCTGGCTGGCTAGTGAGAACAGGCCCTGTTCACAGGCCTGTGTGAGCATGAGGAGCAGTAACTTTTTTAGGCAGTTACTTCCCTGGCCTCAGGCAACTTCCTCACAAAGATGAACTGATTAATACTCTACTGAATACTAAATGGGGACCCTCTGCAGATCTCAGGAGTTCTCTTTCTGTGCAGCTCTTTTCTTACTGTTACTCCTCCCTGCAAACACTAGCCTCTTTGTTCTTCTTGGATTCTTCACTCTTTCTCCTCAGCTCTGCTTGTTGAATTCCACTTAGGTTTTCCCAAATCGCACCACAGCCTGGGAACTCTCTTTAGACTGTGATCTGAGGCAGCAGTAGGGCTGTCCTTGCTTGTTCTCCATCTCTTAGGGATCACTGTCCATCATTGCCTCATGTCCAGTTACTGAAACTATTGTATGTTTTGTCTGGTTTTTAAAATTGTTCAAATGGTAGGTAAATCCAGTCCTCATTACTAGTGAGTCACTTTTAATTTTGATAAATAGCCTCCTATAAATCTTCCCCCAAATTATACAAATTTACACTCCCACCAGCATGGTGTCAAAGTGCCTATTTACATGCACCATTACTACCACAAGATATTATTCTTTTTTGTTCATTTTTGTTAATCTGATAAGGAGAAAGAAAGGTATCTCTTTATAGAAGAAATTCGCTATTTCTGGAACTCAAGACGAATAACTGATCAGGTAATCAGAGTTACAGAGAAATTCTTTTAAAAAATTATACACACACACACACTTACAGAGTTTGTCATTGTCTTTCGTACATAAACTATGCCAATTATGTTTCATTTGCCATTTTTAGTTTTTTTGGAGTGAGATGAGAACTTAGTGGCCCTTATTCATCTGAGTTCATATCCTTCTAGATTCTTATATTTTTACCTAGTCTTTCAGGTTAATTTCTTCCACAACCAATTACAGAGCTTTTTAAAGCTCTTCACCTTTATCTAGTCTTTCTAAAGCATTCAAATTAGTTTTCAGAGACACAGAGCTTTTTCAGAATAGGTAAATAAATTACATAATTACAATAACAAGTATAACTGACATAAATGCATTGGGTAAGAAACCTCAGTTATTCTTGGTAAACTAGAAGAAATAAGAATGCAAAGACCAACATATACTAACCTACAGCTTTGATAGTACTCAAAATCTGTGGATGTCACAGAGGGAAAAGAGAATGTGATTAATCCTGCAGATCAGTTAGTAAGTCAGACCAATGAGCTTCCACTAATTTTTTTTTCACTTGCATTTCATTAATTATTCATGAAGATGAGCCTTTTTTGATTTTTTTTGACTTTGTATTTATTCAGTCAGTTGTCATTTTTTAATTCATTGACTATTTTTTCTAAGATGTGTTTCTGTTTCTTTTTTTTTAAATATTTATTTATTTATTCATTTATTTTGGTTGCACCGAGTCTTAGTTGTGGCAGGCAGGCTCCCCAGTTGCAGCTCTCAGGCTCCTTAGTTGCAGCTCGCTGGCTCCTTAGTTGTGGCATGCGAACTCTTAGTTGCGGCATGCATGTGGGATCCAGTTCCCTGACCAGGGATCGAACCTGGGCCCCCTGCATTGGGAGCGCAGTCTTACCCGCTGTGCCACCAGGGAAGTCCCAAGATGTGTGTCTGTTTCTTAATTATTTGTAAGAGTTCTTTACCTATTATGCACGTTAATCCATTGCTACATATGTGACAGTGTTGTTTCCTAACTTTGCTTATGATATCTTTCATTGTGCATGATTTTAAATTCTTTTCTTTTTCTTTCTTTCTTTCTTTCTTTATTTTTGGCTGCATTGGGTCTTTGTTACTGAGTGCGGGCTTTCTCTAGTTGCGGCAAGTGAGGGCCACTCTTTGTTGTGGTGCACGGGCTTCTAATCACCGTGGCTTCTCTTGTTGCGGAGCACAGGCTCTAGGAGTGTGGGCTTCAGTAGTTGTGGCACATGGGCTCAGTAGTTGTGGCTCGCGGGCTCTAGAGCACTGGCTCAGTAGTTGTGACACACGGGCCTAGTTGCTCCGCAGCATGTGGGATCCTCCTGGACCAGGACTCGAACCCGTGTCCCCTGCACTGGCAGGTGTATTCTTAACCACTGTGCCACCAGGGAAGTCCCTAATTTTAAATTCTTATGAAGTAAATTTGTCAGTGTCTTTCTTCATGATATCTGTATTTTATGTATTGCTTCAAAAGACCTATCCCATCTATTTTACTTTTAAAAGTTATGTACGTTTTGGGTATTTCTCACTGACCCTTTGCCTATGTTTATTCCATGGAAAAAATAAGTAAGCATTTTAATTTTTTTTTTATTTTTTATTTTTTTGCGGTACACGGGCCTCTCACTGTTGTGGCCTCTCCCATTGAGGAGCACAGGCTCTGGACACGCAGGCTCAGCGGCCATGGCTCATGGGCCTAGCCGCTCCGCGGCATGTGGGATCCTCTCCGACCGGGGCACGAACCCGTGTCCCCTGCATCGGCAGGCAGACTCTCAACCACTGCGCCACCAGGGAAGCCCAGTAAGCATTTTTAAAAATAATATATTTAGCTAGTAATAAACCTTCTTTATACACAAATCTTTTTTTATTCCCAATTTTTAAAACTCAGCATTTTTATACATGCTTTCATTTTATAATGTGGAATTACATGAAATTTTCTCTTGTTACCCAAGTTGGGCTAGATTTCCACTATCCCCTAAATTACTAATTTGATTGTAAATACCATTTTGCTTGCATATAGGATTAAACCTATGCTTGCCTTCTTAGCTCTTATTCATTGTAATAAAGCTAGAACAAAGACTGGTTTTAAAAGTAATGAAACATGAAAACTATATGAAACCTATACACGTATATGCTTGGTAGAAAATCTAAGAAGTGAAAATATAACCCAAGGGCATTAACAAAATCCCATTAAGAATGGTACTATAGTTTTTTAATGTTACTTACAAAAAAACAGTTACAGTTTGAATATAAAGATCAAAATTTTAAATCATAAACTTCAATGGCAACTTTTCAGTTATTATTTTATTTGATTAAGACTCAGCATTTAACACTGTCAATCCCTCATTCCTTTTTGAAACTTTCTTCTTTTGGCCCCAGAGTCTCCTGGCTCTTTTTCCATTTATCTGGCTCCTTCAGGTTTCCTCTGTTAAAAAAACAAAAAAATTATCCTTAACCTGTACCTTAAATGTTTATGTTCCCTAGATGCTTTCCTGGGACTTTTCTTATTTGACACCGTCTCCTGACCCACCTCATCTGCTCCTCTGACTTTCACTAATGTGTAATCTGAGTGCTAATGACTCACAGCATCTCCAGACCTTACCTTTCCCTGGGTTCCAAACCACATGTCCGTCTATTTGCTAGACATCCCACTGAACTCAATATCAACTTATCTAAAAATGAACACATTATCTTCATTGCTGTTTTTTCTCTACTGTCCAGTCAGTTCTCCTTCTAAACTTGTTCTTTCTGCTGGGTTGGCAGGTAGGGCATGTGGTGGCTTAAGCATTGACTCTCAAGAGTAGCCAGGGGCTGGGTGTGAATCCCAGCAACCTAATTACCTGGGTGAACTTGGGCAAGATATTTTACCACTCTAAACCTCAGCTTTCCTTTAAACTGGAACTAATAGCCCTACTACAAAGAGTTGTTGTGAGAATGCAATCAGATAATCATACAATGCTTGCCCTGAAATAATAACTCACTCCTCTGTGAGTGGTAGTTCACCCAGGTAGTTTGACACCAAAATAGAAACAGAGACTTTGAACCTTCTTTCTTCCTTACTTCTCACGTTCATGCAGTCTTCAAGTCCTATTAAGGCTGCTTTTAAAAGTGTCCTGGGGACTTCCCTGGTGGTCCAGTGGTAAAGAATCTGCCTTTCAATGCAGGGGATGTGGGTTCAATCCCTGGTCGGGGCACTAAGATCCCACATGCCACGGGGCAACTAAGCCCGCACGCCACAACTAGTGAGCTCATGCACCTCAACGAGAGAGTCAGCATGCCACAAACTACAGAGCCCATGTGCCCTGGAGCCCGCGCGCCACAACTGGAGAAGAGAAAACCTGCATGCCACAACTAAAGAGAAGCCCGTGCACCACAACGAAGAGCCAAAGCACCACAACACAAGATCCCACATGCCTCAACAAAGATCCTGCGTGCCGCAACTGAGACCCAACACAGCCAAAAAATAAATAAATAAATAAATATTTTTAAAAGTGTCCTGAATCTGCCTACATCTTGCTCTCCCTAATCATGATGCTGATCCCTGTTACCATCATCCTTTTAATCCAGCTGCCTCCTAATTAATCTCTCTGCCTCCATTCTTATCTACTCCTAATCCCAGTCTCTTTACAGCATCCAGCAAGACCTTTCCAATATCTGCCCTGCTTGCCTGCAATATAAAGGACAAATCCCTTAATTTAATCTTCAAGACCCTTCTTAAGCCGGTTTTGTTTCCATGCCTGCTTCAAATCTCATCACCGAAGCAGTGACTGCAATAACTGTCTTGCAAAATCTTATTGTAAAACTAATACAAACTCATTATAAGAAATTTGAGAAATTAAGAAAGAAAAAAGGAAAAAAGCCCACAGTCCTTCTATTGTTATCATTTGGTATTGCTCTCTGATTTTTTTAATGCATACATGTACACAGCTGTCATCAAATTGAATATGTAGCTTTGTTTATGGGGATGTTTTGTTTTTAAAAAGCATGCCTAAATACATGCTTGTTGTTTAAAAAAATACAGAGTAGCATGCCCCATTCATACATTATAACCCCACCATTTCTCCCAAACCCCCTAGTTTCATTCCCTTCTTTATGTCTGTGAGCAGAAATGTATTAGATATTTTATTCAACTTTTTCAATAACATTGCCTCAAGCATTTTCTCATAACATTAAAAATATTTTGTAAAGTGGTGGTCCCTGGTGGTCCAGTGGTTAGGACTCTGCGCTTCCACTGCAGGGGCACGGGTTTGATTCCTGGTCGTGCCACTGCATGGCCAAAAAAATATATATATTGTAAACTTCATTTTAATGGTGGCATATTAATGGTCATAGTAGTAGCTATGATGTGTGGAGTAACTACTCTGGGCCTAGCACACTGCTAATGTTGCACAGTCCCCATTTGACTGATGAGGGAACTATATGACAAATAAAATGTCAGTTCAAACATTGCTGTGCCTCTCCTGTGGACACCTCAGTATTATGGATATGTGACAATTAATCATTAACCAGTCTTCCCCCATCTTTGGACATTTATGCTTTCTTATTTTTCCATATTATAAATAATTTAGTTACTATTATCATGTTAGTCCATGTCTGCATTTCAAATTATTTCCTAATGAAGTTTACTAAAAGTGAATATGTTTGAAGTTTTTGACACATATTGACAATTGCCTTCCTGAAAGGTTATACCAATTTGCAAGAAGTGATTAATTCTAATGGGAGGGAAGGGAGAGAAAGAAGGTGACACTTCACAGAGGAGGTGACATTTGAGCTGGCTTATGCAGGATGAGTAGGACTTTGCCGGAAAAAGCAGAGTGAGCAGAGCATTCCAGATAGGAAAGGAACTGAGAGCAAAGGCACCAGGCATGAGGGAGCCAACAGAGTTTGTTCCCTCAACTTATTTGCCACCAGAAACCCTCATCATTTAATTTTTCTAGAGTTGGCAGGGAAAAGAATCAGAACAGTCAAGGAGGAAGTTAAAATTCTAATATGCGATTTTGCCCTTTCACATATTTAGAAGCCATCTCAAATGAAGCTTTTTTTAAAGTTCTGAGATGTTTGTGTTAGTCTGGTTGTTTCCTTTCCCAAAGGGGGAACAAATCCCATGAGGATTCAGTATAACAAACATATGCAACCTCTCTGGTCCCACCTGTTTCCCTGAATTCAGAGGGGCAAGAACAGTGCATTTAACGTTGGAACTAATATGAATAGGAGTCACTACCAACTGCCCTAGTTATAAGCAATGAGCAGAATATTATCAACTTCTTGTATTTTATATGATATATATCTATTTGATAAAATGGATAAAGGTAACTAAAATCTATTTTTAAATGTGAGGTAGGTGCCAGATACTAGGAGGTCACATTCTACAGTGAGCAGAGCTGTAGCTGGATTTCAGCATTTATCTGAGTATCAGGTGTCTGCAGTTCCTTCTTTCCAGGCTGGAGCAAGTGCTGAAAGCCAAGGGGATAAAGGTGACAGGGTAAGGGAATGGGTTAGAGTGCTATTAGCAGAAGACAGCCATTCATGCCACCCAGGCAGGGCAGTAGAGGCTTCCACTAGCCACTTCTCACTCATGCTATCATCACAGCTGGAAATGCAAGTTAGCCAGGAGGCCATTTCACATCATATTTTGAAGAAGGCAACTTATTAGTTGTAAATTAAGTAATGAAATGTTTCTATCATCTAGCTGCCATTTATGAAGTCTAGAGCGTATGAATTCAACCATCATAAAACCTAACTATGAAATAGAAATTGACAGAATTAGTGAAAAACATGAGTTACAGGCTGTTTTCAAATAAGTTGTGCCTTTCTGCTTTTAAGGAAGTGTAATAATAGGAATAGATGAAGTGATCAAATAGATGATCTGCTGGACCAGATCTTATTGATAGCTATCATTAGCATTTTCATACAAATACATTAGAATGGCTTTAGACATAGCCAGTCTCCCAGTTGTCTCCTGTTCTGCAAATGTCTCCTCTGAAGGGAGCCAAAAGTGGAAGTATTCTTCCTTACTGCTGCCACTGAAGCCTTAAAGGGACCAAAAGAGTACTTTCCTCTTAAGGTTCTTGCAAGTTATTGATTAGAGAATGTATATAAAATTCTTAACACTATGCCAACACCTCATAATGATAGAAGTGGGAGGAAGAGTTGTTATTTTGTTAGTATTGTGGTTATTATTATGTTTATTATTTTTACTAGATTATTTTACAACCTTGACTTTTATTCCTGACTTGCTAGTCTACTCCCCAGTCCTAACAAAGGAAGATGTAAGATTGGAAGACAGTGTATTAAATTCCATTTGTCTGTCTATGAGAGACATAGAAAATATGAAATGTGCCACTGGACCAGGTGTGCAGCTCTCTCCTGAGTGGGAACTGTCGTGCAGTTAGGGCATCATTCATAAGTGATGAACATCATCTGAATGGGAAACTTATGCTCATTCACAGCAACTTAATTCCTAAAAATTTCTGCATTAAGATGGTGAAAATGACTGAGATCTTTACCAAAAAGCTCTTACCAACTTAAAAAAATTTTAATCAGATGCTAGTGGAAGCCTCTGAGAAAGAAAGCCCTCAGTCTGCAACTTAACATTTCTCTTCAGCAATGCTGCATCCTCCTCCTGATTTCTTTAGATAATATTTGCAGCCTAAAACACAAAGTCACTTTATTCAGACTCATTATTTGGCCTCTTCTTAAACAGCCTTAGGTTTCAGAATCAAAACCTTCTATTTTTCTTTTTTATTCCTAGTTCTGACCCTCTGGTTCTTTCTCTAATATCATGCCCTTTCTTGCATATGTGTATAGAAGAAATATTTTTAAAATAGCACATTAGGGCTTCCCTGGTGGTGCAGTGGTTGAGAGTCCGCCTGCCGATGCAGGGGACACGGGTTTGTGCCCTGGTCCGGGAGGATCCCTCATGCCGCGGAGCGGCTGGGCCCGTGAGCCATGGCCGCTGAGCCTGCGCGTCCGGAGCCTGTGCTCTGCAACGGGAGAGGCCACAACAGTGAGAGGGCTGAGTACTGCAAAAAAAAAAAGAAAAGAAAATAGCACATTAAAAAGCATAAAGTTATGTTATTTAGCTAAAATGCTTGCATAATTTATTTCAGTGTCTTTAAATACTGAAAGCAATTGATCATAAAAATAGCTTGCACTCTTCCAATTATAAAATAAACAAGTCATGGGAATGTAATGTACAGCATGGTGACTGTAAAAAGTTTCTAAGAGAATAGATCTTAAGAGTTCTTACCACAAAAAAAATTAACTATGTGTGGTGATGGATGTTAAATAGACTTATTATGATCATTTTACAACATGTACAGATATCGAATCATTATGTTCTGCACCTGAAACTAATATAATGTTATATGTCATTTATACCTCTATTAAAAAAAATAGCTTGCATTTAAGGTTAGTTTTGCATTGCTACTGCAGTTGCCATGGTAAATGAATTTTTATTTCTACTGCTGATGGGAGTGATTTCTATTATTTATATTGACTGTATAGGACTTCCCTGGTGGCGCAGTGGTTAAGAATCCGCCTGCCAATGCAGGGGACACGGGTTCGAGCCCTGGTCCGGGAAGATCCTACATGCCATGGAGCAACTAAACCCGTGCGCCACAATTACTGAGCCTGCACTCTAGAGCCCACGAGCCACAACTACTGAGCCCACGTGCTGCAACTACTGAAGCCCGCGTGCCTAGAGCCTATGCTCTGCAACAAGAGAAGCCACCACAATGGGAAGCTCACGCACTGCAACGAAGAATAGCCCCTGCTTGCTGCAACTAGAGAAAGCCCATGCACAGCAACCAAGACCCAATCCAGCCAAAAATAAATAAAATATTATTTTGACTGTATAGTTCTGTCCTGGAAAAAATTCGTGTAATATAGTATTCTTCCATAAAACTTTATTTCTCTGATTCCCAGTTCTCTTCATCTTCATTATGATTAAGGCTTTTATTATTCAGCTCTTTCTATCCACTTATCACTTATTCAACCCTTTATCACTTAACTTTGCCCTTTAATATTTTCATAGGTTTCAGTCTTAATTTCGCAGATTTATTCTAAGCTCCTTGATGAGAGATACTGCCTTAGAGCAGGGGTATATTGTACACTGGAGTCCCAGGTTGTGCCACACATTGATTGGTGGGAGTTATCAACAAAGTCAGTGAACTTCATCTGTTCATTCATATTACATTGAAGATTTTTAATGCCACATAAAAATTAATAAATATCTGAAATATGCATCTACTTCTTCCCCAGGTTAACCAGCTTCATGGCATCCCCAAGCTTCTACAGCTCCTCAAAATTCAGAATGAAGATATCCAGCGAGCTGTGTGTGGGGCCTTGAGAAACTTGGTGTTTGAAGATAATGACAACAAATTGGAGGTAGCTGAACTCAGTGGAGTACCTCGGCTGCTCCAGGTGCTGAAGCAAACCAGAGACTTGGAGACTAAGAAACAAATAACAGGTAGTGCTTACTGACTATTACAGGGGGTAGCGCAGTGCACCCCAGCCAGATGTGTTAATATCATCTGTTTTTTCTGAGGTTTCCTGGAACAAATGATTGATGGGCTCATTGTTATCTGAGAGGGCTTTCAAGGAACATTATTACTGCTAGCTTAGACCCCAGATTCAAGTCAAGTTTGAATTCCTTTTTTCTGAAGTGGAAATGCTTCTGAGGCTTTTGGTTAATATTTTTAATTAGAAGTTCTATGCAGCTTCCATCACCTGGACCTCTCTCAATACGAGCTTCCTAGCTTACCTGTCCCTCTATACCTCCAAAAAAGAAAAAAGCATGAATGGATATGTTTTTCAGTCCTCCATTTTATATTTCTACTCAAATACTGATTTGGAAAAATAAATATCTCCCTTCTGTGCATGGATTGGAAAACTAAAATAATCAGATAGAACTAAACTAACGGTTTTGGTAATTCTTGAAGCATGGAGAAAGGAGGACTAGTTTCATTTAAATGAATAGTACGTATGATAGAAGAGAAAATAGTTCATTGAAAATGAAATGAAAATGGTTCATCAGCTCTCGGCTAAAGCTCCATGAACACATTACAGAGTGCAAGAAACATTACTGAGTGTAATCATCAGTAGTATTGCCTTGGGGAAACTTTTAAGTATCTTCAGTGTCCCAGGTAGTAGACATTTTTAATTTATTCTCACAAAAACCTTAGGTTTTGGGGTATTTTTAGGTATTACTGGCTACTAAATCTCAGTTTTACAGATGACGAAACTAAGGTCCAAAGAACTTAACCCTTTCTAATATATCATATAAAAGTTTTTTTAATGATAATAGTTGACAGTCTTCATACTTATTTAAAAGAAGTACTCCATAAATATTGTTTAAGTTGAACTGAATATATGTTGCACTTTTGCCATCCTTTATTATACAACAGTATTCTTTTTCTCTATAAAAATGTTGTCATTATATCCTCTCTATCCATTTATATCTCAAAATATCACATATTTCTATCTCAATATATTTTAATTTTATAAAACTATATGAAGGGTTGCACCGTACTACCCTTCTGCCAGCATGCTGTCATGTCCCATGAGAGATTTCCTTTCATATCCATGACTTATATTAAAATACCTACAGAAATTAAGAGTGATATCACTTATTCATTCATTCATTCATTCATTCAGCCAACATTTAGAGGGCAGCCTTCAAGTACCAACCAGGGTGAATCACAGTCTAGAGAGGTTGTGAATTTTATTTTCCATCTACTAAAACGTGAACAATTGTGTGATGGTTGGCATTAAAAAAAAAACAAAAACAAAAAAATAGCAACCAAACCTCATGTTTAGAACCTAACATTTTCTTTATTAAAAAACAGTTATGAACCACGAAAGAGAATCAAACAGATTATTCTGTTTTACACTCAGAAAAGACTTCATGAGGAGATATATTTCACTGTGGACCTTAAAAGAGATTTAGGCTTTGGACTAGCGTTTTGAAGGAGAATGAAAGTTATTCCCAGCAAAGTGAAAATCACTAGCAAAGCAAAGAAGCTGCTGGTCGTTCACAGGAAACTTGGGTAATAGAGTGATCGAGGTTAGGGTGTGTGGTAGCCAGAAATGTTGGGAGGATGTGTGGCTCTGTGTCAAGGAAATAATCCATTGTTTATGAACTTCCTCTTCTCTCGTGTAGGAAGAAGGAAGCTAAGGACAGAGAATGTTCTGTGGTATTGATGCCACAGAAACCACTGTCTTCTTTAGATAATCTACTGAGGTGACAAATGGAGTTTGATTGTGCAGTTCCCAGGATTTCTAGTATAAGCTAAACATTCCTACCAGAAAGTGTTCATTACATATTAATTGAATTGAGTTGATAGTTGAATGTTTGATACAAATCCTACTAAATAACTTCCTTTAGCTCTATTAATGGAAGTGCTAAATAAGTGCTTTTTGGGCCTCAAAAATAAATTGTTGACTAATTTAGACATGTTTATATCTTTGTTTAGAAACACAAAATGACACAGTAGAAACTAACACAGCATTGTAAAACAACTATACCCCAATTAAAAAAAAAAAAAAACCCACAAAGCGAGTAACCATATATGTGAATCTTTTCTTGTCTATTTTGTAAACATCTTTTTATTGAGCCTCTATTACAGGCTAGTCATAAGCTTGGGCTTTCCATTTTTTATCTCTGTTCTTCCTGACAGCTCCATAAGATATGGTATTATTGACTGTTTACATATGACCAGTGTGAGGCTCAGGGGGTTGAGTTGCCCAAGGTTGCACAGCTATCAAAGAACAAGGCCAGATTTGAACCCAGTATTATCTGGGTGTTTTGCTATATCAAAGTGGCTCCCACCTACTGTTTTGGGGGCAAAGAGTGACTCATTTTTACACTTCTTTAGGAAGGGGCTTTGTCTTTGAGATCTTGGATCAGAGAGCTCTCCCTTGCTCCTTTTTGGCCCTTCCTCTCTCTCCTCTTGCCACTGCCTTGATTCAAACCCTCTTCATCTCTCTGGTCTACTCTTGCAGTAACCTTGTGCCTGACCTCTATGATTCAGTATTGCACATTCCCAATCTGTCCACCACTCTGCTTCTGCAAAAAAAAAAAAAAAAAATCATTATGCACGTTCTTTAAATGTATAATTATTTTATTCTGCATTTGTAATGGTGCAGTAAGGTACCTTGAGTTTATTTATAGTTTTGAATAAATGGTCTTTGCTATAATGTGATATTCCAGGTAAGACTTAACAGAAGTTAGGTGAAAGGAGGAGTATGTCCATGCAAGGGAAATTGCAAAAACGTATTCCTCCTGCTCTGTGATAATTTTGAAAAACAAGTTTAAAAAGAACCACTTCTCCTCCTCCTGCTCCTCCTTGAAGATTTAATCATAAAATTTACAAGTTTTGCTACTAAACATTATACAGATTTAGTTAAATAACTATATTTCCAGTCCTAAAGAACAATATTAATAAAACATGGGTTTCAATATCTATTAAATCCCTTTACTAGGTAGCTGCATTTTGTAGATATCAATTGGCAATAAGTTTCTAGATAATGCAGTTATCATTATCTTTCTTATAATTGCTAATTATTCAAAGTATATCCCTTACCAGAATCCAGTTCCCCTTCTTTTTGGCTAGAATGAGAGCTTAGTGATAGAAAATTACGGACAGAACAGCTACAACAGAGAACTATAATAATAGAAATTTAGGCACTATGATTAAATTGACTGGAAGTTAAAGGTGAAACAAATGAAAATCCAAACCCGAAATATAATACAGTATCGGGGAATATAGAATCTAATCATTGAAAGGGACATCTATTTAGGGTCATCTAAACCATTAATTTCCCAATGAGAGAAATTGGAATCATATTTAAAGTATAAATTCCTGGAATTCATCCTGGGAGTCAGGCTTAGTAAGTTTGTGGTGTGGCCCAGGAATATGTGATTCTAATTTGTCACTGGGCTCATTTGGTGACTGCTAGTCTCTTCGAACACTCTAGTTTTAAGATTAAACCCCCTTGTCGATATTTTGATAAAGGATGAGCTCATTTTTTTTTATTGGCTCCAGTGATAGTGCTGGATCTTATAAGCAGATCTTTCTGTTTTCTTCAAAGCTGTCTTAGAAGTTTATACTTTCACTGAGCCAAAATCTCCATCCTCAGAATTTCTGCTCATTAGTCTGGTTTTGTCTTCTATAGCCACAGAAAATAATATGTAGTTGTTGAATTTGCATTTCTTTAGTTACTAGAGAGCCTGCATTCCTATGTATATTAGACTCTTTTAGCTTTGGGTTAATTTTTCTACTAGTAATTTAATTTTTAATGATTTATAAGAACTCTGTATATTAATGATATTTAACCCTTTGTCCTATATCAGCATGCACATTTTCCCAATTTGTAATTGGTCATTTATTGATTTTGTATGTATGTGTGTGAGGGTGTGTGTGTATAAGTACAATCCCGAATCTCTAGTGAACATTTAAGCTCTTCCTTAGCCTTGTACCTTACAGAAATTTGGCAAGCATGACATTTCTGTACAATATCCTACATTAAAAATTCAAAAATTATACTAAAACTCCCCAAACCTTATACTTCTGTAGAAATAATACAGCATGACAAGCTACAAAGGACTTGACTGTTGGAGGAAAATTCCACTCCCTTTATTCAAACTAATACTCTCTGGTTTTTATTGTAAGGTGTACTTTTCCTTTGAGTGCTCTGTGTGGTCCTTTTTAAAGAGAGGAAATATCATTATGCTTCACATTTTTAAGCCTCTGACAGGCAGAGACTGTTAATTTGTTTGCTTATTTAGAAGAGGAAGCTTGTTTTTTTCTTTTCTTTCTTATCTTTAGCTTTCTTTTATAGCTTAGTAACCAAAACTCAACGTCAGACCTCCCTTTCAATTGTTTTCAACCACCTTAGGAGTTTTTGGAGTTTTATTCTGTCTGTCCCTCTCCAGGGCCTCTTAAGATGAGGTGTGACCCATGAAGTCATTGTGTTGCAAAACCTGTGGCGGAGGGACACTGCTCATGACTAACCCCAAATGCCAGTTTGGTCAGGAAAAGACCTTCATCAGCCAGAATTCTAGTCCTCACGAAGCACTAGACCCAGCATTGCTCTGTCTAATGGCAGCTAGATGTAAGCTATGGTGGAAATTTGGTTATTTAAAAACTTAGTTACTTGTACACAAAGTAAACTGTTTAAGCCCAAAAGACTACATTAGGCCTAGAGTGTTCTAACTGATGGGCCAAATAAAAGTATGGTTGATTAACTACTAAGCTTTAACCATACAGACTATTATTTCCGTCATTAATATCAAGGGAGGTGATATCTCCATGTAATTCTGGCAAGACCACCATGTTTGCTTTTTTCATAAAGTGGACTGTCCTGTATATCTGTGCTTCCTCTGTCCTTCATGCAGATGAAGCAGTAAATTTAAGAGGTAAGATTTAACTGACTGGGCGGTGGGGGCATAAACAGGAAGAAAATAAAGATCCCTTCTCTTTCTGTCCCCTCTGTTTCTCCTTTCCTGGATGATAGCGAGTTAGAGTAACTTACTGAAGAATGAATGATGGCAAAGCAACTTGACACCTGCTGGGAGTCACTAGAATAGCAAGCAATAGGGGTATAGTCCTTCCACTGAATCAGAGGTATTTAAGCACCAAATCTGTGAGAAAAACAAATCCTAAGTGTATATGCCACTTTGTATTCTCTCTCAGTACCCAGCTTCAGTCCCTGTCTCACAAATGCCCTGGGAAATACAGTATCCTGTTATCTTAATTTCTTCCTGAGTTGGCTTATATGGCCTTTCTTTTTAATTGGGGGTGGAGGGGATTCAAGAGGAATAGGAAAGTTAAGTGAGTAAATGTGGTACCAGTCTTAGACCAATGCTTAGGCCATGCAAGTTGGCAGGTAGATAAAATGCTCTTGTCTCTCCTTCTCTGCCAAACTGTAACATAAGAAGTAGATGAGGTAGAGCCAGCATAAATTCTGGCAGGACATAAAGTCTGCCATTGGGTAGGAGTTAATAAATATTAATTGGTGATGTTGAGAAGCCTGCTGTTGACAGGCATAGGCAAAAGCATTCTAGAGGCTCTTCCTGCTATTATTGGAAGGCAGATGTCAAGTGGGAGTTGCAGGCAGTGGGGAGCAGTAGGCAGGCAGAGATGTCCTTAGATATGTATGTATCTAAGGGAGAAAACTACGACTTTTAAAATGCTGAACTCTTTAATTACAACAGGATCATTTCAAGCTTTCCTGTTGGTGAGCCCAGAATTTATACTAATGAGGTCAGCTTTGTGGTAGGGTCATTTAAGAGAAACAGCAATAAGGATTTTTGGCATTCATTTATGTTCTTGATTCAACATGTATAGTTTTACATTGTAAGTTCTCTTTCTCCCTCTCTCTCTCTCTTTATGTATATGTGTGTGTATACATATATATATATATATATATATATATTAAACATCTTTATTGGAGTATAGTTACTTTACAATGGTGTGTTAGTTTCTGCTTTACAACAAAGTGAATCAGTTATACATATACATATGTCCCCATATCTCTTCCCTCTTGCGTCTCCCTCCTTCCCACCCTCCCTATCCCACCCCTCTAGGTGGTCACAAAGCACTGAGCTGATCTCCCTGTGCTATGCGGCTGCTTCCCACTAGCTATCTATTTTACTTATGGTAGTGTATATGTCAGTGCTACTCTTTCACTTCGTCCCAGCTTACCCTTCCCCCTCCCCATGTCCTCAAGTCCATTCTCTAGGAGGTTTGTGTCTTTATTCCCGTCTTGCCCGTAGGTTCTTCATGACCATTTTTTTCTTTTTAGATTCCATATATATGTGTTAGCGTACGGTATTTGTTTTTCTCTTTCTGACTTACTTCACTCTGTATGACAGACTCTAGGTCCATCCACCTCACTACAAATAACTCAATTTTGTTTCTTTTTATGGCTGAGTAATATTCCATTGTCTCACCACTAATATACATATATATATATATATATATATATTTTAATTTTTCTTATGGAACAGCTTCCATTGCCATCTAATGAGGTCTAAACAGGTTCTTTCCCTTGGGAAAAGGGCTGTCTCCCCCTACCTTGTTTTTTTTTTTTTTTTTCCTTTTATAAGTAGCCATAGCTCTAGGGGTGACGGTCTTAACTGATCTTTTCAACAGTCGTTTTGACCCAACCCTGCACTGTCTTGATGGTACTCTTTGCTTTTCTAGGTTTGCTGTGGAATTTGTCCTCTAATGACAGACTGAAGAATCTCATGGTAACAGAAGCCTTGCTTACCCTGACTGAGAATATCATCATCCCCTTTTCGGGGTGGCCAGAAGGAGACTACCCCAAAGCAAATGGTTTGCTCGATTTTGATATATTCTACAATGTCACAGGATGCCTAAGGTAATACCACTCTACAATCGCCCTCAACCTTTTCTCTGTACACTTTATGTTCTGTTTTTATTTTTTGCTTCTCTGTACACTTTAAATGTTGCATCCAGATCTGTCTAAAACTCTACCCAATTACCTGGAGATATGGTAAAAATTATAAACATCACTCTAAATACTAGAAGCACAATGTAGAAAGAGTATTTTTTCCAGACATGTTTGATTCCAGAAGCTACCCACATTAGCTCATGAGAGAGAGCATGTCTTCCAATAAAGAAACTAGAAATCCAGTCTGAACACCTAGAAGTCCAGGCACACTGGCCTTTCCTGTCTCACAGGATTTAAGCCAGGCTCCATGCTGTATTTTTAGTTCACAAAAATATAATTTAATGACATGATTAAAAAAATAGTTTTGAACCTGCAGTTTTTAAATAGGCAACAAAGCCTGAAAGGATAGAATGTCTTGCCACAAGAATAGCTTACAAAAAACGTTAGTTTGATCAGCATTTCTAAATATTGGGATGAAAAAATGCTAGAACTGTTTTCTCCCCTGGGCTGTCAGATGCCAGCTAAACCAAGAGGAAATAGAAACACATGCAAGAGGAAGAAACGTTAGTCTCAACTTTTGTAGAAGCGTGCCTCTCAAGCTTTCTTATATATATTTGAAAATAATCATTGTCCTTTATGTCCAAGGATTTAAAGAAACCAGATAGATATGCAATCAAAAATAGGCAGCCCAGAATAAGTTGGGTCATATTCTGCCTTCTGATCTTTTCTCTAGTTTCACAGTTCACTTCTTGAGGGAATCTGTTTGGATGATAACAGAGGGAATTTATTATGGTAAGATGTTTATCTTATCTCCACAGTTAATCACACAGTAATGCATATCAAATGCCAGTTTTTTATAAAGAATTACATTAGCCACTGAGAGTTTTACAAAGATGAATAAGAAAATTCTTAACTGACCTTTAATCTAGCAGGGGATGCAGATAAGCAAATAAACTAGAATGCAATGAAATATGTTACAGCAGTGATTCTCAAAGCGTGGCCCCTGGACTAGTAGCATGTATATTACCTGGAACTTATTAGAATTCTCAGCTTTCACCCCAGACCTACTAAATCAGAAGTTTCAGGAACACGTGTCAGGAACAAGTGAAGTGCTGCAGGGATGCAGAACAAAAGGACCATTCATGCCAGCTGAGTGGGATCAGAGGTGCCAAATGAGCTGGGCTTTGGTGGGCTATTTCAGTAGACAGAAATTCTCTAGGTAGTATCCCTTGAAATTTATTTCCTATACAGTCCACTAGAACTGCTTTTCTTTTTTTTTTAAACGTCTTTATTGGAGTATAATTGCTTTACAATGTTGTTAGTTTCTGCTGTATAACAAAGTGAATCAGCTATATGCATATGTATATCCCCATATCCCCTCCCTCTTGCGTCTCCTTCCCACCCTCCTTATCCCACCCCTCTAGCTGGTCACAGAGCACCGAGCTGATCTCCCTGTGCTATGCGGCTGCTTCCCACCAGCTATCTGTTTTACATTTGGTAGTGTATATATGTCAATGTTACTCTCTCACTTCATCCCAGCTTACCCTTCCCCCTCCCCGTGTCCTCAAGTCCATTCTCTACATCTGTGTCTTTATTCCTGTCCTGCCCCTAGGTTCATCAGAACCATTTTTTTTTTTAGATTCCATATGTATGTGTTAGCATATGGTATTTGCTTTTCTTTTTCTGACTTACTTCACACTGTATGACAGACTCTAGGTCCATCCACCTCACTGCAAATAACTCAATTTCCTTTCTTTTTATGGCTGAGTAATAGTCCATTGTATATATGTGCCACATCTTCTTTATCCATTAATCTGTCGATGGACACTTAGGTTGCTTCCATGTCCTGGGTATTGTAAATAGTGCTGCAGTGAACATTGTAGTACATGACTCTTTTTGAATGATGGTTTTCTCAGGGCATATGCCCAGTAGTGAGATTGCTGGGTCATATGGTAGTTCTACTTTTAGTTTTTTAAGGAACCTCCATACTGTTCTCTGTAGTGGCTATATCAATTTACATTCCCACCAATGGTGCAAGAAGGTTCCCTTTTCTCCACACCCTCTCCAGTGTTTATTGTTTGTAGATTTTCTGATCATGGCCATTCTGACCAGTGTGAAGTGATACCACATCGTAGTTTTGATTTGCTTTTCTCTAATGATTAGTGATGTTGAGCATCTTTTCATGTGTTTGTTGGCAATCTGTTTATCTTCTTTGGAGAAATGTCTGTTTAGGTCTTCTGCCCATTTTTGGATTGGGTTGTTTGTTTTTTTGATATTGAGCTGCAAAGCTGCTTGTATACTTTGGAGATTAATCCTTTGTCAGTTGCTTTGTTTCCAAATATTTTCTCCCATTCTGAGGGTTGTCTTTTGGTCCTGTTTATGGTTTCCTTTGCTGTGCAAAAGCTTTTAAGTTTCATTAGGTCCCATTTGTTTAGTTTGGTTTTTATTTCCATTTCTCTAGGAGGTGGATCAAAAAGGATCTTGCTGTGATTTATGTCATAGAGTGTTCTGCCTATGTTTTCCTCTAAGAGTTTGATAGTGTCTGGGCTTACATTTAGGTCTTTAATCCATTTTCAGTTTATTTTAGTGTATGGTGTTAGGAAGTGTTCTAATTTCATTCTTTCAATGTAGCTGTCCAGTTTTCCCAGCACCACGTATTGAAGAGGCTATCTTTTCTCCATGGTATATTCTTGCCTCCTTTATCAAAGATAAGGTGACCATATGTGTGTGGGTTTATCTCTGGGCTTTCTATCCTGTTCCATTGATCTATATTTCTGTTTTTGTGCCGGTACCATACTGTCTTGATTACTGTAGCTTTGTAGTATAGTCTGAAGTCTGGGAGCCTGATTCCTCCAGCTCCGTTTTTCTTCAAGATTGCTTTGGCTATTTGAGGTCTTTTGTGTTTCCATACATATTCTGAAATCTTTATTTCTAGTTCTGTGAAAAATGCCATTGGTAGTTTGATAGGGATTGCATTGAATCTGTAGATTGCTTTGGGTAGTATAGTCATTTTCACAATATTGTTTCTTCCAATCAAAGAACATGATATATCTCTCCATCTGTATCATCTTTAATGTCTTTTATCAGTGTCTTATAGTTTTCTGCATACAGGTCTTTTGTCTCCTTAGGTAGGTTTATTCCTAGATATTTTATTCTCCTTGTTGCAGTGGTAAATGGGAGTGTTTCCTTAATTTCTCTTTCAGATTTTTCATCATTAGTGTATAGGAATGCCAGGGATTTCTGTGCATTAATTTTGTATCCTGCTACTCTACCAAATTCATTGATTAGCTCTAGTAGTTTTCTGGTAGCATCTTTAGGATTCTCTATGTATAGTATGTCATCTGAAAACAGTGACAGCTTTACTTCATCTTTTCCAATTTGGATTCCTTTTATTTCTGTTTCTTCTCTGATTGCTGTGGCTAAAACTTCCACAACTGTATTGAATAGTAGTGGTGAGAGTAGGCAACCTTGTCTTGTTCCTGATCCTAGAGGAAACGGTTTCAGTTTTCACCATTGAGGACGACATTGACTGTGGGTTTGTCATATATGGCCTTTAGTATGTTGAGGTAAATTCCCGCTAGGCCCTTTCTGAAGGGTTTTTATCATAAATAGATGTTGAATTTTGTTGAAAGCTTTTTCTGCATCTATTGAGATGATCATATGGTTTTTATTCCTCAATTTGTTAATACAGTGTATCACATTGATTGATTTGCATATACTGAAGAATCCTTGCATTCCTGGGATAAACCCCACTTGATCATGGTGTATGATCCTTTTAATGTGCTGTTGGATTCTGTTTGCTAGTATTTCGTTGAGGATTTTTGCATCTGTGTTCATCAGATATATTGGCCTGTAGTTTTCTTTTTTTGTGACATCTTTGTATCGTTTTGGTATCAGGGTGATGGTGGCCTCGTAGAATGAGTTTGGCGTGTTCCTCCCTCTTCTATATTTTGAAAGAGTTTGAGAAGGATAGGTGTTAGCTCTTGTGTAGATGTTTGATAGAATTCGCTTGTGAAGCCATCTGCTCCTGGACTTTGTTTGTTGGAAGATTTTTAATCACAGTTTCAATTTCAGTGCTTATGATTGGTCTGTTTATATTTTCTATTTCTTCCTGATTCAGTTCTCAGAAGGTTGTGCTTTTCTAAGAATTTATCCATTTCTTCTAGGTTGTCCATTTTATTGGCATATAGTTGCTTATAGAAATCTCACATGATCCTTTGTATTTCTGCAGTGTCAGTTGTTACTTCTCCTTTTTTATTTCTAATTCTGTTGATTTGAGTCTTCTCTGTTTTTTTATTGATGAGTCTGGCTAGTGGTTTATCAATTTTGTTTATTTTCTCAAAGAACTAGCTTTTAGTTTTATTGGTCTTTGCTATGTTTCCTTCATTTCTTTTTCATTTATTTCTGATCTGATCTTTATGATTTCTTTCCTTCTGCTAACTTTGGTGGTTTTTTGTTCTTCTTTCTCTAATTGCTTTAGGTGTAAGGTTAGGTTGTTTATTTGAGATGTTTCTTGTTTCTTAAGGTACGATTGTATTGCTATAAACTTCCCTCTTAGAACTGCTTTTGCTGCATCCCATAGGTTTGGGGTCATTGTGTTTTCATTGTTACTTGTTTCTAGGTATTTTTTGATTTCCTCTTTGATTTCTTCAGTGATCTTTTGGTTATTTAATAATATATTGTTTAGCCTCCATGTGTTTGTATTTTTTACAGTTTTTTTCCTGTAATTGATATCTAGTCTCATAGCATTGTGGTTGAAAAAGATACTTGATAATGATTTCAATTTTCTTAAATTAACCAAGACTTGATTTGTGACCCAAGATATGATCTATCCTGGAGGATGTTCCATGAGCACTTGAGAAGAAAGTGTATTCTCTTGTTTTTGGATGGAATGTCCTATAAATGTCAATTAAGTCCATTTTGTTTAATGTGTCATTTAAAGCGTGTGTTTCGTCATTTATTTTCATTTTGGATGATCTGTCCATTGGTGAAAGTGGGGTGTTAAAGTCCTCTACTATTTTTGTGTTACTGTGGATTTCCCCTTTTATTGCTGTTAGCATTTGCTTTATGTATTGAGGTGCTCCTATGTTGGGTGCATAAATATTTACAATTGTTATATCTTCTTCTTGACTGATCCCTTGATCATTACGTAGTGTCCTTTGTCTCTTGTAATAGTCTTTATTTTATTGTCTACTTTGTCTGATATGAGAA
The DNA here is from genome assembly GCF_964270905.1 of Leucopleurus acutus. NCBI lineage: Eukaryota > Metazoa > Chordata > Mammalia > Artiodactyla > Delphinidae > Leucopleurus > Leucopleurus acutus. The sequence goes on along the minus strand of NC_139152.1, from coordinate 27,601,668 downwards.
TTGCTAGTCCAGCTTTCTTTTGATTTCCATTTGCATGGAATATCTTTTTCCATCCCCTCACTTTCAGTCTGTATGTGTCCCTAGGTTTGAAGTGGGTCTCTTGTAGATAGCATATATATCGGTCTTGTTTTTGTATCCATTCAGCCAGTCTGTGTCTTTTGGTTGGAGCATTTACTCTATTTACATTTAAGGTAATTATCGATATGTATGTTCCTACTCCCATTTTCTTAATTGTTTTGGGTTTATTGTTGTAGGTCTTTTCCTTCTCTTGTGTTTCCTGCCTAGAGAAGTTCCTTTAGCATTTGTTGTAAAGCTGGTTTGGTGGTGCTGAATTCTCTTAGCTATTACTTGTCTGTAAAGCTTTGGATTTCTCTCTCAAATATGAATGAGATCCTTGCTGGGTAGAGTACTCTTGGTTGTAAGTTTTTCCCTTTCATCATTTTAAATATGTCCTGCCACTCCCTTCTGGCTTGCAGAGTTTCTGCTGAAAGCAGCTGTTAACCTTATGGGGATTCCCTTGTATGTTATTTGTTGTTTTTCCCTTGTGCTTTTAATATTTTTTCTTTGTATTTAATTTTTGATAGCTTGATTAATATGTGTCTCGGTGTGTTTCTCTTTGGGTTTATCCTGTATGGTGCTCTCTGTGCTTCCTGGACCTGATTGACTATTTCCTTTCCCATGTTAGGGAAGTTTTTGACTATAATCTCTTCAAATATTTTCTCATACCCTTTCTTTTTCTCTTCTTCTTCTGGGACCCCTATAATTTGAATGTTGGTATGGTTAATATTGTCCCAGAGGTCTCTGAGACTGTCCTCAATTCTTTTCATTCTTTTTTCTTTATTCTGCTCCCTGGCAGTATTTCCACCGTTTTGTCTTCCAGCTCACCTATCTGTTCTTCTACCTCAGTTATTCTGCTATTAATGCCTTCTAGAGTCTTTTTAATTCAGTAATTGTGTTGCTCATCACTGTTTGTTTCCTCTTTAGTTCTTCTAGGTACTTGTTAAATGTTTTTTTGTTTTTTCTCCATTCTGTTTCCGAGATTTTGGTTCATGTTTGCTATCATTACTCTGAATTCTTTTTCAGGTAGGTTGCCTATTTCGTCTTCATTTTTTTGGTCTTGTAGGTTTTTACCTTGCTCCTTCATCTGTAAGATATTTTTTTTGTCCTTTCTTTTTTTTTTTTGATGGGTGGTTCTGTGTTCCTGTCTTACTGGTTGTTTGGCCTCAGCCATCCAGCACTGGAGTTTGCAGGCAGTTGGATAGAGCTGGGTCTTGGTGCTGAGATGAGGACCTCCAGGAGGCCTTACTCCAATTGATATTCCCTGGGGTCTGAGGTTCTCTGTTAGTCCAGCAGTTTGGATTCGGAGTTCCCACCACATGAGCTCAGACCCAACCTCTGGCCTGGAAACCAAGATCCCACAAGCTTTGTGGTGTGGTTAAAAAAAAAAAAAAAAGAAAAAGAAAGAAAAAAAGGAGCAGTACAATATCAAAGAATAAAAAACAAAATAAAATTGGAAAGATTAAAAAATATATTAGGAAAAATAAAACTATAATTAACAACCAATCGCTGGGAGTTCCTCCTGTACCCTTAGCTGTCCATGGTTCCCCACCAGTGCCTGGTAAGTGCCCTAGTTGTGTGGAGACTCGAATTCCACATCCTCCTAGTACTCCACCCACTTGGAACCACTTTTTAATGTATTTTTGATTCATTAAAACATTTTGATTCATTTAAAAACATTTTGCATCTTAAAATTTTTCTGTCGCTCCCATTGCCTTACCATGTGCGACAGAGTTCTTAGCATGACAGACTCAGGACTCTTTCAATTGAAAATGGCAGATACACAATTCAAAGTTCCTTAAATCAAGTGGCTCATGTGGCTGAGATGTTGATGGGCACTTGTGGAAGTGAAAGAAGTGCATCAGGAACCATGGCCTCAAGGACTGGGATGTAAATTCAGCATCTCTAGAACTCAGTCTCCTATTTACAGGCATACCTCAGAGATATTATGGATTCAGTTCTAAACCACCGCAATAAAGTGAATATTGCAATGAAGCAAGTCACACGATCTTTTCGGTTTTCCAGTGCTTATTTAAGTATGTTTACATTATGCAACAGTCTATTAAGTGTGCAATGGCATTATGTCTTAAAGAAATCAATATACATACCTTAATTTAAAAATGCTTTATTACAAAAAATGCTAACCATCATCTAACAACACAGGGTTGCCACAAACCTTCAATTTGTTAAAAAAAAAATGCAATGTCTGTAAAGCTCAATAAAGCAAAGCACAATAAAACGAAGTATGCCTGTATATCTCATCTCTGCTTACTCGTCTTCTTTGAAGACTACTGGGCTCATTCTCTAAAAATGCAAACAAGCCTTCTCCACGTAGCAGATCCCTAAATCACAGGCAGCCCTTGCTTAGCCACCCAGCAGAAAAAGTGCACTTCTTTCTTTAAATGTCAATCTCCTGGAAGGTTTAACCCTGACTCTGCTTCTGAAAGCTGTGTATCGTTTGAGCCTCTGTTCCCCTAGATTGACCAGACCTGGATCAGATACTTGCTTCATGGCAACAATAGCAACAAGGTCTGTTAAAGTAGCAAGAGGGAGGGGAACACTTGGTGGACAAACAAAACAAAAATAGAAGACACCTTCCTCAGTTACAGCATGTGCAACCTTTCTCAGTCTATCCACAACCTTCTTTACAATCTTACTTCCTATTTTCCTGCAAACATATCCCAAAGTACAAGCAAGCTACAAAGTACTTGCTTTCCTTAGATATTATAGGTAATTTCATATAGCCAAGGCTTTATTCAATTTTACTGCCTGGTAAACATTTTCTATTATCTGCCTACTGATTACTTAATCTCCTAGTCATATAATAGCAAAGATAAAGTTAATCTTTTCTGTAAAACATTTTCCTGCCTCAGGCAAAAGCCATTACTTGTTTATAAGAATTCAAACAGGACTTTTTACAGGTAAGTCACCTCTGTACAGACTTTGTATTACATTACTATTTTTATGGGAAGTTGTTTACATACCTTTTTTATTAGATTGTGAACTCTAAGAGCTAAGCCTATGCATTTTTCTAATCTCTAATTCCTAGCACATAGCAAGGTTTCTGACATATAGTAAGCAAGTATAAAGTATTTGAGTGAAATGAGTAATGAACGAATGAGCAAATGAAAATCCATTAGGAATTAGGTGGATAATCATGTCTGGCAAGGTATCAAATTTGTGATGGAAAGTAATCAAACAGAAGTTGGAAACATTAGCTAAAGCCAGACTGAGGGGGCCTTATAAATCATGTTAAGGAGTTAATAATTTTCTTCTGTAAGCAAAGTTAGTAGTGTGGGGAGGATAGAAATATAAGTTCTGCATGAAGAAGAAAAATTATAATATCCACATGAAAGGTGTATTGGGAAGGTGGAAATCTAAAAGTAAAGATGTTGGTTGCACATCTTTTCCTGTAGTCTCCTTTTATGAACAAGGAATAACAGACTTGCGTGGTTTGGGTGAAGCAGTGCCCTTGTTGGCACACATTTTTCAGATATGTTATTGCCTGAATCCACTCCCATCATAATGACACCATTTTAAACAGTGTTTGCAAAGTCAGTCCAAACCACTGATTTGAACTACTTTCAGAAGCAGAATATTGCAAAATATTTGGGAAATTGAGTATCATAGTATTTGCTTCTAAAATATCTATTATTTCATCTGTGTATCTAATTTATAATAATAATAGCTAATATTTATGTTGTAAAAACTGTTCAGAATGCTTTATGAGGATTTCCTCAGTTTATTCTCAGGGCAACCCTTGTAAAGTAGGCCTTCCCATTTTATAGATAAGGAAACTGGAGCTCAGAGAGCAGAGGTTAAGAGATTTTCCCAACATCATACAGCTAGTAAAAGACAAAGCTGGAATTCTAATCCAGGAAGGCTGTCTCCAGGGCCAAGCTCTTCATCAGTGTGCTGGATACATTGATATTAGTCACATGTCTACAGACTGCTCTGCTGTGGATTAAGCCTCTGCCCTTCACAGTCTCGCAACCTCGCAGGGTCAGGTAGGCCAGTGTACAGTCACGTTCAGGTCTCATTATGGGCATTGTGTCTGCATTTCAGTGTTGTCTTTTTTTAGGAGTTCTATGCAAGTGGAACTCTGCACTACATTTCCTATTAACAGAGAAAATAGAAAGCATAAGAACTGGGAGGTCTTTCCAAGAGAGGAGATGGCTTTGTAGACAACTTCGGGTAGATGTTGTCACAATGAGTATAAAAGTCAGTAAGGAGATGTGAGTTAGAAAGGGACCTGTAGGGAACCTGTAATCAAATAGTCTCAATTTTCACAAGAGAGCTGTCTTCTGAATAGTTGCTTATTTCTGACTCCAAGTTACTCTAAAAAGATTTTAAGACAGGTGTTGACTAGCTCTAATAAGAGTGAATCTTAACTACATAAAAATAAATGTTAGCAAATATTGTAACTGCTACAAGTTCATTGGAGGTATGGCCTCCGCCACTGGCAACTGGCAACATGAGTAGTATTTTGGGCATTGTGTTGACTTAGGTTAGTGTAGCTAAATTCCTTCAATCTACTTTGAAGTAGAACTTCTGCATAGACCAGTGACTTTGTCCCTTTACTAACTTGAGAGTGAGATCAGTTCTGAGAGGGACTTCCCTGGTCTTTAGATAGCAGTGGTGTAGAGTGAATCTGCTCAGCAGGTAAAATCTTTGCTTCATTAATGAACTTGTGACAGTGACTCCAGTTCTGCCCACCTGGAGCTGCTACAGTGTGATCACATTCAGACAGGAGAACATGCACAGCTTATCCTTCAAAAACTGTCAGATACACCGTATCTGTCAGGTATCAGGTCATTTTTCTACAGAATTAGCATCTGCCTGCCGCAGCATTTACCGTGGGCCTTGGTGCTTTCTTTAGGTAATTCCTTTGGAATTACATACTTTTCATGACTAAAGTTACTCACTGACAGGTGATACAAATTTTGCAATAGGGAAAACAATGTTCATTGCAAGTTTCAGGTTTTTTCTTAAACACTATGCCAGCATAATGAATAATAAAATCCAAGTTAGGAGAGGAAAAATAAATTGATACACTCCAATTTGTGCTAGAGCCATCAAGAGCAGTTGTCAGGATCTCCTCATACCTCCACATTCAGTGACATCATGTTGGTAGCTTGAAATCAGCCATGGTGGGAGTATTTACACTATAGAAATTGGCAAATGCTACAAATCAGAGCTCTCCCCACTCCACCAACCCAGAAAGCTAGTTGGCATACCACTGGCACTGAATTTCCATTAGTTGATTAACATCAAGATGTGGATAATTGGGGTAAAGGCATATTTCTCCTTATATATCTCTTTTCAAAGAAGAAATATTTCCTTTGTCTTCTTGGAAGGCATTATGAAGCATTATCCACCCCACGTTTTTTTTTTGAGTGGAGAAAACCTACTAAAATGCCCCGTTCTTTTTTTCAAAATTATTTTTATTTACTTAGGACAAGAAGTATAACAGTTAAAATATTTAATAATTTATTTTGATTAGTAGGATACTCTTCCAAACATTTCAAACTGCAAAAGACTTATGTGACAACCATAGAATTGTAAATTACCAAAGAGCATTAGCTGCCTTCTTTGATTGTACACCCTTCCTACACATACTTATTGCGAGCCCCTGTTCGTCAATTTAGTATGGGTAACTCATTGGGAATTGGTGTGACATGGCTGTCAATTCTCTATGTTCCACCTCACTGATTGCCACACTTTTGGGACACCTTTGGATGTGACATAAATAAAACCAATGGTCATTATCAGGGTGTATGTTCAAAATTCCTACCAAAGATTTACCATTATTTCTCCATTCTTCCATTTGGTTCTCACTATTTCTTTCCTTCTCTTACCTTCTTTCCTTCTTTCTTTTCTTACCTCAGTCTTCTTTGTTCTCTTAAAAGGGAAGAGGTGGAAACAATTTAGAGGTCAGAAATTAAAATGCCTCCAGGGGTCAGACAGGCACTTAAGTGGACAAGTGTGAGACTATGGGCTGCTATCAGACTAGAGAATGGAAAAAAATGCCTACCCCAGGAGCAGTGACATTCAGAGTTCTGGAAAACACTTCAGGCCAAACACAGACTCTTCTGAGAAAGCCTCTGTTAGCAGTCTCATTCTTCAGCTGAAGAAATTAAGTACTAGTGACCCTTCCACAATAATAGAAGCAGTTATCAGAAACTTGAGAAAAGCAACTAATCCAGCCTTCTTGGGATTTTACCACTTGGTCTGTCTTCCCTCTTGCTCTTATCCAATCCTTTCCAGTACTTGAGTGCCTGCTGTATCCAAAGCACTGTTTAAATTTCTGAAATTTCAAAGGGGAATGGGACCTATCTTTGCCCTGGAGGAACTCCAGTTTTAGTGGGGGAAAGGCACCAGAAGAGATTATCACAGTCCATTTGATAAGAAGTGTAGAAGAGGTTTGAAAAGACTGTTAATGCAGGCATTGAGTTGCTTAACTGATGTTGCCTAGGGATTGGGAAAAAATGTTGACTGGAGAGTCACATTTAAGGAGCTGGTAAAGGAAGAGTAGCTGTTTGAATGTCCCGCTCAGTCTTTAGCTCATCATGCTATCACTAGTTCATCTCTATCCTTTTTCAATATAGTCATTAAAAATATGAATTCACAAAACTCTGAAAAGTTGTTTTCCTAAACTCCTATTATTTGTTAACCATTTGCTTATGAGAAAGCCTTATAAACTTGCTGCCTTAATGTTATTGCCACAATCTGATTAACAACTGTTTCTCAGACTCACAGACTTAGAGAACCAATTTATGGTTATGGGAGAAAGGGTGGAGGGGAGGGATAAATTGGGAGTTTGGGATTGAAACTGCTATATTTAAGGTAGATAACCAACAAGGACCTACTGTATAGCACAGGGAATTCTCCTCAATATTCTGTAATAACCTAAATGGAAAAAGAATTTGAAAAAGACTAGATACATGTATATGTATAACTGAATCACTTTGCTGTACACCTGAAACTAACACAACGGTGTTAATCAACTATGCTCCAATATAAATGAAAAGTTATAAAACACACAACTGTTTCTGCATTGTAAAGACCACCCCAGAATTTGCCATTTTGTTTAGGATAATAGGACAAAATGACAAAACATTACTATAAAACATTATGAAATATACTCCTTTTTCTTAATTATATTTTATGCCAGTTGAAGAGGAAAAGCAATTGGTAATGCATTTCTCCTGCAAGTGACTTAAACTTCACTCTTTCCTATATGTGTCATAGTGTAGTAAATGTATTTTAATGAATGTGTAATATAGTTGTTTGTACTAAAATTTATGATGTCTTAAAAGAAACTTCCATTGTCACTTATGATAAATCTAGCTAAGGTGGGGAGTGGTCAGAGGAAGCAAACTACATTTAGAAAGAAAAGCTATAATTATCAGCCTTAATCCTGTTGAGCCTCTGGGTTAAGGGCAAGTTTTTTGGTAATATCAATACCAACTACTTTCTGGAAAAATAATATCTCCGTGTAAATTTTTAATATATTCAATTATATCTATCTACTCCTGTACAATAAAACATGTCATTGTGTTCCTGAATTTCATTTCTTATGTATATCTGGATATCAAACTTCAGAACTTTGCTGAATCTGAATTTCCTTAATTATGCTTTTCATTCTATTTACCTTTGCTCAGTTATCCCTTATTCTAAATACTCCTAACAGAAAAGGATTTATCTGGTCCATGTCTCTGCATAATCCTATTTAGTTATTTAAATAATTAAGAATTAGTAATTAAATGAGAGTCTAATTTCCCTTATTATCAAATAAGTATTTTCCTTTTTTGTAAGACTATAGATTTAAAAGCAGGCCAGAACTTATTTTTTTTTAACATCTTTATTGGAGTATAATTGCTTTACAATGGTGTGTTAGTTTCTTCTTTATAACAAAGTGAATCAGTTAGACATATGTTCCCATATCTCTTCCCTCTTGTGTCTCCCTCCCTCCCACCCTTCCTAGCTAGGTCACAAACCACCTAGATGATCTCCCTGTGCTATGCGGCTACTTCCCACTAGCTCTCTATTTTACGTTTGGTAGTGTATATATTTTTTAAAACCATAATCTAAATATGTGGTTATTTACTTCTAGAAAATAGTTTAACATAAACTAGAAGAATGTTAGCTGAGACAGTGTAAACAACACAGAAACTTGATAGAAGTATCCAGATAGTTCAGTCTGGAGAATGACTTTTCCAGAAATAAAAAGTTGAATTATCAACTTCATCCTCAGTTATTTGGTTAATTATTGAAACTCTTAACATTTGATGTATAAACATAACCAATATAAAGTCCATAAATAATGGAATTGGCAGTATTTCTAGTCATATTACTCTGTTGGTCATAATCACATTTTATACATTGAATATTTTAGATATACAAACAAATGTGGCTTAATGAGTTAAATTATTATTATTATTTTTTAATTTATTTTTGGCTGCATTGGGTCTTTGTTGCTGTGCGCGGGCTTTCTCTAGTTGCAGTGAGTGGGGTCTACTCTTCGTTGTGGTGTGCAGGCTTCTCATTTCAGTGGCTTCACTTGTTACGAAGCATGGGCTCTAGGCAGGTGGGCTTCAGTAGCTGTGGCGCACAGGCTCAGTAGTTGTGGCTCGAGGGCTCTAGAGCACAGGCTCAGTAGTTGTAGAGCATGGGCTTAGTTGCTCCGCAGCGTGTGGGATCTTCCTGGACCAGGGCTCGAACCGGTGTCCCCTGCATTGGCAGGCGGATTCTTAACCACTGCGCCACCAGCGAAGCCCTAATGAGTTAAATTATTGTGTAAGTTTCTCTTTAAGTAATTTTAAAAGGTATAAGTGATTTTTAAAACTAACTGTTTTATAAACTAAGCCTCAGGGGTTTTAGGTCATTTTTAAATCTGTCAACAATAATTAACTTGTTAAAGCAGACACATCAAACAAACGAAGCAAATATGGCCATGATTACCTGGTCACCCCTGTCTGGTCTCCCTGAGTCCAATGTTTTAAAGAATATTTGTCTCATTAGAAATGTTAAGCAGCCCCCTTGCAAAGGTCCCCACTCTTCAGAGTAAATTTTCCACTATCTTATTCGTGTCCTTAGCAGGTGGGCCCAGATTAAAAGTTGTACTTCACAGAAATTATATGACATTTCAGTTTGCCAAAGAAATTCTTCATTCTTACCAACCGGTTCATAAATATCATTTGTCTACTTTGGGTCCAGCCCCCCGGGATAATTGTTAAAAGAAAACACATGAATAGGGATAATATGGAGGAAGAAGAATCAGCGAAGGAAACAGAAGAATAATTTTTATTATATCAAGAGGACTGTATTTGCTTGTTTTTCTGCATCAGTTAGTTTATGAGATGAGTCTTGAACAGAAAATGAAATTGCCAAGAATGTCTTTATCAGAGATTTTTTTTTTTGACTGTATCAGTATGGGTTTATTGAATTGTTTCTTCAAGATTAGATTCAAGTCAAACTTTTTAATAAGAAGAGTCGGGGGTGATGCTGTGTACTTCTGTTGGGTGTCATGGTATCCTTTTGGCCTATTGTCCATGATGTCAAGCTTGATCACTTGGTCAAGGGTGATCTGGCAGTTCTCTCCACAAAGGTCCCGTCTCCCTCTGCAACAGATAATATCTGCAGCACTAGGCTGAAACCAAGTGTGTATTTTTGTCAGAGATTTTTTTTAAAGCATCCTCATGTTTAAAAATTCTGTGTGGGGCTTCCCTGGTGGCGCAGTGGTTGAGAGTCTGCCTGCCGATGCAGGGGACACGGGTTCGTGCCCCGGTCTGGGAGGATCCCTCATGCCGCGGAGCAGCTGGGCCCGTGAGCCATGGCCGCTGAGCCTGTGCGTCCAGAGCCTGTGCTCCGCAACGGGAGGGACCACAACAGTGAGAGGCCCGCGTACGGGAGGAAAAAAAAAAATTCTGTGTGTATCTTAAATTGAAGGTAGTGTCTTATTAACTGTATCTTATGACACTCGAAGTCATTTTCCAAAAAATATTAATACTGTCATAGAACTACTGTTAAATGTTTTAAAATTCTTCATCAAAAAAAAGTGAGTTGATATATTTGGATAAAGCCACTGATGACTTTATTGCTATCCTGTGGTTAAAGTTTATGCCGTCATGGACCTTGAGGGTATTACACTAAGTGAAATAAGTCAGATGGAGAAAGACAAATACTGTATGATTTCACTCATATGTAGAAAATGATTTCACTCCTATAAAAAACAGTCAAAAAATCAAAATAAGTAAACAAACCAAACCTAGCAAAATAAACACATAGATACAAAGAACAGAGTAGTGCTTACGAGAGGGGAAGGGGGCAGGGGAGGGTTAAATGGATAAAGGAGATCAACTGTATGGTGAAGGATGAAAACAATTCTTGGTGGTGAGCACGCTGTAGTGTATACAGAAGTAGAAATATCAGGCTGTACACGTGAAATTTGTATAATATTATAAACCAATGTTACCGCAATAAAAAATAAATTTTAAAAAACATATGCCTATCTTGGAGATACAGGCTGTCTGAGCACCATATTCTAGAGTAGAATACTACTCTAGATCTTAAGCATCTTCATCTGTCCTAGCCTAGCATCCCAAACCTCTCCTTTAGGTGTTAAGAATGTCTACTCAAGTTCCAGTGGCTCCTGGGCATATTTTTAAAATTAGTTTGCTGTTATAATTCATTTAAAATGGAATTTGACATTCTACCTTGAACAGCCTGCTAAGTCAAGGGGAAATGACTCTTGCTGACCAACCAGATGATTTCTGGCTGAACTCTTTTTTTTTTTTTTTTCATGAAGCTGTTTATTCTTGTTATTAAAAGTTGGACTCAAGTAATCCTGGTTATTCTGGAAAAAGCACCTTGTTGTAGGGATCATTTAATCATCCTTTTCGACAGTCACCTCTCCATGAAGCACCTTTCTTCTCTGACGTTAACGTATGAAAGTAGAGTTGTGGAAACAATGGTATATACGAGGCCATGGTTATAAGAAGAAGATAATAGTAGTCAAAAGAGACATTGTATTTATTGGGAAGTCTTATTGAGAACATTCTTGTTTTCTTCACATATGGTAAGGCAGCATATATTGTAAGAAGTTCACCAGCAACTCCAACAGGATATAAGATGATAAAAAAAAATTATATTGGTTTTACACTGTGAGTAACGAGCCACACCATAAAGATTCTTGAACTCACTGGGACCCCAGCCACAAGCACAGAAGTAGGTACAATTCCAATTAAACAGTGGACTACCTCAAGCAAGGCAGATGTCTGGAAAAATTTAAGCGTCTTCTGAATACTTTTATACAAACCTTTGTGTGTTCCTTTTTCCATATAAAAACGTACCATGGCAATAGCTAGTACCAGCCACCCCGCAGGCATAGCAATGTTGTAGAAGGTGAGCCAGCAAGCCCCGACGCCTCCTCTTGCCCGTGGCCTCCCTCTCCTCGCCGGCCTCCTTCTCCTCGCCAGCCTCCAAGGCGCCGCCTTTGGTGCCGTCCTCCTCACTGGACACCATGGTGGCCGTGCAGCCGGGGGACGTGGACGAGAGGGGCAGGGGAGCGGGAGGGGGCCCGGCCGTCAGGCACCCCATGTGCCTCACGCAGGGGTCTCTGAACTGACTCTTCAGCATACTTTTGGAAGACCTGAAAATGTAGGAAAGCGGAACTAAAGGATTTTTAAGGATAGATTTTCTCTTCCTACACCTTCTAGTTTCTTGATGTGTAATAAATGCTAGCACATCTTTATTAAGTTGATGTTCCTTGTCCTGGAAGGAACAAGACGTGTAGGTTGTACAGCTTTGTTCTATTCCCAACGTTGCTTCCTTTTGCAGAATGAACAGCTGACTTTGGCTGATGTTTGCGGATACCTGCAGGATCTGATGTTGACTCAGAATAACAGACAAACCCTTCTTTTGACCTAGAGTTTTTGTTCCTCTGCCAGTTCAAATGAGGCTCCCCTTTTGTTCTGTGCAACCACAAACTGCCTCTGCTGTTTTCTCTAGGTTAATCACAGACAAGGCCCAACTGTTTGATATGTATCAGCTGAGAGTTAAACAAAAACCCAGACCTAAATCTCAAATAACCAGAGGAAGAAGGATGCCTCCTTATCAGCTAATGTCTTATCAAGTACCTATTGGGTCTTTGAATGGACTTGGACCAAGCACTTAATTGACTGGTACCACTTGGGATATAATTTATAACACATGGTATTAGGAAGCCTATAATTATTGATGAAAATGAAGATACAGCCACAATTTTTTAAAAACCACTGTGGTGCTCACTATCTCAGTATGCTGGTTAGACCTTTAAGACAGGTCACATTAATACACATGTAAATTGTATGTTAGTAGGAAACCACCTATTATCAGTAGAAATAGCCCCATTTTTTAATAAAAATCTCTGTATCTTAGAATTACTTGTTGGTGAAATGTCTTGAAAAGATTCACTCCTGCCTTATTATTGCCTGCCATTCTCATGCCCTGGTAACTAACTATAGCCTTTTACTTTAAACATTTCATATTAGCTCATCATTTTCACCAGGCCAGTTGTCCATACCCCAAGATTGGACATTCTGTGTTATAACAAACTTCCTTCCAGTGCTGGCAGACTAGCTGTATTTGACAACATGCCTGCACGTAGCCCCACACAGATAACTTTTTATGGAAGAGGCATTAAAAATCCCATTAGAAGCAGGTAATTCTGACTTTAAACAACAGTCATAGGTCAGGGTTCTGAATGAGATTCTAGCACACCCTAATTTAAGGAATTTTGTAAAAACATAATATTTGCAAGGTATCTATAATAATGTCTAGCACACATACTAAATTGCAGTTATTCTTATCATTTGACACCGTTCACTCTTTGGTTTGCCATACAAATTTAAGATTTAGTCACACTGTCCTTAATCTTAACAAAGACCATTCTTTATTTTAATTCTAGCAAGGTCCAGGGTGTTTGGTTTTCTTTTCTCCTTTTCATTGTGACACTCAGGAATGTGTGAGATAAATGGTCCTGGAGAGAGTCAGGAATCACTGATTTGCGTTCAGATAAATCACCTGAAGCCTCCTAAATATGTGAAGTTTTGTTCAGAGACATACAGAGGTTCAGATTCTATTTTTCTCACCCTTTATAAGTCATATTAGCAGAAAAATTCTTCTTAATATCAAACACAAGCCACAGTTCACGCTGGTATCCTCCCACTCAGGGCCAGTGAAGGTGAAGAGCTCTGAAACAGTCCTGCTTTTATGTTTAGAGTAGTTCACATCCTTCTCTATCCACCTCCTCCTGAGGCCCCAACCCCTAGTCCCAAGGACCTGGTATTTAAATTTCAGTATACAACAGTGTGCAGTTCTAATTTCCTAAAAGGTACTCACATATTTACTCAGACTTCTGCTAGATTATACCAGGGGAAATAGACTCATTTAATCAAATTCAAACCATAGACACTGAATTAAACATTTCCAATATGTTCATTGGTAACTCTGATAATCAACTTTTATTGAGTAACTACTGTGGTTTTTATGCTCTTTCTTTTTTACTTTTCAACAAGATAATTGTTTTGATATATTTCATGTATAGTTTTGAGATAGTTTTCCAGATTAAACCTCTATTGGGCTGCATATAGGAAACAGTGATAGATAAATGTTTCTCGGGACTCAGGAGATACAGTGTAAAAGGATCAATTCTGCCTAAGATTGGCCATGTTAATTCTCTGATTCCAAAAAACTTATGTATTAGCTGTTAAAAAATACTTTAAGATGAATATATCATTTTCTAATAATTTCTGATTATTTTCAGAGTGGTACAATAACAAATTCCTTTCTGACTAGTGACCTCTATTCATGGATGTATTGCTATAAAATAATCCACCCTTATCATTCATATTTCTGGGTAGTTGAGTAAGGTAGGAACTATTTTTGATATGCAGGAGCAAATACTGAAGCAGTGGGGTTCCATGCACTTTCTGTCAGCAAAGGTATCAACTGTCAGGAACCACTGATAAGTCCCATTTCAAGCCAGTAGAGTCTGGATAATACCAGACTACAAGACAACAGTTAGTGTGTGTGAACTGGCAGTACTGCCAAATTGAATTACCATTCTCACCCAAAATAAACAGACTTGAAGTTAAACAAAGCTGAGTCATCCATCTGCAAGGTATGTAGTGGGCTTAGCTAGGGAGAGAGACCTTTTGATTTGTCAAAGCAATTTTAAAACTGCCATCTCTCAAAGCCAGATGTTGAAAAGGTCAAAGGGAGCTTTAAAATATGATAACGCTGTCTTGGAGTTGGGAGACATATGGTACTTGCTAAACAAATGGCAGACTGAATGAATGTTAGGTAAGGTTTGCTCTACTCTGGAGCCGCCCTTAGCACAGAATAAAGAACAGCTCTCCTATCCTGACTTCACCAGTAATTTAATCTCACCAGGAAAAGTAACTTAAACTCTTTGGTCCTCAGTTTCTCCACGTGTAAAATAAGGAGACCGTAAAAGATGCTTTTTCAGTTTTGTCAAGCTTCTTAAGATCCCATGACCATAAAGGGCTCAGAGAGTAGATAGAGGATCTTGGTTCAAATAATCATTTCTTGAAAAAAAAACTGTAGGAAAAATGGTTTTATTTACAGCTTATGAGCCTATTCATTATATATTTTTTTTAATGGACTAAGTGTGAAAGTCTTTCACGTACAGTGAAAAATAGGACGGGAATAATTACATTAGAAACCTCAAATGAGAACAAAAGTCACAGAAGGGATTTTGTTAAAATCAAAAACTCATTGTGTCAATTCAGCAACCACTAAATTATTAACATATCCTTAGTTTTAGGTGTATTTGTCTTATCTCCTCAACTATTAGGTTGGATTATGAAATTGCATTTTCATGGGTTAGAAACAGTCAAGTATCATAGATGTGATCTCCCTGGGAGCAGGATGCAGTGCTGGATACTCCTCCCTTGTTCCCTGCAGTTCTTGATATAATGCTGGGCACATTTGTTCTTTGACAAAATGTATTGAAAACAGTATTTGGGAACAGAAACTTTTTAAAATCACTTAGTGTAATATATTATTTTAAAGAAGAAAAAAATGCTACCCCAAAATTTCTCAGAATTGTAGTTCTTTTGATGTTCAGAATCACACTGAGACATTATACACAAAAACAGTATGCTTTGTGAGCCACAGAACTTCAGTCGAAAATTTTCACTTTTTAGCATGCTAACTATATATCTAAGTTAAATATCCTGTTTAATGGCCATTTATAAATTCAAACACTACCACTGGTCAGTTTTGTAAAATAGAATAAAAGGATGTTATCTGCAGTGTAAGTACAGCACACTGTCGAATTCTTTTCCTTAAGGTGCATAGTAAATGTACAGATAGTCATAGGCAACTGTTTTGTAATGTATTACATTTCTAATCTGTTATTCCTAACCTATTATAAATCTTTGCAGAGACAGAAGAATTGAATTTTTCTAATCTGTAAAATGATGCCAACTTCAACAAGTAGGCATTCTAAATAAAATTTTTAAAAAGGAGCAAACTAAAAAAAAAAAAAAAGAATATGCTTTGAATGTTCTACCTACCAGTGAAAGGAACTGGTCTGATAAAATTTATAGGAATAGTTCTTAGCAAGTGAAATTAACAAAAGGGAATAAGGGTGGTTCTCAAAATTCTAAAAACCTGAATGCGTTGTTCTTTTGCCATTCTTGTTGATGGAGCTGTTAACATTTTTGGAAAACAAAATTTTTTAAGAAGTTAATGCCGACAAGAAGAACTTAATGCAAAGGAACATAGTAACAGTAATACCAGAATATAAACATGATGTGAATCTGAAACATAATCCCTACATGTATTACTTTGCTGTGTTTGATAAGCTTCAGTCTCTATAAGAAAGCAACTTGCACTTGTAGATTTAATCACTGTTTATAGAAAGGTGTCATGGCTTAGCCAAATTAGAAATAGAGGGCTTCCCTGGTGGTGCAATGGTTAGGAATCTGCCTGCCAGTGCAGGGGACACGGGTTCAATCCCTGGTCCAGGAAGATCCCACATGCTGCGGAGCAGCTAGGCCCACACACCGCAACTACTGAAGCCCATGCTCCACTACAAGAGAAGCCACCTCAGTGAGAAGCCCTCACACCACAGCAAAGACCCAATGCAGCCAAAAATTAAATAAATAAATAGATAAATTTATTTTTAAAAAATAGATTAATTGCAAAGATGTTTATAGGTCATGCTTTTAACTTAGGTCTTACACAGTGTAAAACTACATTTTTCGTGACATCACTCTGCCATTTTAATTATAGAATTATCACATTTTAGATCATTTGGTTTAATATTTGTCAATAACAGTTTATGCTGAAACCCACAAAACCTCCAAATAATATAGTCTAACACCCTGTATTTACAAATGAGGAAACTGAAGCCCAGAGAATTTAAGTAGCTTTAAGTTACTTAGAATTAAGGCATGGCACAAGTTGGGACTTGGACATGTGTATTGCTATGGCTAATGTGCCATTTGTTCTCCTTTTAACTGCAAAATGTTTTCCTCATATATTTATACCCTCTCCAAAATGGTGTAAAGATTAAATAAATAATGCTCTGACCTTGGTGCTTGGAATGAAGTAGACAGAAGACTTTTATTGACATAATAATGTGTTATGAATATATTTACAAGTTGTGTCTAGATTTGATGACCATAGGCAGTTGATGATTTATTGACCCCAGGACAAGTCTGTCATACTTTGACAAATTTGACAGTTTTCCGAACCCTTGGAAGAAACTTTGAAACAAAAACCTATTAGATACACTGCCTGTCTTATGATTGATCGTTTATTTGTTTGTTTGTTTGTTTTTCCTGATAGAAACATGAGTTCAGCTGGCCTTGAAGGGAGGAAAGTGATGAGAAGGTGTGATGGACTGATTGACTCACTGGTCCATTATGTCAGAGGAACCATTGCAGATTACCAGCCAGATGACAAGGTGATACAAGAATTAGATGTCTCTCATATTGAATTACTTATTTTGTATTAGTAAGACTCTTCAGAGTATTCTTGAAGTAGCTGTTTGGGTTTGGCTTTATTTATTAACTGATTTGCTGAGCTTAAGAGTTCCCATACATGCTCATAAATATTAATATCTATCTAGCCTCATTTTTTTTTCTACTTTCCAGACCCAAATTTCTAACTGTTTAACAACTCTGGATATTTGAAAGGAGCCCAAATGCTACATATTCAGCAATGAAATTCATCTCTTCCCTCATCTCTGAACTTACTCCTCTGTATAAACCTTCTTAATAATTATTACCATCTACCAAATGAAAATAGAAACCTGAGTAATGTTGGACTTCCTCTCTTCCCTCACATCCCACATCCATTGGGCAACAAATCTTGTGCATTTTACTTCTGAAATGCTCTTTAGTTTAACCAGTCCTCTTTAATGCTACTACTGCTGTCATAGTTTGTGCATCTTTTATACTGATTATTGTAGTCGACTAGTCTCTATAAGCAATATCTCCTCCTATTTTCCAAGTCCACGTGGCTACTAAACAATGTACCTAACATCTAAAATCATTCTGAACACTCTTTAAAAGTAAACTAGAACTGCTCCTCAATGTTTTAAAACATTCAGCCTCTACTTCTTAGCATTGTGCTCATGACCATTTATGATTTAGCCCTAGCCTTTCTAGCTGTACTCATTTCACTCCCCCAGCCACCCTGCAGTCCAAGCGCACCCTGTTGCATCCAATTAACCTTGTAAGATCTAAAGCCTAAGAGGTCCTGTGGTATAACACTTGCAAAGGGATATCTATATGTATATGATCAATATTCATGTCCTATTTTCTCAGGCCACAGAGAACTGTGTGTGCATTCTTCATAACCTCTCCTACCAGCTGGAGGCAGAGCTCCCAGAGAAATATTCCCAGAGTATCTATCTTCAAAGCCGGAATATCCAGGCTGACAACAACAAAAGTATTGGGTGTTTTGGCAGTAGAAGCAGGAAAGTAAAAGAGGTATGTTGGGGGAGGCCTTTGAAAGTATAAGTGTGTGTGTGTGTTTCTGAGTACTTAGTATATGTCAGGCTCCATTTTAAGTTTTTTTAAGCCTTATATCTACCCTATGAGGTATGTATTATTAATACCCTCATTTACTGATGAGGAAACAGAGGGTACAGAAAGGTTAATTCAGAATAATTCAAGTTAGTGGAGGAGACGGAATTGAATCCCAGGTAATCTGGCCCCAGATTTACACTATTAGCCATCAAACCATACTGCTCTATGCCCTGCAGGTTAGGAAGTAAGCTTAATGCCACATGGCCAGTGGCATAGCATTGTTTTAACATTAAAAGCAGCCCTGACATTCAGCTTTAAACATTCTAAAAACAAACTTTTACATCCGAAAAGCAAACCCCATACATAGGAAGGACTGCTGTCCAGACTGGCATTTCATGAAATAGAAGGAATGTGATCTCTCCTACTCCTCAAGAGTATCACGGTGTATGTGAACTTGGAGGACGACTGGTAAATTTAGAATCCTGATGCTATCCTGGACAACTTCACAAGACTCTGAGGGAAGAGGCCTGTTTTTCTTATCTTCAGAGTGGATGTGACTAATTTAGCTTTTAGCTTAACAGCAGCCTGAAAACTATTCTAGAACAGTCAATGCTTAATTCTCTGGATTCTCTCTCGCTGTGAAATGTAAAGTTGTGAGTATGGGGTATTGTGAGAGAGAAATAGTCATTAGGGGCTAAAAGTTAAATGATTGTGAATCATACATATTTGCTTTTTCATTTTTATTTTAAGGGCTTCTTATTATGCTAATTATTAGTCTCCCTAGACAAGACAGTACTTCTGGTCTCTTGGTTTGGGTGTGGAATTATAGAAATGACTTGAAGGCATTAATTTTGGATTTCATCGTGTGTGTGGTTAGCAATACCAGGACATGCCAATGCCAGAGGAAAAGAGCAACCCCAAGGGCGTGGAGTGGCTGTGGCACTCCATCGTGATACGGATGTATTTGTCCTTGATTGCCAAGAGTGTCCGAAACTACACTCAAGAAGCATCTTTGGGAGCTCTCCAGAATCTCACGGCAGGAAGTGGACCAGTGAGTATCATGCTTACTTTTAAAAATAATGGATTGTAGACACACCTACATTAAGTTCAGAAATGACAGTGAAGTAAGAACATAAGTTTTCTCGCTTCAATCAAGACAGTTCTCAGGAATTGCCAGAGAGAGTTCGGCTTTGCAGGACTTTCAGCCTCAGCTTCTGCAAACCCAGGTCAGACTGCGAGTGAAAGACTCGTTGGTATTTATGAGTATCAGTCAGAACTCTTTCTGTTACAAGTCTCAGAATCCTACCTGAACTGGCTTAGGCAAAAGAAAGGAATTTCTTGACTCATGTAAATGAAGAGTCCAGGGTGGGTTTTCCTTCGGTCATGGTGGGACATAGGTGCCCAGCAATTGTATTTGTGATTCTCTATCTCTGGACTCTGTTTTCCTCTGTTGGTTTCATTCTCAAAGGCTAGCCTCATATTACGGCAAAGATAGCCACCAGTGATTTCAGGCTTACCTCTTATCCAGCTCAGTGTCTCCACAGGAAAAGAAACTACTACTATTTTCCCAATAGCTCTGTTAAGAACTGGGGGAATGAGTCTCACTTGCCCATTTCCAAACCAGTACCTGTGGCCAGGAACCTGTGATGTTCTAATTGGCCAAGTCTGGGTTATGTGCTCACATGTGAATTTCAGGGGCAGGGGTTTCAGTGAGCGAGGGTCACTACCACTTGTACCACATGGAGTGGCTCCCTAATGGAAAGTCAGAGTGTTGTTACCAAAAGGAAGGATGAACACTAGAAGGCAGAGACAACACATGTCCACTGCAGTTGGAAAGGCTATCTGTGCTTTTGTGTCCCAGAAAGTCAACTATAAAATAAAGAGTTACTTCTCTTTCCAGATGTACTTTATACCAGCAAAATCAAAATATTAAAAAGAGTAAAAACTTACAAGGTCCTGTGATAAACCATAATGGAAAAAAATATGAAAAAGAATGTATATATATTTATAACTGAATCACTTTGCTGTACAGAAATTAATACAACATTGTAAATCAACTATACTCCAATAAAATAATTTTTTTAATTACTTTAGAAAAGAGTAAAAAGTTGTTCCTTTCCCCATGTATTTTACAGCTTGCAACATAATAAAGGATTCTATAAATATTTAATTATTTGAACTAAGCTTGTATTCTTTGCCTTGATCATAAAATGATTAAACTCTCCCCAAGTAGTTCACTCTATGGCCAGTCTAATTATCCATCATCATAGAGGAAAGCACTCTTGTTGATAACAAAAATATTATTTCTTCTTTACTTGAGAAACCATGTTCATTCTTTAATGAACCATGTTCATTCTTTGCTCAGTTTTGAATTGTGAAATACTAAAACCAGTATTTCTCTAATTTTAACACCGTGGTTAAGAATACAACCCAATTTTAATCTCTTTGAAATTCTTCAGAATGTACTTGTGCGCAAAGAGAAAGAAATGGGGAGTGACCAGGGAGCCCTGACAGACAGAAAGACATAATTTACTGTCTTATCTTCCCATTTCCCCATGCTTGGTTTCCCAAAACCATTTCTTTCATTTTCCCAAACTACAGAAGCCCTCTTATTAACTGACTACCAGCCAACTTAATAGAAAAGGTCAGAAATTAAATTGCTGTATCTGTATGTATTTAATCTCACTGTGCTCTGAGGATGGTTCAATATGAGCTAACCCTTTAAGCTTGGATTTTAGCCTCTTCCACTCCAGAATCTTTCATGGAATCCAAACTATCCAGAGGTGTTTCCATGTTTCTGTCAATACAGGAATATTTGCCACCCAACATACAAGAATATGCCATTCTGAATATGTAGTTTATTCAGACTACATAATTCCTTTATTCATTTATCAAACAAACAGTATTTGAGCACCTTCTACATAAAAGGCACTAGCCTAGTGCTAAGTATATGGTGGTGAATAAGACAAAATCCCTGTGTTTGGTAATAATCTAGCTGGGAAAAAGAAATAAACAAACAGAAATCTAAGAGTTCCAAGTCCAAAAGGAATCCAAGCAATGGATTTTAAATCATACCTAACCTTAGACCAGTCCAGTCCCCTGAAAGGAGACCTACACTAAACTGGTATTAATCCATACTCAAGGCTATTCGAGTTGATCTTGACTAGAGATTTATAGGAGAAAATCATTAGCAGCATGGGACAATGATATGAGGACCCTTTGTTCTTTTAAGTTACAAGATGCTTTTTATTAAAATTTTGACTTACATGTATATTTTTTCTAATTATTACTTTCCCTAATTTTGCTATGTTTAGATGGTGTGATAAAAAAATGCCTGGCTTTGTAATTTCTAAAAGGAATCACTGAATAGAAAAACATGAAAAGCAGACCATTAAACATAGTTCCAAAAAATACCCAGTCCATTCACCTGTGTTCATAACTGAGACAGCACTGAGCATTGATGGCCATGTGCCTTAGATGGCAAAGAACCTGAACTGGACTGAATAGCTTCTAAACGATAAATTCTATAATTTTAGTATAAAATTATGGCAGTAATTTCTTGCTGGTAAGAATACCTTAATGTAAACTTTATTAGTTCAGGTATAATGGTCATTATTTTTTAAATGATACCAAAAAAACACAAAATAATAAATAAGGAAAGGGGATGGGTTGATAAAATTTACCCATTTAGCAAATTCTCTAAGGATAGTGTAAAGTATAAAGTATAAAGTACAGTATAAATAACTCCTGGGGGTGTAATGTACAGCATTGTGACTATAGTTAACAATATTGTATTGTATATTTGAAAGTTGCTAAAATAGTGGATCTTAAAAGGTCTTATCACAAGAAGGAAAAAAAATTTGTGACTATGTGTGATGATGGATGTTATCTAAACTTATTGTGATAATTATTTTGCAATATATCAACTCATTATGTTGTATATACATGTAAAATTAAACATTCATTGTACAAGTTAAAAATCATTGAAATAAACAGTTTTCAAGTTTCTAAAACACTTTAAAGGCACTTAATTTGATGTCCAATGAAAAAAAAACAAAATGTGTTCCCTGTCTCACACCTTACACACAAATCAGCTCCAACAGCAATGAGATTTAAATGTGGAAGGTAAAACAATAAAGCTTCTAAATGATAACATAGAATATCTTCCTGACCTGGAATAGGGTAAGATTTCTTAACAGTAGACATAAAAAGCACATAAAGTCAATATTTTATAAATTGACATTAAAATTATTAACAAGCTATCAAAAGACAGTAAAAAGGCAAAGCACAGAGGAGGAAAAGATTTTTGTAACATATATAAGTAACAAAGTTGGTATCTAGGAAATAAAAGAAAACTCATCGATTTAACAATAAAAAGATAGACAACTCAATAGAAAAATGGACAAGAGATTTGAACAGGCACTTTACAAAACATAATGTATATATGGCCATTAAACATTTGAAAAGGCGCTCAACCTCAGGGCAATATGAACTAGAAGTGCTGTTTGTAAATAACTAACAGTCATTCTCACAAATTGGAATTTAAATAAAGCTGGAATATGAAATCTCTATTTGGTAAATCTGATTGTTTATTTTCCTTTATGAGCAAATTCTAAAGACCATTCCACATCAGCCTCTCCCATTTCCCTCAATGAATCAGAATTCTGTGATCATTTTTATATACTCGGCCTTGAGATGACAAAGAAAACGCTATGAGAGAGATAGAGCTGGACGACATTGACTCAGAAGAGCAGAGCTTTTGCATATGAGGAAAGATAATCACTTAGATGGGCCATTGGGAAGAGAGAGGGATGCTAAATCTACCTCCATGTCCAAGGAGGAGTTGTACAGAATGGCTGCAGGTGAAGGATTCTTCCCAGAGGAAAGAAAAGAGTCTAATGGAATGTTCTGCAAATTAGTGAAAGACAAAGTGTAACTTTGGAACAAACATTGCAAAATAGTGGTTGTTAAACTTCTTTGAGTCATGGACACTTTGAGTATCTAATAAAAGTTATGGACTCTTTCCCTGAAAAAGATTACTATAAACACAAAAATAATTTTAAGGACCTCCTGTTCCCTCCCTGAAACCTATCCTGGATCCTGTATTAAGAACCCCTTTTTTAGACGGTACGGTGGAGAATGTAAGGAGGGCGCTGTGCAGGAGGTAGGGGAAGCAAGCAGAGTTTAGATAAACAGAGAAGATAGACACCCTGAAGAATGATCAAGAATACACGGATTTTTGGCATGGTAGCCTCATGTTAGCTTCAAATAAAAATATGTAAAGTTGCAGACACAAGCTAAGGTCTTAGTATTGTTGGACGTTTGCTGATGCTAGGAAGGGCCTAGTTGGTACTCAGACCCTGTGAAAGTAGGTGACCAGCCTAATTCCAAACAAGGTTTGCCTCTGGTGGACCTAGACCTGGACCAGCAACTTACCCATGCAGCCTCTGATACAGAGAATAGAGTTACAGGTAATCTGACTAGCCATACATTCCTTTCTTTAAAAGCCCAGTATCTCTTTCAGAATAAACTAGCTTTTTAGAAATGAATAAGTTTATTAAATATGTAAAATGCCAAAATTTGAACAAGACAAACAGAGAAGATGAATAAGCCAACAACCAGTAAATACATTGAAATAGTAATCAAAGACATCTCCCTTTAAAATTTTTCTCAGCTCAGTTGGCTTTAGAGCTAAGTTCTACCAGACCCCCAAAGTTGAAATTATTCTTATATTACACAAATAGTTCAAGAAAATAGAAAAAGGGAAAAAAACTTACCCACTAAATTTTATGACATTAGTGTAACTGTGATTGTAAAACGTCCTTTTCTTTTCACAATGATGAACTGAAAATGTGAATAAAAAGATTATGATAAAAAAGAAAGGAAAGGGAAAGACAGACCCATTTTATTTATAACCAGATGCAAAAAACATAATAGCTAACCAAATCCAGTGTTATATTTAAAAATACTGAATAAATTGTCTGTATCCAGTAATTAAATTGAAAACCTAATAAGAATTTAAAGAAAGTATCTCTAGCTTTTAAAACATCTCGCTCAATCTCTAGTAATCTACAGAAATTAAGAAATTTTAACCGTGAAGTAAAATACAATAGTATTTATAGAATATGTCTCACAAAACAGATGCCAGCATCAGTAGCTCAGACAGTTGTCCAGAAAGAAAATGGCCTTCAGCACACACGAAAGATGCTGCATGTTGGTGATCCAAGTGTGAAAAAGACTGCTGTCTCTCTGCTGAGGAATTTGTCTCGGAATCTTTCTCTGCAGAATGAAATTGGTAAGTCAGTATAAGTCTCTAGATGTAAAGTGTATATATTGAAAATACAAATGCAATAAAACATTGTCCTTATCACATTCTTTTTACAATGATGAGCTGAAAATGTGAATAAAGAGCAAAATGTGATAAATACAACTGGTTTTTGTGTACCCAGACATCAAGCGTTGGCTTTCGCACTGGCCTCAAATAGGATTTTTCTTAATATCCAGCTTTGTTTTTGTTCTAATTACTACCAAAGAGAAATTTTAGACCGTACTAATAATTAATGAGATAGGTAATATATTTGATATTTCCCAGCCCTCAGCTATGCCATCCAGTGAAGTCTTTAAGCCATGTCTTTCAGAATGTTCTCTGTGTGGCCTGCTTAAGCACCAGTCTTCTGAAACATTAAAGAAACACACACACACAGCGGTTGTTCGCCTCAGAACCTTGGCCATTGTTGTACTAGAAAAAAATGGTATGGTTGGACAGATAATCACAAAAAGAAGGAATCATGAATATAACAGATTTGGCATAGGTTTTAGAATAAATATGATGAAACACACTTGCCCCTTTTTTTCTAAGTCCGTATTATTGACAAAGATGATAACTATGTTACACTTTCAAATAACATTTTTCATTCATTTTCTTTATACCTGAAAATGTGTTTTGAATTAAGTCATAAACTATAAAATTAAATAATAGGAAGATAATGCTAAAATTACTCATGCTTTCTAATGCTCCATAAATTAGTCATTTCTAACAATTTAAAACTCAGTTTTCAAAAATTCCACTAAATTTTTTTTTGTTTTTTTAATGAATTGGATTATTTTGAAATCTACACACACACACACACACACACACACACACACTGACACAGTGCCAAAAGGTCTGTGGTTATGTTTTAACAATGTCATTTTCAAAAACAGCCAATAGTACAACATGGAACAGGAGGTTTCATACAATGCCTTTGTGCCCATTATGAACGTAGAGAGCCTGGAAATTTTTCCGTGAATCTGAAAGAAACCTTGCCAAAGGCACTGTCTCAAAATTATGAAAGTGTTCTTCTCATTGTCTTTCATGGACTTTTGTGCTGCACTTCAATCAGGTGTATTATCCTTTGACTTATTTTTTCTCAAATGAAATGTTAAGTCCATCTTTAGAGCATAGCTGATGAGAAGAACTGCGCTCTGCACACTGTGCCTATGCCTTCAGGGCAGAAATGCTGTTGTCTTAAGTTCCACAGTCCTCCAGCTGTTGGAACAATACAGCTGTAGCCCCACAATTTATATAAGGTGACTTCACTGATCAACCTCCCCATGATTGTTTTAAGGACAATCGTGAGAAGAGGCTTCAGCAAGATAAATGCAATTTTTGAATTCCAAATTGGCTTTATGTCAAATATGTAATTTGAGTAAAAGTACTTGTATTAATTCAGGGTATTAATAGCCAGGAATAAATGAAAATCAGTTTGAAATACAAGCTTTGTGTTTTTCATGAGAGGTTTCTAGGCCAAGTAAAACTTCCCATGGGCTGACCTGGAATGAAGTCATCACATTTCACTTAGATTTAACAGAAATAAACTTGAAACATATTTTCTTAAAAACTTGAAGATAGGCAACTTAGCATGGTGACAGAGTAACAGGTCTCATGCAGAAGACATTGGTCTGCATCCTATAATGTTACTTTGCCACATGTCACCTTGGATAGTCATTTAACTTCCCTAAACCGAATGAAATTAGTAATCACTATAGAACAGTGTTTTTCCAGGGATCAGATAACATAATGTATGTGCAAGCACCAGCATTAACTAAAATCTCCTTCAATAATATGACATTGAGCTATAACCCTCCAATATCATGATAGGGCCTTTGATTTTATATTTCACTATTAAAGATCTAACTTTGTCTCAAAGTGAATGTATTTACTCAGGCCCTCAGGGTGTGTGTGTGTGTGTGTGTGTGAGTAGAGAGACGGAATGACCCCTCCTTTACTGTACTGTAGTGTTTAACTTTGTCGATATAAACAGTTATACTACTCTTCTAAGAAAAACAAACATGATATAAAATGTTAGAGATTCTAACTTCTCTTAATTCTCACTCCTCCTCAGACATAACCCAAAGTTTCGACCGTAAAATTGATCTGTAGAATTGAACATTCTTGTTGGTCATACTGAGGGAGGAAAGGTGGAACTCTCTCAGCAGGGATCAGTCTCAGTGTGGGCAGCCTGGTCTCAGCCAGCCATTGATGCACCCTGCAGAGAGATCAGTTGTACATTTTCTGTTGTGATTGTCTCACACTTGTTTTCATGCTGTCGACCTAAATTCAGCAAAAGGAAAATTCAGGTTCTCAAGGCCTTTCATTCTGTGGTTTAACTTACTAAGAGGAGGAAGCCTTCTGGTAGTTACTCACATCTGTGGAGAGCTTACTATGTGCCGGGAACTGTGATACAGTTAGCGCATGGTAACTCATTTAATCCCTCAAAACAGTCCTGTGAAGTAAATACTATTATTATTCCATTTTACAAATTGGGAAAATGCAGCATAAAGAGGTTAAGTAACTTACCCAGACCACACAGCCATGAAGTAGCAGAGACAAGACTAAAACTAACAAAGTGTAACTTCAAAGACTGAGCTCTGAGCTCCTAACACTATGCCAAGATGCTTAGACAACAGTGAAAAAGGAAGTGTTCAGGCCTTTGAGCAGAAGGTATGTCTTTCCTGTCAATCAGGTCCAGGTATTATCAAAGGAAGACATATGGTTCCGTTCCTTTTATTGAGTACCTTTCTATTTTAGGCATAGTGATCGATGCTGGAAATCCAGAAATGAATACAATAATTGTCCTCAAGCAACTCATGGCTCCATTTGGAATTCAGACAGGCACATAGCTAATTACAGTCTGATATCAGAGAGAGAAGTGCAGTTCAAGGTGTCACATAAACTCAGATGAAGAAAATAAAATTAGGCAGAAGTATTTGTACAAAGCAATAGAAGCATGCTCTCTATCTTTCAAGGAGAGTCCAAAGTAGTTACAGGGAAAAAAAGCATACATGGAAAGAACTTTTGCAAAATATCAAGTATAAATTCATATTGCCTGAAATATATACCATAGGACAAAGTATAATGACATCATCAAATATTAATACCTCTCTTGTTACTACAGAAAAAGCTAAACGAAAACCCTATAACCAAGATTTTATATATGTAGTGAAAAAATAAATTTTAAATAGTTTCTTTACCTTTTTTTTTAATAACGGTTATTTACGTATTAAAGAAACTTTGGGCAGTACAGATAATTTTTTTTTAATATTTTTAAGTCACCACTAATACTATTGTAGAAGAACAAGGGCTGTTACTGTTTTAGTGTATTTCTTCTCAGGTTTCTTGTATATGTGTTTATCCTTTAAGTATACCGGTTATTTTCACATAGAATATTAACAAATATTTTCTTGTTATTATACATGCTTCATAGATATGTTTTGGGGTGCATAATATTCTTTGCAGATGTGCTTTAGTTAATCATATTCATATTATTGGGATGTTTAGGCTTTTTAAAATTTTTTATGATATATATAATACTATAATAAAGATCTCTGCTTTTACCATTTTTAAAGTGATGTCTTCAGGATGAATTCTCAAAAGTGGAAATACTGAATCAAAAAATGTGAAAATTTAAAAAAAATTTTGACATTTCTGTCAAATTGCTTTCTGGAAAGATCTCCAGTACACTGAGCACAAAGTATCATCTTTTTAAAAATCTTTTTTTTTTTTTTTGGTAATTTGAGTATTAAAATGGTTACATCCTTCCATACGTTTGTTAACCAAATGTTTCTTCTTAAATGTTATTGGGATCTTGAGGTTAAGAAACAATCTTTTTAATCAAGTGTTCTTTTTTCTTTCATTTGTAGCCAGAGAAACTCTACCTGATTTGGTTTCCATAATTCCCAACACAGTCCCAAGTACTGATCTTCTCATTGAAACTACAGCCTCTGCCTGTTACACATTGAACAATATAATCCAAAATAGTTACCAGAATGCACGGGATCTTCTAAACACTGGGGGCCTGCAGAAAATTATGACCATAAGCACAGGTGACACGTAAGTCCTTTAGCATCTGCCTGTCAGCGTCTCCCCTTTCCCCACCACCACTCTCATATGTAAATAATGCAGTTGTGAATGTCCAGGCATTGAGTACCATGGGCAACATGGCCAAAAAATAAGATTGTAAAGCCGGACCGGATCATCTGTTCCAGTCCTTGGTGATCAGGCAAGTGAAAGCTGAATCCTCTAAGCCAAGTAGTTGCTCATTCTCTTCTAAAATATCCAGAAATAGTAAAACTCCATAGCTTATCTGGGTCGTGCATTCCAGCATTTTATTGACCTAATTAATTGTTTCCCAGAATCACAGCTGTGATTTAAAAAGAGAAGAAAGTAAGCAAATTGGAGTCCTATGGACAAGGAATGCCCTTTTCCTCACTTAAATATGTGAAGCAGGTATCACCCGTAATAGCATGAGGAGGGGAAGTAGGAGGCAGCGTAACAAGAAATCCTTGCTTTCTCAGTTTTCTTTATCACATCTCTTCCATCTCTTATTCTCTTTTGAAGTAGAAGGTTTAATGCATGTAAGTCATCCCAATCCTTGTGTCTGTGTCTTCAGATATTCCCCATTTTAAAAATAAAAGGTGAAGAAGAGAATGAAAAACATTGTGTAACCAAATTATTACTGTTAGTTAACTCAGAGTGATGGGATCCCAAGGGGGTATGAAGAGTATTATTTTTTTCTCTTTATATGACTCTGAATTGTTTGACTTGTTAAATAAAGTTAGTTTTGTAAGTAACCAAAAAAGAAAACAAATGTTATTATTTGGCCAGTTCTAATGAGTTGCAAAGCAAATGGACTTGACCTGTAGTAGACAAATGTGTGCTTGGCTGTGCAGAGGCTAGCATAGGGATCTGTGGTATCCCGAATGAGCACAACCCTTCCCCCCACAGCCCCGCCCAATTTAGGCCCCTTGTGCTCTGCAGTTCCCCTTTGGCAAAGCTCACATGGAAGGAGGACTACATTCAGAGTCACATGATTAAAAGGAGCCCTAGTTAGAATGTCCATTTCCCAAAAGCAGGGAATATTTACCTGCTCCCAAGTAGCAGTTGCTCAGCCTTTGTGGAAAGTATGAATTATTGCTGCAAAGCAGAAACGACTATTCCAAGTTGTCATCCAAACTTCTAACCAAATCTCTATAAGACAGTATGACTTTAATTATTTGAGTATTCAGATGTAAGAAGCACATGGGAATACACCATCACTTTTGGAAATTTCTTGTAGCTTAGAAAATTACAGGGTGTGCTATTCTGTTATTTTTCATTGCACTGAGTGTCCCATTTGTAAGCCAGTCCTCATATGCCCTGTCTCCAAAAAGAAAAAAAAAATTCAACAAGGAACTCCTACCAGTTGGGTCTACTGTCTCTTCCTTGCTAGAGTGTTGTACAGCTAACCCATAATTTATGGGCTAGCCTGATAACCAATCACCATTTACATTTCATCTTTGAATAAATGAGTTCCAAGTGCCAAGCAACCAACTTAATGAACAAACTTCATGACTATAACACCCTTGCAATTTAAGAACTTACAATTTTAAATATTAGAGATCCACAGTTTTCATGGATTTATTAGTACTTCAGTTATTAGCAAGTGATTCTGAAAAGTCCCTGAGGTACTAAAAAAAAATCTGTAAGGTGCTAATTTTACTTACCCTCCTTACACTGCTGGTATGAAAGGCAAGGTCTTTTAGCTATTAAATGAACCCAGCATGGGCTTCTTCATACAGCTTTGCATTCTCTGTTCTTGGTTGCATGCTTACAAACTCCTGTGATAGGAAAAATAAAATCTTTGTTTCTTTGTTAAAAGAAAAAATGCAGCCATGTGCTAATTCAAGTGATGGAAGAGAGAGAAACCTAAGAAAGCACTGATCCTTAGCCAGAAACAAGAAGTTTGAGACAAATTTAAAAGCAGAACATCAAAAACATATACAAATAATAATAATAAAGTTTAAAAAAAAAGTACATATAATAATAATAAAGTTTAAAAAAAAAGTAAGGGGACTTCTCTGGTAGTCCAGTGGTTAAGACTCCAAGCTTCCAATGCAGGGGGCTCACGTTCGATCCCTAGTCGGGGAACTAAGATCCCACATGCTGCACAGTGTGGCCAAAAAAAAAAGTAAGTACAATGTCAAATTCAGTGCGGACTTGGATTTATAACAGGAACACACTTTCCATTTGCTATATACAAAAACATAAATTTTGAAACTGTATTAAAATAACAGCTGCTCCAGTAAGAATTTATTAATTTGAAAAAGGTACATAATCCCTACATTCATGGAGTCACTAAGTCTAAGAGTTACACATATTTTTCAATCATACTTTCATGCATTTGTACTATATAAATATGCGTTATAAATATACAGGTATTTTCTAAAAATATGTAATATAAATGTACAAATATAAATTTTATGCTATAAATAAATTCAAGAAATTATAAAACTCTAAGAATACATGCCTTATAAATATCAGGAATTTGCTTTATAAACTATTTGTTAGCACTTTGCTAGTGGTTTGAAAAGATTTTTAAAAAAACAAAAGCACCAACGTGGCCCCTGGCCTCCTAAAGCTCACCATCTAATCTCTTGTCATGGTGAGTGGCCTGACTTAATGGATGGCTCCTGAGTGACAGCAATTGAAGAAGATTTACAGAACGTCCAAAGACAGCATCCAGAAGCCTCATACTTTCTCACTGATCTCCGAAAAATGTCCTTTTCTTCTTTTCAGCTGTGCTTCCAACAAAGCAAGTAAAGCTGCTTCTGTTCTCCTATATTCTCTGTGGACCCACACGGAGCTCCATAATGCCTACAAGAAGGTAAGAATGCTAAAAAGAGCCAGATAATAATGTCCCGCTTGACTTGACCCTGGTGAGAATTCACTAAAAACTGCATTTTCTTGTGTGAAAATGTTGTTAACCTTTCACATTTCTGTTTGCTTATTCAAAGGCTCAGTTTAAGAAGACAGATTTTGTCAACAGCCGGACTGCCAAAGCCTACCACTCCCTGAAAGACTGAGGAACATGAAAAAGTGCTCTCAGAAATATGAACCTCATCATTCTCAGTCACAAAAAGCCCCAAAGGAAAACACCTATTTTTCTACTTCCCAGCCCAATAAACTTCAAAAAAGCGTGTCCTGTTGCTGTCCTTTTCTATATCCATGGTCCCCAGGATCCAGAAAACAAATAATCAAACTATAATTTTATTAGTTTTCCAGAGGACATTTGCAAGTTTGCCACCAGTGGATACTGGCAACAGGCTCGATTTTACCCTCTACAAATAGTGGTCTTTTTGATCACGGCTGACAGTGTATGTCCTACTGGAATCGAAATGTGAATTCATGTGGAATGGACGTTAACAGAATAAATAAGGAAGGAAGCTGCTGTATTACTAGGATTTTAAAAGTTTGATTTACATTTATATTCCTTTTCTGGTTTCCATGTTTTGTCACTCACATGCACGTTGCTTCACCATTGAGCCATGAGTGTCTTGTTCTGCAGTGTTGAAACAGAATGGAAACAACAAGAAATATTTGTGGGGTTATCCAGGTGAAAATGTAATGACAAAATTACTTGTTTGTTTACTTTGTGCTTGTTTTTATCCTCTTGAATTTTTTCTCTGATTTTCAATGAACTTAAGAAATTTAGGTCACAGAACATGCATGACTATAAGGAAAAGAAATTGAAAGGAAGTGATCATAGCAAATTTAAAAGTCTTTTCTACAGAGAAAGTCAACTATGGTTATGAAATTCAGTGTTCCCTCAAAATACTGAATAAGTAGGATTTTTACTCAAGGAAATACTTCACCTATATTAACACCATTAAATGCAAATCTCTTCTGACAGTAGCATTCAGTGTAATCTATTTCCTGGACTTCTTCAGCCACTGCTATGGGCTGGTGGAAGAATGGACTCTACTGTTTGGCTACAAAAGAAACCTAGGCCTCTCAGACTACTGGACCAGCCAGGGCCCTGAAAACACAGCTCATTTTAATGAAGTACATTATCAACCAGCCCTACTTTGCCCAACATTTAAAAAATAGAACCACTAAACTCATGTGACCTTCCTTAGGCCATTATTTTAAGTCAAGGAAAAGCTAGAAAAAAAATGAAGTTATGTTGAGGAAAAATGTGTCTAGGCCGTCCAGAAATGATACGAGAAATACTAATGTTTTAAAGTTGACAGCATCATCTATTGAAGTGAGTCTATATTAAGTGTTATTTTAACTGGGCTGTGATTAATACCATTCAGATAGAATTAGTCTTCTTAACTATAATTCTGTTATATTTTGCTTTTTAAAAAAAAATCTGACAATATCTGTTGTAAGAAAGTAAGAAGGAAAAAAATCCTTCAGCTCCTTTTGGCCAGAAAAGTGTAATAGGAAATAAATTGCCACTTTCAATTTGAATGTGTACTTAAGTGTTTATTATATTTGTTTTGTTTTGGTTTTTTTGGCCAGACAGCTTGTGGGATCTTAGCTCCCCAACCTGGGATCGAACCCGAGCCTACGGCAGTGAAAACACCAAGTCTTAACTACTGGACCACCAGGGAATTCCCAAAGTCTTTATTATATTTGGAACTTAAAATTTTTTCAATTTCAAAAGCTCAGTGAAGAAGACTTAGGTTACTAACCTAGTTCAAAATGAAATTATTTAGATACCAATTTTTAAAATACTGAAGAAAGAAATTATATCCCTTTTATCAGAATTCTGATGATAAGCATTTGGAGTATATTTATTCCTCCAGAGAATTAATGTATATTCAAGAAGTTTCTGTGTTTTTAAGACATTAGTAGAGCCTTCAATAATATTAAACACAAAATGAGGCAAAAATAACATTGCCTGCCTTGGTATCTGTGAGTATCTGATTTATTTGTGTATCTTGGTGTATGTGGTATGATTGACATGACATAAATTCAACTTTAATTACTAAGGGTTTAATACTTTGTAATTGCTGTATTTCTTCCCTAATTAGTCCTAAATTCTTTACCAAGAAACACTTCCTATAAGAAAGATGGGACTAGCTAGCAACTAAAACATGTGAAAATGGAGAGACATACAAATCTAGGTATTGCTAGATTTCAGTAAATTGAATGGGTCTGTGACCATGAAAAGATAGACTATGCTTGATCCCCATGTCCTGCTTTGTCCCTTTGTTTACAAAAACCTCACTTCTTTACTTTCTATGAACACTTCTGAGGGAGGTCCTTATGCAGTTGAATATCACTTTTTTTTTTTATAAATTTATTTATATTTCTTTTTGGCTGCGTTGGGTCTTCGTTGCTGTGCGCGGGCTTTCTCTAGTTGCGGCAAGCACGGGCTACTCTTCGTTGCAGTGCACGGGCTTCTCATTGTGGTGTCTTCTCTTGTTGCAGAGCACAGGCGCTAGGTGCGTGGGCTTCAGCAGTTGTGGCCCTTGGGCTCAGTAGTTATGGCTCACAGGCTTAGTTGCTCCGCAGCATGTGGGATCCTCCCGGACCAGAGCTCAAACCCATGTCCCCTGCATTGGCAGGCGGATTCTTAACCACTGTGCCACCAGGGAAGCACCCTGAATATCACTTTTGATCACAGGTCTATACACAAAGCTTTTTTTCTTTTCTATGTGTCCCAGACTGTACCCATGTCATCAAAGGAACAAAGGGACTGAGCTGGGACTCTGCATGCATTTATGTTAAGAGATCTAAAGGCCTTGCTGCCTTGTCAAGAATTCTTAACGATCTTCTGGAATATGGGAGGTTGCTGCCCTGGATTTCTATCAAATGAAAAATTTTATACCAGATGGAAAAAACCCAAAGGGTTGTCTGATACGATAAAGAGGGGATTAACATGTCAAATGGGAAAATAAGCAGCATGAGTAGATAAACCACTTTAAAACCAATTTTATCACCCTATGAAGAAGCAATTCCTTAGAAGAAAGAAGGAAATGCTGGGGGAGAAATATATATATATACACACACACATACATAAATAATATGTATGTTTAATATATATATTATATATAAATATATATAAATATATAATATATAAATAATATGTTTTTATATATTAATATATATTTATATATATGTATATTTATATATATAAATAATATGTATGTTTTAATATATATTGAAATGTATATATATATATACGTTTATATATATAAATAATATGTATGTTTTAAATATATAATTTTAAATATATAAATAATATGTATGTTTTAATATATATTGAAACGTGTATATATATATGTAATTTATATACTATAGTTACAAATGAAATTTCCTCTGAATAAAATATATAATGAAGGCACTGCATTGGAATGAGCAGGACTTCGGTATGTGTGTACTTTGAACAAAATTGCAGAAGCCTTGAATCACAGAATCTGAGGATTAGGAGGGAATTTAGAAGGCATCTGGTCAAGTCCTCTTTAGAGTATCTTCTTGTATCATAAAAGACTCAGTTCTTGTTAAAGTAACAGAAGAAAAACATGCAATCATTCATTCAACTAATGTCTAACATGACCCTGTAACTGGCCTATCTTCAGATTCAGTAACTGTTGCATTTTAAAGTATTCATTGTGGAAGTGAAAATAGATTAAAAAGGAAACAAACTCTTCAAAACAAAACTCGGCTTTAGATTTAATGTTTTATTTACAGTGGAAATGACAGTTTCATCTCTTATGAAATAAACTTCAACCCTTTAAGAACTGTAACTAAAATGAAAACTCTTTTTTTTTTTTTTTTTTTTTTTGAGGTACGCAGGCCTCTCACTGCCGTGACCTCTCCCGTTGCGGAGCACAGGCTCCAGACGCGCAGGCTCAGCGGCAATGGCTCACGGGGCCCAGCTGCTCCGCGGCATGTGGGATCTTCCCGGACCGGGGCACGAACCCGTGTCCCCTGCATCGACAGGCGGACTCTCAACCACTGCGCCACCAGGGAAGCCTGGAAAACGTCTTTTTTTATGATCTACTCAGAAAGAGAGACCAAAATGCCACACATTGGCATAGAAGTTGTTTAAAATATGTTAAGGGAAAGCATTTTGAAAGTCATAGGGAAACACAAAGAACCCAGCAATATCCAGCCTGGAAGAAGGGTGTTGTGTTATCTGTCTTTAAATATCTGAGAGACCACGGTGTAGAAGATGACACAGTCTTCCTGACAGAGTAGAAGACAGACCAGGGTGAGTAGGCAGAGGCTTGTGTGACTGGCTTTGACTGAACCAGAGTGGACATATGTTGAGCACTTCTCACAGCCTCCTCATGAGGTATGTACTTCTTTTTCTTTCTTTTTTTTTTTTTTTTAATACATTTTACACATGAAAATAACCTGAAGCAGAGAAAGGTTAGGTCACATTCCAAAGCTGCATAGCTAGAAAGTGCAGAGGGGCCATGTAAACCCAGGTGGGATGGCTTCTCTCTGGGTTCCCTGGGAGCCAAGAATGCAAGACTCAGGTCTCCGTGCTAGGGAAACGTGGGGCTCTCTTTGGCTTGTCTCTTGGCAAGTTAAGAGGATAGTCTGACATAATGGTTAAGAGGATTGATTCTAGGACCAGCCAGCCTGAACTCAAAATTGTGACTGTTCTACTTACTGGGAGGGTAAGGGTAAGGGTTAGGGTTAAGGTTAGGGTTAGTTGGGGGAAGTTTCTCACTTCTCAGATAGGTTGGTTCAATTAAAAGCCCGACCTTCCCCCCAGCCATGCATTTTGTACACCCACACATACACATACTGATTCATCCCTCAGAAGGCCAGGTAGAAATGAGGAAAATAAATATGGCCCAGACAAGTGTTGCTGAAAGTCTGTTCTTCAGAACACAAGATCTTTGGGAGTATTTATAAGTGTTATGCACAAAGAAATATCCCATACTTGAAGTCTGAAAAGGGCTGAGTTATACAAATATTGAAAGAATCTGGATTACAAGACTTCTCACAGCCCCTAATATGCAGCGTACATTGTGAAATCTCCAAAAAGGGCTACAGTATGTTGCATGTCACAAACCTTTGGTTCAATCAATGAACCTAGATGATTCTTGAAGCTGTGCTTCTGTTGTAAACACTGTGACCAGCAGTGATGTGAGCCATAGTCAAGAGGAAAAAAGGCATTTATCTTGTTCACAGTCTAGCCCAATTCATCTTGCTAAAACCTGGACTACTAGTAAACCATACCTGGGCTTAGTCATCATTTAGTAAAATCTGAAAATCAGCGACTTCAATAGATTTAGGACTAGTTCCTGAACATTTTGTCTCATTCCCACCTGGAGTGCTGCATCTGTGGATGAGAAGGTAACTCAGGAGGTACGTATTAGCCCAGAGAAGCAGGTTGAGACAGCAACAGACATTCTTACATCTGGCTGATCAGACCTCTTCATAAATCCCACTTCAAGAAGCAGTTAAATCTCTCCGAAGCCTGAATTTTGCTTGTAAGCTGCTAACACACATCTGGCAAGGAATAAAAATCAAGTCCAAATTGTTGCAGATTTTCTTAGAACCATTGCAGTATGTTCTTCCCAGTAACAGTGTTTTGGGTGTTTTCTTGTTTTGGAAAGGAAGTTAGGGGTATCCATTTTCAATTAGGATATCTTTCAACATACATGTATTGAGCACTTGTTCCTGGAGCTGAGGACCAGTGAGATGTACCTTTCTGAGGAAGCTCTCACAGCTCTTCATGAAACTGACTTCACTGTGACAGTTTACAGTTTACAGTGCCCTTCGCTTCACCTGGGAAATGAAAAGTCATCAACTGTGTGGTGAGGGTTAAGGCACTCTAGACCTACACAGGTCTTCTGGAATAGATCTGTCTCATAAAACAAGAAATGGTTAGAGTGAGAAGCAGAGAATAATTAAGAAAATACCTTTGTTTTTAGCCAGAAGGGGTTAAGTCAGAATTGACACTCCTGTAATGAGTGCATGAAAATTCTAATATTTTGAAAATAGACAAAATTTATTTTCCTCAGGAACTTGTTTCTTTTACTCCTTGCTCTAATTGGAGATTTTTGCAGTCCTAAATTTAAAAGACATAAATAATCTATTTTAGTGGTATGGTCAAAACAGCTTTTTTTAAAAAGAATTAGGTGTGAACATATTAAATAGCATATTAACATACTCCAACTTTTGGTGTCTCATCTCTAAAATGACCCAATTCTTCATCTCATGTTGTGTTTCTCCTGTTTTAGTTTATCACTTAAGATGCTTCATTTGCAGTTGAGTAAGTAGAAAGTCCAACTCAAAATGGCTTAGGCAATAAATGATTTTTGCCTAAGTAACAGGGACATCAGGTTTAGGCTCAGGTTTGGTTATTTCAGCAGTTCATTGAGGTCATCAAGAACTCAGATTCTGGGACTTCCCTGGTGGTCCTGTGGGTAAGACTCTGCTGTCCCAGTGAGGGGGGCCCGGGCTCGATCCCTGGTCGGGGAACCAGACCCCACAGGCATGCCAAAACTAAAGATCCCACATGCCGCAAATAGGACCGGGCACAACCAAAATAAATAAATGAATATTTTTTTAAAAAAGAGAGAACTCAGATTCCTTTAATCTTTCTGCTGTCATCCTCACCATATTAGGTTTTTTCTCCAGGTTGATTTCTTCATGTTGACAAAATGGTTGCAGCAACTCCAAACATCTCACCTTCACAGAGCCATGTCCAAAGGCCAGAAAAGTAAACATTCCTTTCTTGCATTCTTTTTTTTAAAAACAAAGAAAAATTTCCCAGAAGCTTCCATCAGACATCCCTCATTTCATATTGCCCAGAATTACATCACACATCCATTCCTAA
Organism: Leucopleurus acutus; assembly: GCF_964270905.1. Taxonomy (NCBI): domain Eukaryota; kingdom Metazoa; phylum Chordata; class Mammalia; order Artiodactyla; family Delphinidae; genus Leucopleurus; species Leucopleurus acutus. The sequence goes on along the minus strand of NC_139152.1, from coordinate 27,563,447 downwards.
ATCAATTCCTGGTGAGAAAAATGAAACTACTATTCCTTTCTCTTTTTTTATAAATTTATTATTTTTAAAATTATTTATTTATTTGGCTGTGCAAGGTCTTAGTTGCAGCACACGTGATCTTTTTTGTGGCGTGCAAGATCTTTAGTTCTGGCATGCGGGATCTTTTAGTTGCGGCATGTGGGATCTAGTTCCCTGACCAGGGATGGAACCCGGGCCCCCTGCATTGGGAACGCGGAGTCTTAACCAATGGGAATAGTCCCTACTATTCCTTTCTTAAACCAATCATATTTCACCGAAGGCAGGGGCTACCTTCCCTGAGACGCATGAATGGTGAATACTTGAACAAAGTCAGTGTATAATTGAGCAAGGAAAAAGGGGGCTGCAGAATAATCAACCAACATTGCCTGCCCTATGTAGAGACACTCAAAGAAAAAAGAATTAACATTTTTTAGCAAACTGATTTCATTTGACTTATAAGACAACTGTTCTTTCAAATGCTGCAGATAAAAGAGCAAGTTTATCTACTATGGCTGTTGCATTGCATTTAGGACAAAGTCCTTGAAAGTTTATGGCTGAAGAATGATAGGAGAGCTAGGAACTGCAGTTAAGCGAATAATCATGATTTCAAGGAGAACAATAAAAGAAGATGATGCTCAATTGAACTGTAGAGGTAGAATAAAATCATTTCAGAAACTACTGTGTCTCTTTTTTATTCTCTCCTTTTTTTTTTCATTCTCTCCTTTTCTTGACATCTACTATTCCTCACCTTTAACTGCTAATTACGGAACAGAAGTTGTACCTTCATTGACCAAATTACCTTGGAAGAAAGTTGGCTTGAGCTTGAGGTGTTTGGATAATCTCCAGTTACTTCAATGAGACATTAGTTTAGCTGAGTAGAAAGAATTGGGTTTGGATTCTGACTTTACTTCTCAATGGCTGTGTGACTCTGGGGAGTTTAACTTCCTGAGTGTCAATTTTACCTCATTGGTAAATGGAGTTGAAAATTATTGATTATAGGATTGTTGAGGGAATAAACTGAGATGATGTTTTCAAAATGCCTGGCTCCTAGTGATTACTTCCTTTTTGTAGATCTGGCTCCTGCCCAGAGGTCCCCAGGCTTCAGTTTCTGCCTTCAGTTTTATTCCTCTGCTTTTCGGTGTCCCAGGGATCACCTTAAAGCAGAAAGCAAACTCCATAGTGGTAAAACAGGAAATGAAAGAGGAAGGAAAAACTGGGTGTTGAATTTCCTTGCCCCCTCCAGCCCTTCCTCATGCCACCAGGTTTCGCTTACTGTTCTTCTGCTGACCTCAGATCCACAACCCCACAGTCCCTTATCCTGCCCATTTTTACACCAAACTCCATCCTCCTGAAGAATTCAAATCAGGGGAAACTTCGAGGGGCACAAAGTGAAACAACTCCCTTTCTTGCTGCTTAGGGGTGCAGCAGGAGACAATGTGTTCTTGCTAACCTAGGTGGAAATATTGAGTATGTTTTTCTATTAAAATAATTTGTTCTACCCAAGGTAAATAATGTGTCAGGTACTGACAAACAGTAAAACTTAATTTCCTTTTCTGAAAAAAGTGATTTTGCGGGGAGAGTATTCAGATAACCTTCAAGAGTAAATATTTGTATGAAAGTTGGGTAAGGCATACACTTGACTTTTAACAGGACACATGGTGCCCAGCATAAAGACTACATTTCTCTGCCTCACCTGCAACTGAGTAAAGTCATATGACTAAGTGCTAGCCAGTGGGATGTAGGTGAAGTGTAACCCAACAGCTCCTCAAAACCTTCCTTAAGAGACAGTGGGCATGTGCCCTTTGCTCTTTTTGTCTCCTTTACCCACTCTTCCTGGAATGCTGATGATACTCACCTGGACCACGGGATGAAGGCCACGCTCTGGTATGGCAGCACGGTGACCTGAGTGGAACCTGGTCACACTAGCTCTAGACCACTTTTTTCAGACATTGCACACAAGAGAGAGAAATAAAATTTTATTGGGTTTATGCTATTATTATCTTAGTTTTTATAACTCACGATAAAACTTAATCCTAACTATTGCTTCTTGACACCATTATCTAGCACAAAATCAAATTTAAAAAAAATTTCAAACCAGAAGATATCAATACAATGCCTCTGTCCTAGATCAAAATGCAAACTACACAGTTAAACTGTTAGCAAGAATACAGAGAAAGGGAAGTTAATTCAGTGAGTTAATTTTGGACCTCAGATCCCTTTAACCTGTTGATAAAGTCCTTTACAAAGCAGTCTTCAGCCATGTTGTGGAATTAATTCTACTCAATGGAAAAATAAATAATGGTATCAGATTTCCTCAGAGAAGCATGTTCTGGAGCATATTGCCTGGTGGGGGAAGAAGTAGTAGCTGAAATACAGTACATAAAGCTATGTGACTATAAAAGCTTATTGTCTACAATATATTTGCTGACAAATGTCAAGAGAAAATAGTTTCTATGCAATGAAAAGAGACTTAAGTAGACACCTAACTTAGGTCATAAACATTTTTAAAATGTCAACTGGAAAACCATCTACAGTTGTCTAATACCACGCGTCTCACAGGGGCTCTGTCTGACAAAAGGCATCTAATATCTGACCTACATATCATGGTATTTAGGAAACATTACCAAGTCATGATAAATAGACCTATATAGATTTGTGGAATTTTTGCTTCATGGATCTTATCTTTGGACACTTAGCACCCACTCCCACCTCTTCTGAATTCCCTCCTGTGCCATAGGGGCTAGAAGGCAAAAACCTACATTTTTCAGACTGTCTTATAGCTGGGGTTTTAGATGCAGCTTAGGTTCCTCAAGCATGACACAGTTGGGTATGAATGTGGAGGCCATTTTCCAGCTGCTGTTGTGTTTGGGAAGCGAGTCCCAACAGATATAAGTGTGCCAGTGTCCAGTTACCAGCTTTGTGAGTTGTCAGCCATGTCAGCGACACATGTGACGGCAGGAATAGCAGCAGCTGGCCTCCTGATTTCTGCTCCTCCAACTCTTTCACAAGTGTGTAAACACCCAAATTCCTGTGTTAAGTCCTCTCTACTCAAATATCTAGAGTGAATTCTGTTTTCTTCACTGAACCCCGATATGGTATTCCAGTCGCTTATGTTTTCTAGGAATTAGGGAAATTAGTTTCCCAGAAGAGCCTAATTTTGTTTGTTAACCGAGTTGTTTAATGTTAAAAAGGGATCTTTGGCATATCATAAATATTTGTATTTCTTAAACATAAGCGTAATTTAAATATCTGGTCATTTTCAATATAAATCTAGTAATTTTTCCATAAACCTTTTACTTGATCTTTGACTACTATTTTAATAACTGATAAGTTTAACAGAATAATTAATCCCAAATAATTAACACCGTCATTAATTATAAGCAGTTTAAACTGCAGTCACAAAATTTCAATGTATCTCTGGGCCTTCACAGATCTAACAGGGTAGACCTAGACATTTAGCAAACTAAAAGCTATTGATTTGTTCTGTCTTTAGCTACTGGAAATTACATTGAAGGTCAAGGTTTCCTGTAGGAATTTCTTCTGCATGAGGAAAACCATTAGAGAAAGGCCATTTCCAGGCAAATTAATCTTTTTTGAAAAGCTATTCACCACATTAGTACAATATGAAAACCCAAGCAATTAGCAGAATTCTTCATTCTTAGAGTTGCAGGCTTAAGTTCAACATTTCTTGATTCATTGCCCATGATTCATTATTTTGAATAGCTGTGTTCCAGGCTAAGACCCCATGTTTGACAATCACAGCAATAAAACTCAGAAATGATGTTCAGTATTATTCATGAGGTGCCCATACACAAAATTTGTTTCTATATACCACAGTTATTTACTGACTCCTGGTTAACTTTTCAATCTCATTTTTAAAAATGAGACGTCTTTTTTTTTTTTTTTTGCGGTACGCGGGCCTCTCACTGTTGTGGCCTCTCCCGTTCCGGAGCATAGGCTCCGGACGCACAGGCTCAGCGGCGATGGCTCACGGGCCCAGCCGCCCCACAGCATGTGGGATCCTCCCGGACCGGGGCACGAACCCACGTCCCCTGCAGCGGTAGGCAGACTCCCAACCACTGCGCCACCAGGGAAGCCTGAGACGTCTTTTTTAAAGACGGTATTCCTGAATATAGTCTTTCAACTGTAAAGTCACAAAATGTTGAATTTTATGATGTTAACTGTGCCCTGACAAAAATCAACCATCCTTTGTGGGTCAACAGAGTCTGATTAGGTGGTATAAGGAAGATATTTCTATCAAAATAAAAGGTTCCTACTTGAATAAGATATTTACATCTAGTTTGTCACAGTACTTGGAAGTCAACAATTAGAGATTAAGGCTTTGGTTAAATTAGAAGCTCTTAAAATACAAATTCTCATAGGAAAGATAGCGCCAATAAAAATTTTTTTTAATTTAAAAAAAATTTTAATTAAAAAGGAAAAAAATTTAAAAAAGGATGTCTATATGTGGATAACTGAGTCACTTTGCTGTACAGCAGAGATTGCCACAACATTGTAAATCAACTATACTTCCATTAAAATTTTTAAAAAGAAAGGAAAGGTAACACCAAAGTCCAACCAACAAAACAAGACCATATAAAACAAATCAGTGGCATTACATAATAAATCATCATACAATGAGATGATATACAGTAAAGAAGAATGAGCTACAGCTACAAGCATCCATAAAAATAAACCTAAATGAGATCATGTTAAGCAGAAAAAGGCAATATAAAATGGGGTGATTCCATTTATATAAAGTTCAAAAACAAAACTAAACTAAAAAATATATTGATTAGGAATAGTTACTTATATGGCTTTAAAAAGCTATAAAAAAGAGAATGGACTTGAGGACACAGGGAGGGGGAAGTGTAAGCTGGAACAAAGTGAGAGAGTGGCACTGACATATATACACTACCAAATGCAAAACCGATAGCTAGTGGGAAGAAGCTGCATAGCACGGGAAGATCAGTTCAGTGCTTTGTGACAACTTAGAGGGGTGGGATAGGGAGGGTGGGAGTGAGGGAGACGCAAGAGGGAAGAGATGTGGGGTTATATGTATATGTATAGCTGATTCACTTTGTTATAAAGCAGAAACTAACACACCATTGTAAAGCAATTATATTCCAATAAAAATGTTAAATAAATAGTGAAAAACAAAACAAAAAAAAAGCTATAAAAAGAAAGCATGCAGAGAAGCATTTAAGAACACATATAAGAAAGATGCTTGTAAGAGTGCTACTTGCTTGCCATGTTGAGAACAATCAGTACTATATCAGTGAATGCATGAGGCAGCCTTTCTGTAATGCATGTACAAAAGTGCTTAAGAACACATGTGGACTTCCCTGGTGGCACAGTGGTTAAGAATCCGCCTGCCAATGCAGGGGACACAGGTTCGATCCCTGGTCTGGGAAGATCCCACATGCCGTGGAGCAACTAAGCCCATTCGCCACAACTACTGAACCCACATGCCACAACTAGTGAAGCCCGCGCACATAGAGCCTGTGCTCCACAACAAGAGAAGCCACCCCAATGAGAAGCCCATCCACCACAATGAAGAGTAGCCCTACTCGCCACAACTAGAGAAAGCCCATGCGCAGCAAAAAGACCCAATGCAGCCAAAAAGGAAGGAAGGAAGGAAGGAAAGGAAGGAGGGAGGGAGAGAGAGAAGGAGGGAGGGAGGGAGGAAGGAAGGATTATTAAAAAGAACACTTGTAATAAAGATGTTTGTAAGGAAAAAACAATCGTGTTATAGACTGAACTGTGTACCCTAACCCAATCTGCCTGATGTTCTTATTAAGAAAAAAAAAAAAAAAAGCTGTGAAGAGTAGCCAGTAAATGATAAACACTAAACTTAGGCCAGCAGTTACCTCTGGAGAGAATACAATTAAGGAGATACGTGTGGGGGCTTCCAAGTTATTGAAAATGGTCTGTTTGTAATACATGTATTATAAGTTCTCTAGTATGTTATATGTCATGATTAAAAAGTTTAAAACTAATTTTAAAGTTAAATATGGGCTTCCATGATTAAAAAATGGAGGGAGCCCGAGCTATGGGCAGTCACACACACTTTTTGCACCTCCATTTCTAGTAGAGGCCATTGTGTACCACCAAGATCCCTTACCCTGGGTCTGAAGTACACACACTCACCTCCTAGGAGTGCTGGTAACCACCATCTCTCAGCTGAGTCCCTCTTTGGGACTTGACTTTGGCCAGAGACAGCCATAAACCCCCTTCCCAGGGAAAGCCCATATCCACAGATCGGTTAAATTGAGATTATAAAGGTCTAGCTCCTTTTTTCCTCAGAAAATTTAAATGTGATGACATAAACATGCTCTAAATCGTTATGTAAAATATTAGAAATATTTGAGGTTCATTGAGAAAATATGACAGTTTCATATTATTGAAAACAGGTATCATTCTATAAAATGACAAGTTATCAAAATTGCATACTGTCCAGAAACTCTTTAACTTGAGGAGGTGTTTTTCATCAGAAATCTCTTATAGTAATAAAGGTGCTGTACCATTTTGAATACAAAACACCAAAATGGAAATTCTACTTTTACTTTATATGGATGTGATACATTCTTTCTTAAATGTAATGAAAACAAATTATAAAAGCCTAATTTTGCCTTCTAAAGAAATATTACCAATGTAAGTAATTCCACGTTAGTTATCACCATGCTGCTGTTAAAAGGCTGATATATTTAGAGACAGGAATTCAAAGGACAATGCATCTTGAACATGATACCAGCATTTGTCTTTCAGCCCTATTTGAGAATCAGGTGGTAACTTCTAAGGTCTGCATTAAACAGAAAAACTTCACCTTTGGTCAGTTCTGCTTAACAACAAGGTAAGCTCAGAAGGGGCCTCCTAAATGACAAAACAAGTGGGAAATTTTGAGAGAGGCAGAAAGAATCTATTGTGGCTTAAAATACAAAGGAGTACAGAAAGCATCTGAAGGCTCCTAGGTTTCAGGTTAAAAGTGGAATATAAAAACTTCATTAATGTTTTGATTCCTTTCTTCAGTCTGTTTGTATAACAACGTCCATTCAGATATGAACTCTCTAAACCTACCCACATGGAATTCTCAAGAACTTCATCTGCTCAAGGATTCGTCCAGTGAAATATTCTCTCACTGAAAATGGTACTAAGGAATATTTACTGGGATAGTATGACAGTTATTACATCAGTGTCAACAAAAACAAGCCAGTATACCCAAAAAATACTTATCAACTTTCCCTCGGATTATGTTAAGGCTCTGCCATCTTTGAGCATACCTAAACCTTTTCAATACTATTCACCCTTCATTCATTTATTCAACAGATATTTATTTGGTGCCTGTGATGTGTCAGATACAGTGCTCAGCACTAGGGATATGATGACAAGATGAAGATGACCCAGCTCTTGTGGGGCTTACAAGGGTCTGTGATTTCACTGAGAATCGGCAGTCCCCATATAACATTAACTGGTAAAAAGTTTCACATAGTTATCATTTGCCCACTGTGTAAAGTAGAATTTCCTTTTCTTTGTTCTAAAACTATTTCAATGAAAAACTCTCTCCTAAGCCTTTAAAGTGGGCACAGCATTCTTCTTAGTTTATACCTGAAGAACCTGGCAGTACAGCTGCAGAAGCAGATTGTACACTTATGGCCAGACCAAGAAAGCTATAAATCCATATATTTGCTATTTGGCCTAGAGTGCTACAAAAATTTAAAAAAAGAAAATCTACTCTCAAAAGTACTCTGAAAGAAGGACTTGGACTGACAAGGATGGTTCCAGGTGACTCAATATCACCCACAAAAGTGAAGTACAAATATTTTCTCCCATTCCCAAACAAAACGAAAGTTGTCTTTTCATTTTGTTTACAGTTTCCTTTGTTGTGCAAAAGTTCTTAAGTTTAATTAGGTCCCATTTGTTTATTTTTGCATTTATTTCCATTACTCTAGGAGACAGATCAAAAATATATATATAGCTGTGATTTATGTCAAAGAGTGTTCTGCCTGTGTTTTCCTCTAGGAGTTTTTTTTATAGTATCTGTCTTATCTTTAATCCGTTTTGAGTTTATTTTTGTATATGGTGTTAGAGAATGTTCTAGTTTCATTCTTCTATATGTAACTGTCTGGCACCACTTATTGGCAACAAAAAGACAGCCTATGGAACAGGAGAAAATATTTGCAAATGATGCAACCCACAAGAGATTGATTTCCAAAACATATAAACAGCCCATACAGCTCAATATCAAAAAAACCCCAACACACTCAAAAAAGGGACAGACGACCTAAATAGACATTTCTCCACAGAAGACATACAGATGTCCAACACACACATGAAACGATGCTCAACATTGCTAATCATTAGAGAGATGCAAAGCAAAACTACAATGAGGTATCACCTCACACTCGTCAGAATGGCCATCATCAAAAAGTCTTCAAATAATAAATGTTGGAGAGGATGTGGAGGAAAGGGAACCCTCCTACACTGTTGGTGAGAATGTAAATTACTACAGCCACTATGGAGAATAGTAAGGAGGTTTCTCAAAAAAACTAAAAATAAAGTTACCATATGATCCAGTAATACCACTCCTAGGCATATATCCAGAAAAGAAGAAAACTCTAATATGAATAGATACATGCTACCCAGCAAGGATCTCATTCAGATTTTTTTTTAATTAATTTATTTATTTATTTATGGCTGTGTTGGGTCTTCGTTTCTGTGCATGGGCTTTCTCTAGTTGTGGCGAGCGGGGTCCACTTTCATCATGGTGCGCAGGCTTCTCACTATCGCGGCCTCTGTTGTTGCAGAGCACAGGCTCCAGATGCGCAGGCTCAGTTAATTGTGGCTCACGGGCCCAGTTGCTCCGCAGCATGTGGGATCTTCCCAGACCAGGGCTCAAACCCATGTCCCCTGCATTGGCAGGTGGATTCTGAACCACAGCGCCACCAAGGAAGCCCTCTCATTCAGATTTGATGGAGAAATTAAAACCTTTACAGACAAGCAAAAGCTAGAGAATTCAGCACCATCAAACCAGCTTTACAACAAATGCTAAAGGAACGACTCTAGGAAGGAAACACAAGAGAAGGAAAAGACCTACAATAACAAACCCAAAACAATTAAAATGGTAATAGGAACATACATATTGCTAATTATCTTAAATGTAAATGGATTAAATGCCCCAACCAAAAGACATAGACTGGCTGAATGGATACAAAAACAAGACCCGGATATATGCTGTCTACAAGAGACCCACTTCAGACCTAGGGACACATACAGACTGAAAGTGAGGGAGGGGATGGAAAAAGATATTACATGCAAATGGAAATCAAAAGAAAGCTGGAGTGGCAATTCTCATATCAGAAAAAATAGACTTTAAAATAAACACTGTTACAAGAGACAAAGAAGGACACTACATAATGATCAAGGGATCAATCCAAGAAGAAGATATGACAATGGTAAATATTTATGCACCAAACATAAGAGCACCTCAATCATAAGGCAAGTACTAACAACTATAAAAGGGGAAATTGATAGTAACAAAATCATATCATGGGACTTTAACAGCCCACTTTCACCGATGGACAGATCATCCAAAATGAAAATAAATAAGGAAATAGAAGCTTTAAATGATACATTAAACAAGATGGACTTAACTGATATTTACAGTACATTCCATCCAAAAACAACAGAATACACTTTTTTCTCAAGTGCTCATGGAACATTGTCCAAGTTAGATCACATCTTGGGTCAAAAATCAAGCCTTGGTAAATATAAGAAAATTGAAATTATATCAAGTATCTTTTCCGACCACAATGCTATGAGACTAGATATCAATTACAGGAAAAAATCTGTAAAAACTACAAACACATGGAGGCTAAACAATACACTACTTAATAACCAAGACATCACTGAAGAATTCAAAGAGGAAATCAAAAAATACCTAGAAGCAAATGACAATGAAAACACAATGACACAAAAATTATGGAATGCAGCAAAAGCAGTTCTAAGAGGGAAGTATATAGCAAGACAATCGGACCTTAAGAAACAAGAAACATCTCAAATAAACAACCTAACCTTACACCTCAAGCAATTAGAGAAAAAAGAACAAAAAAACACAAAGTTAGCAGAAGGAAATAAATCATAAAGATCAGATCAGAAATAAATGAAAAAGAAATGAAGGAAACAATAGCAAACATCAATAAACCTAAAAGCTGGTTATTTGAGAAGATAAGCAAAATTGATAAACCATTAGCCAAATTCATCAAGAAAAAAAGGGAGAAGACTCAAATCAATAGAATTAGAAATGAAAAAGGAGAAGTAACAACTGACACTGCAGAAATACAAAGAATCATGAGAGATTACTACAAGCAACTATATGCCAATAAAATGGACAACCTTGAAGAAATAGACAAACTCTTAGAAATGCACAACGTTCCAAGACTGAACCAGGAAGAAATAGAAAATAAGAACACACCAATCACAAGCACTGAAATTGAAACTGTGATTAAAAATCTTCCAACAAACAAAAGCCCAGGACCAGATGGCTTCACAGGCGAATTCTATCAAACATTTAATGCAGAGTTTCCCTGGTGGCACAGTGATTGGGAGTCCACCTGCCGATGCACGGGACACGGGTTCGTGCCCCGTCCGGGAGGATCCCACATGCCGCAGAGTGGCTGGGCCCGTGAGTCATGGCCGCTGAGCCTGCGCATCCGGAGCCTGTGCTCTGCAATGGGAGAGGCCACAACAGTGAGAGGCCCGCATACCATAAAACAAAAACATTTAGTGAAGATCTAACACCTATCCTTCTCAAACTCTTCCAAAATATAGCACAGGGAAGAACACTCGCAAACTTATTCTATGAGGCCATCATCACCCTGGTACCAAAACCAGACAAAGATGTCACAAAGAAAGAAAACTACAGGCCAATATCACTGATGAACATAGATGCAAAAATCCTCAACAAAATACTAGCAAACAGAAACCAACAGCACATTAAAAGGATCATACACCATGATCAAGTGGGATTTTTCCCAAGAATGCAAGGATTCTTCAATATGCGCAAATCAATGTGATACACGATATTAACCAATTGAAGAAATAAATCCATATGATGATCTCAATAAATTCAGAGAAAGCTTTCAACAAAATTCAATACCCATTTATGATAAACACTCTCCAGATGGGCTTCCCTGGTGGCGCAGTGGTTGAGAGTCCACCTGCCGATGCAGGGGACACGGGTTCGTGCCCAGGTCCGGGAAGATCCCACATGCTGCGGAGCAGCTGGGCCCGTGAGCCATGGCTGCTGAGCCTGTGTGTCCGGAGCCTGTGCTCCGCAATGGGAGAGGCCACAACAGTGAGAGGCCCACGTACCGCAAAAAAAAAAAAAAAAAAAAAAAACCCTCCAGAAAGTAGGCATAGAGGGAACTTTCTGAACATAATAAAGGCCATATATGACAAACCCACAGCCAACATCGTCCTCAATGCTGAAAAACTGAAACCATTTCCACTAAGATCAGGAACAAGACAAGGTTGCCCACTCTCACCACTATTATTCAACATGGTTTTGGAAGTTTTGGCCACAGGAATCAGAGAAGGAAAAGAAATAAAAGGAATCCAAATCAGAAAAGAAGAAGTAAAACTGTCACCTTTTGCAGATGACATGATACTATACATACAGAATCCTAAGGATGTGACGAGAAAACTACTAGAGCTCATCAATGAATTTGGTAAAGTAGCAGCATACAAAATTAATGCACAGAAATCTTTGGCATTCCTATACACTAATGATGAAAAATCTGAAAGTGAAATGAAAACACTTCCATTTACCATTGCAAAAAAAGAATAAAATATCTAGGAATAATCCTACATAAGGAGACGAAAGACCTATATGCAGAAAACTGTAACACACTGATGAAAGAAATTAAAGATGACACAAATATATGGAGTGATATACCATGTTCTTGGATTGGAAGAATCAACATTGTGAAAATGACTATACTACCCAAAGCATACTATAGGTTCAATGCAATCCCTATCAAACTACTAATGGCATTTTTCACAGAACTAGAACAAAAAATTTCTCAATTTCTATGGAAACACAAAAGATCCCGAATAGCCAAAGCAATCTTGAGAAAGAAAAAAGGAGCTGGAGGAATCAGGCTCCCTGACTTCAGACTATACTACAAAGCTACAGTATGGTATTGGCACAAGACAGTATGGTACTGGCACAAAAACAGAAATATAGATCAGTTGAACAGGATAGAAAGCCCACAGTTAAACCCACGCACATATGGTCAACTTATCTTTGATAAAGGAGGCAAGAATATACAGTGGAGAAAAGACAGCCTCTTCAATAAGTTGTGCTGGGAAAACTGGACAGCTACATGTAACAGAATGAAATTAGAACACTCCCTAACACCATACATAAAAATAAACTCAAAATGGATTAAAGACCTAAATGTAAGGCCAGACACTATCAAACACTTAGAGGAAAACATAGACAAAACACTCTATGACATAAATCACAGCAAGATCCTTTCTGAACCACCTCCTAGAGAAATAGAAATATAAACAAATGGGACCTAATGAAACTTAAAACCTTTTGCACAGCAAAGGAAACCATAAACAAGACCAAAAGACAACCCTCAGAATAGGAAAAAATATTTGCAAATGAAGCAACTGACAAAGGATTAATCTCCAAATTTTACATGCAGCTCAATATCAAAAAAACAAACAACCCTATCCACAAATGGGCAGAAGACCTAAATAGACATTTCTCCAAAGAAGATATACAGATTGCCAACAAACACATGAAAGAATGCTCAACATCATTAATCATTAGAGAAATGCAAATCAAAACTACAATGAGATATCATCTCACAGCAGTCAGAATGGACATCATCAAAAAATCTACAAACAATAAATGCTGGAGAGGGTGTGGAGAAAAGGGAACCCTCTTGCACTGTTGGTGGGAATGTAAATTGATACAACCACTATGGAGAACAGTATGGAGTTCCTTAAAAAACTAAAAATAGAACTACCATAAGACCCAGCAATCCCATTACTGGGCATATACCCTGAGAAAACCATGGTTCAAAGAGTCATGTACCAAAATGTTCATTGCAGTTCTATTTACAATACAGGACATAGAAGCAAACTAAGTGTCCATCAACAGATGAATGGATAAAGAAGATGTGGCACATATATACAATGGAATATTACTCAGCCATAAAAGGAAACGAAATTGTGTGAATTGTAGTGAGGTGGATGGACCTCACGTCTGTCATACATAGTCAAGTAAGTCAGAAAGAGAAAAACAAATACCATATGTTAACACATATATATGGAATCTAAAAAAAAACAAAAACAAAAAACAAAAAAATGGTCATGAAGAACCTAAGGGCAAGACGGGAATAAAGACGCAGACCTACTAGAGAATGGACTTGAGGATACAGGGAGATGGAGGGGGAAGGGTAAGCTGGGACAAAGTGAAAGAGTGGCATGGATATATATACACTACCAAAAGTAAAATAGATAGCTACTGGGAAGCAGCCGCATAGCACAGGGAGATCAGCTCAGTGCTGTGTGACCACCTAGAGGGGTGGGATAGGGAGGGTGGGAGTGAGGGAGGAAGATGCAAGAGGAAAGAGATATGGGGACATATGTATATGTATAACTGATTCACTTTGTTGTAAAGCACAAACTAACACACATTTTAAATCAATTATACTCTAATAAAGAAGTTTTAAAAAAGGGGAGAGATACAGGCACCCCAGTGTTCATAGCAGCACTATTTACAATAGCCAAGACATGGAAGCAACATAAATGTCCATGGACAGATGAATGGATAAAAAAAGACGTGGTTTATATATACAATGGAATATTAGTCAGCCATAAAAAGAATGAAGTAATGTCATTTGTAGCAATGTGGGTGGACCTAGAGAATATCATACTAAGTGAAATACATCAGAGAAAGATAAATATCATATGCTATCACTTATAAGTGGAATCTAAAAAAATTATACAAAAATTATACAAAAAAATTATACATAAAAAGAATGAAGTAATGTCATTTGTAGCAATGTGGGTGGACCTAGAGAATATCATACTAAGTGAAATACATCAGAGAAAGATAAATATCATATGCTATCACTTATAAGTGGAATCTAAAAAAATTATACAAAGGAACTTACAAAACATAAATAGACTCACAGACATAGAAAACAAACTTATAGATTCCAAAGAGGAAATGGGGAGCAAATAAAATAGGAGTTTGAGATTAACAGATACACACTACTATAGTAAAATTGATAAGCAACGTGGACCTACTGTATAGCACAGGGAACTATATTTAATATCTTGTAATAAGCTATAATAGAAAAGAATCTGAAAAAGAATATGTATATTCTTTTTCATATATATGAAAAATTATATATATATATACAACTTTGCTGTACACCTGAAACTAACAGAATATTGTCAATCAACTTTACTTCAATTTTTTAAAATATATATTTATTTATTTATTTGGTTGTACCAGGTCTTAATTTTGCAGCAGGCAGGCCCCTTAGTTGTGGCTCAAGGACTCCTTACTTGTGGCATGTGAAATCTTTGTTGTGGCAAGCATATGGGATCTGGTTACCTGACCAGCGATCGAACCCAGGCCCCCTGCATTGGGAGGGCAGAGTCTTAACCACTGGGCCACCAGGGAGGTCCCAACTTTACTTCAATTTTTTTTAAAAAAAGTGCAGTACAAACAAATACTTGTAGAGACCTTAGGTCAAAGCATTAATCGACACTGAACCCCAATTTTCAACACAGGTATTCATCCCAAGTTCATTCATAGTTCCTTACCTATCCACAGACATATATCCTACAAATACAACCTTCCCACACAGATGGTTCATGGTGAATATAGCTTATTCCAAAGGGTTTACTCTATAGTTTTTTGAAGAAGACAGCAACTTCAGTTATGCCAAAGCAATACCCCTGAGATCACAGCAATAATAACTCTCATGTTGGGAGTTCACAGTGTGTGCCAAGGACTGTGCTACGTCTTTCATTATATTATCTCTGCAAGGCACCCTTTTTTTTTTTTAACATCTTTATTGGAGTATAATTGCTTTACAAGGTGTGTTAGTTTCTGCCTTATAACAAAGTGAATCAGCTCTACATATATATATATCCCCATATCTCTTCCGTCTTGCTTCTCCCTCCCTCTGATCCTCCCTATCCCAGCCCTCTAGGTGGTCAAAAAGCACCGAGCTGATCTCCCTGTGCTATGCGGCTGCTTCCCACTAGCTATCGGTTTTACATTTGGTAGTGTAAATATGTCCATGCCATCGGATTCTTCCAATCCAATAACATGGTATATCTCTCCACCTATTTGTATCATCTTTAATTTCTTTCATCAGTGTCTTATAGTTTTCTGCATACAGGTCTTTTGTCGCCTTAGGTAGGTTTATTACTAGGTATTTTATTCTTTTTGTTGCAATGGTAAATGGAAGTGTTTTCTTAATTTCACTTTCAGATTTTTCATCATTAGTGTATAGGAATGCAAGAGATTTCTGTGCATTAATTTTGTATCCTGCTACTTTACCAAATTCATTTTCTGGTGATATCTTTAGGATTCTACATGTATAGTATCATGTTCTCTGCAAACAGTGACAGCTTTAGTCTTGTTTTCCAATTTGGATTCCTTTTGTTTCTTTTTCTTCTCTGATTCCTGTGGCTAAAACTTCCAAAACAATGTTGAATAATAGTGCTGAGAGTGGGCAACCTTGTCTTGTTCCTGATCATAGTGGAAATGGTTTCAGTTTTTCAGCATTGAGGATGATGTTGGCTGTGGGTTTTTCATATATGGCCTTTATTATGTTGAGGTAAGTTCCCTCTATACCCATTTTCTGGAGGGTTTTTATCATAAATGGGTGTAGAATTTTGTTGAAAGCTTTTTCTGTATCTATTGAGATGACCATATGGTTTTTCTCCTTCAATTTGTTAACATGGTTTATCACATTGATTGATTTGCATATATTGAAGAATCCTTGCATTCGTGGGATAAACCCACTTGATCATGGTGTATGATCCTTTTAATGTGCTGTTGGATTCTGTTTCCTAGTGTTTTGTTGAGGATTTTTGCATCTGTGTTCATTAGTAATATTGGCCTGTAGTTTTCTTTCTTCGTGACATCTTTGGTTTTGCTATCAGGTTGAAGGTGGTCTCATAGAATGAGTTTGGGAGTGTTTCTCCCTCTGTTATATTTTGGAAGAGTTTGAGAAGGATAGGTGTTAGCTCTTCTCTAAATGTTTGATAGAATTTGCCTGTGAAGCCATCTGGTCCTGGGCTTTTGTTTGCTGGAAGATTTTTAATCACAGTTTCAATTTCAGTGCTTGTGATTGGTCTGTTTATATTTTCCCTTTTTTCCTGGTTCAGTCTCAGAAGGTTGTGCTTTTCTAAGAATTTGTCCATTTCTTCAAGGTTGTCCATTTTATTGGCACATAGTTGCTTATAGTAATCTTTCATGATCCTTTGTATTTCTGCAGTGTCAGTTGTTACTTCTCCTTTTTCATTTCTAATTCTACTGATTTGGGTCTTCTCCCTTTTTTTCTTGATGAATCTGGCTAATCGTTTATCAATTTTGTTTATCTTCTCAAAGAACCAGCTTTTAGTTTTATTCATCTTTACTATCATTTCCTTCATTTCTTTTTCATTTGTTTCTGATCTGATCTTTATGATTTCTTTCCTTCTGCAATCTTTGGGTTTCTTTTGTTCTTTCTCTAATTGCTGTAGGTGTACGGTTTGGTTGTTGATTTGAGATGTTTCTTGTTTCTTAAGGTACGATTGTATTGCTATAAACTTCCCTCTTAGAACTGCTTTTGCTGCATTCCATAATTTTTGTGTCATTGTGTTTTCATTGTCATTTTTTTCTAGGTATTTTTTGATTTCCTCTTTGATTTTTCCAGTGATCTTGGTTAATAAGTAGTGTATTGTTTAGCCTCCATGTGTTTGTATTTTTACAGATTTTTTTCCTGAAATTGATATCTAGTCTCATAGCATTGTGGCCAGAAAACATAGTTGATAATGATTTCAATTTTCTTGAATTAACCAACACTTGACTTTTGACCCAAGATATGATCTATCCTGGAGAATGTTCCATGAGCACTTGAGAAGAAAGTGTATTCTGTTGTTTTTGGATGGAATACTCTATAAATATCAATTAAGTTCATCTTGTCTAATGTGTCATTTAAAGCTTGTGTTTCCTTATTTATTTTCATTTTGGATGATCTGACCATTGGTGAAAGTGGGGTGTTAAAGTCCCCTACTATTATTGTGTTACTGTCGATTTCCTCTTTCATGGCTGTTAGCATTTGCCTTATGTTTTAAGGTGCTCCTATGTTGGGTGCATAAATATTTACAATTGTTATATCTTCTTCTTGTATCGATCCCTTGATCATTATGTAGTGTCCTTCTTTAACTATTGTAATAGTCTTTGTTTTAAAGTCTATTTTGTCTGATATGAAAATTGCCACTCCAGCTTTCTTTTGATTTCCATTTGCATGGAATATCTTTTTCCATCCCCTCACTTTTAGTCGTATGTGTCCCTAGGTCTGAAGTGGGTCTCTTGTAGACAGCATATATACGGGTCTTGTTTTTGTATCCATTCAGCCAGTCTATGTCTTTTGGTTGGGGCATTTAATCCATTTACATTTAAGATAATTATCAATATGTATGTTCCTATTACCATTTTCTTAATTGTTTTGGGTTTGTTATTGTAGGTCTTTTCCTTCTCTTGTGTTTCCTGCCTAGAGAAGTTCCTTTAGCATTTGTTGTAAAGCTGGTTTTGTGGTGCTGAATTCTCTTACCTTTTGAAATTAAAGGTTTTAATTTCTCTGTCAAATCTGAATGAGATCCTTGCTAGGTAGAATAATCTTGGTTGTACGTTTTTCCCTTTTATCACTTTAAATATGTCCTGTCACTCCCTTCTGGCTTGCAGAATTTCTGCTGAAAGATCTGCTGTTAACCTTATGGGGATTCCCTTGTATATTATTTGCTTTGTTTCCCTTGATGCTTTTAATATTTTTTCTTTGTATTTAATTTTTGATAGTTTGATTAATATGTGTCTTGGCATGTTTCTCTTGGGACTTATCCTGTATGGGATTCTCTGCACTTCCTGGACTTGATTAACTATTTCATTTCCCATATTAGGGAAGTTTTCAACTATAAACTCTTCAAATATTTTCTCAGTCCCTTTCTTTTTCTCTTCTTCTGGGGCCACTATAATTTGAATGTTGGTGCAGTCAATGTTGTCCCAGAGGTCTCTGACACTGTCCTCAATTCTTTTCATTATTTTTTCCTTTATTCTGCTCTGCAGTAGCTATTTCCACTCTTTTATCTTCCAGGTCACTTATCCATTCTTCTGCATCAGTTATTCTGCTATTGATTCCTTCTAGAGAATTTTTAATTTCATTTATTCTGTGGATCATCATTTTTTTTTTTTTTTGCTCTTTTGTTCTTCTAGGTCCTTGTTAAACGTTTCTTGTATTTTCTCCATTCTATTTCCAAGATTTTGGATTATTATTCTGAATTCTTTTTCAGGTAGACTGCCTATTTCCTCTTCATTTGTTAGGTATGGTGGGTTTTTACCTTGTTCCTTCATCTGCTGTGTGTTTTTCTGTCTTGTCATTTTGCTTAACTTAGTGTTTTGGGGGTCTCCTTTTCACATGCTACAGGTTCGTAGTTTCCGTACTTTTTGGTATCTGCCCCCAGTGGCTAAGGTTGGTTAAGTGGGTTGTGTAAGCTTCCTGGTGGAGAGGACTAGTGCCTGTGTTCTGGTGGATGAGGCTGGATCCTGTCTTTCTGGTGGGCAGGTCCGCAGCTGGTGGAGTATTTTGGGGTGTCTGTGACGTTATATGATTTTAGGCAACCTCTCTGCTAATGGGTGGGGTTGTATGCCTGTCTTGTTACTTGTTTGGCATAGGTTGTCCTGCACTGTAGCTTGCTGGTCGTTGAGTGGAGCTGGGTCTTGTCGTTGAGATGGTGATCTCTGGGAGATTTTTGCCGTTTGATATTACGTAGAGCTGGGCGGTCTCTTGTGGACCAATGTCCTGAACTCGGCTCTCCTGCCTCAGAGACACAAGCCTGACAGCTGGCCAGAGCACCAAGACTCTGTCATCCACATGGGTCAGAATAAAAGGGAGAAAAAAAGAAAGAAAGAAAAAGAAAATAAAGTTATTAAAATAAAAAATAATTATTAAAAATAAAAAAGTAATTTAAAAAAGAAAGGAAGAAAGAAGAAAGCAAACAAACCAAAAACCAAATCCACCAATGATAAGTGCTAAAAACTAAACTAAAAAAGAAAAAAGAGATAGAACCCTAGGACAAGTGGTAAAAGCAAAGCTATACAGACAAAATCACACACAGAAGCATACACAAACACATTGACAAAAAGAGAAAAAGGGGGAAATATATATATATAGATATATATATATATCATTGCTCCCAAAGTCCACCGCCTCAATTTGGGATGATTCGTTGTCTGTTCAGGTATTCCACAGATGCAGTGTACATCTAGTTGATTGTGGAGATTTAATCCGTTGCCCCTGGGGCTGCTGGGAGAGATTTCCCTTTCTCTTCTTTGTTCACACAGCTCCTGCAGTTCAGCTATGGTTTTGGCCCCGCCCCTGCGTTTAGGTCACCTGAGGGCGTCTTTTCCCGCTCAGACAGGATGGTGTTAAAGTAGCAGCTGATTCAGGGGCTCTGGTTCACTCAGGCCGGCGGTAGGGAGGGGGGTACAGATGCGGAGCGAGCCTGCGGCGGCAGAGGCAAGCAGGACGTTGCAGCAGCCTGAGGCGCGCCGTGTGTTCTCCTGGGGAAGTTGTCCCTGGATCATGGGACCCTGGCAGTGGCGGACTGCACAGGCTCCCGGGAGGGGAGGTGTGGAGAGTGACCTGTGCTCGCACACAGGCTTCTTGGTGGCGGCAGCAGCAGCCTTAGCATCTCATGCCCATCCCTGGGGTCCGCGCTGATAGCCGCAGCTCGCGCCCATCTCTGGAGCTAGTTTAGGCGGTGTTCTGAATCTCCTCTCCCTGCGCACCACGAAACAAAGAGGCAAGAAAAAGTCTCTTGCCTCTTTGGCAGCTCCAGACCTTTTCGCAGACACACTCCCGGCTAGCCGGGGTGCACTAACCCCCTTCAGGCTGTGTTCACGCCACCAACACCAGTCCTCCTCCTGGGATCCGACCGAAGCCCGAGCCTCAGCTCCGAGCCCCCGCCCGCCCCGGCGCGTGAGCAGACAAGCCTCTCAGGCTGGTGAGTGCCGGTCAGCACCGATCCTCTGTGCGGGAATCTGTCCGCTTTTCCCTCCGCACCCCTGTTGCTGCACTCTCCTACGTGGCTCTGAAGCTTCCCCCTTCCGCCACCTGCAGTCTCTGCCCGCGAAGGGGCTTCCTAGTGTGGGGAACCTTTCCTCCTTCACAGCTCCCTCCCACTGGTGCAGGTCCCGTCCCTATTCTTTTGTCTCTGTTTTTCTTTTTCTTTTTTTTTCTTTCTCCCTACCCAGGTATGTGGGGAGTTTCTTGCCTTTGGGAGGTCTGAGGTCTTCTGCCTGCGTTCAGTAGGTGTTCTGTAGGAGTTGTTCCACGTGTAGATGTCAAGGCACCTCTTAAATTTCCATTTTCCACATGAAGTAGTTGAGGCTTCCTGAGGTAAGATGTCCGCAGCAAAAAAGCCAGTAAATGACAGAGCCAGAATTCAAAACCCCAGATTCTCAAACTCCAAATGCCATATTCTTTTCCCTAGACATGTTCTTTAAAAGAAAATCCAAGAGGATAGCTAGAGATTTGCTCCCTGGTGTCTTCAGAGGCTCTCAAGACAGCTCCGCAGGAGATGCTAGGAATCTTCAGTTCTCATCACCTTTGACCGAGGTCTCCCTTCATTGTGAACTAATTAGCTCTTTGGTTCCATTACCTTGCCTCTCTCAGTCTCCATAGAGGAAAATGGCATTTTAAAAATGTGATGGAAAGCCATTTCTGCCAGCTGTGGTCACAGGGCTAATTATTATCTCTGTGCTGGATGAGGCAAATCTTTTGGAATATTTGGTGTATCTGTGATGACAAAAAGCCCAGCAAACACTTGAGGGAGGGTCAGTGTCTTCACTCAAGCAAGGAAAGTGTCTTTTCAATAATACCCCCTAATCATTGTCACCTGTCTCCGCTGAGACCTGGTGAGGCAGGGATGGATGAAAGAGGCACAGATTCAGAGTTACCCCAATTTTTTGTGTTTGAGAGTCATGCCCAGGAATGAGAAGCCAGAAAAGGAGAAGGCTGTACATCTTCCTTTTTTCTCTTTTTACCTGTATGACATATGGTAAATTACCTATCTTTACAGAGTCTCAGTATCTTGGTAAACTAGAAATTCATAGCATGCAGTAAGCACTGAAACATGCATTTTTTTTAATCGAGGTGAAATTCTGACAACATACAATTAACCTTTTTAAAGTGCACGATTCAGTGGCATCAAATGTATTCACAATGTTGTGTAATCATCACCTCTCTCTAGCTTCAAAACATTTTCATCACCTCAGAAGAACATGGGTACCCATTAGCTCCCCAGTCACCCCTCCTCTACCCCCTGACCAACACTAATCTACTTTCTGTCCCTATGGATTTGCTTATTGTGGGTATTTCATATAAAAAGAATCATACAGGGACTTCCCTGGTGGGCCAGTGGTTAAGACTCTGCACTTGCACTGCAGGGGGGCATGGGTTCAATCCCTGTTTAGGGAACTAAGATCCCACAAGCCACGTAGTGTGGCCCAAAAATAAATAAATAAATGATAAATAAAAAATAAAAAGAATCATGCAATATGTGACATTTCCATATGGTTTCTTTTACCTATAGTAATGATTTTGAGGTTCATCCATCTTGTAGCATGTAGCAGTTTTTCAACCCTTTTTACAATTGAATAAAATTCCACTGTATGGATTTACCACACTTTGTTTATCCACTCATCAGTTGATGGACATTTGGGTTGTTTCCACCCTTTGGCTACTGTGAATAGTGCTGCTGTGAGCATTCATGATCAAATATTTACATTTTAATGATGATTATGATGAATACTATTATTAATCATGTATATTAATTATATAATTAAGTAAGTACTATTTATTTAATCCTATTAAGTTATATTTTTAAATATAGTTGACCCTTGAACAACACGGGCAAACTGTGAAGGCCCACTTGTACACGGATTATTTTCAATAGTAATACTACAGTGCTACACGATCCACATTTGGTTGAAACTGAGAATTCAGATCCTCAGATTAGGAGGAACGACTGATATGGAAGGCAGACTCTAGGTTATATCTGGATTTTCAACTATGTCGGGGTCAGTGCCCCAACCTCTGCATTGTTCAAGGGTGAACTGTACTGTTATTAACTCTTTATATTAACACTAATTATCATAATATAAATATATGTTAATAGAATAATATTAATATTATTTATACTAATAAACATGTGATTTGCCCACAGAGCCAGTCAGACCCAGGCACAAGAAGAATGCTCACTCCTTGATTTCTCTCTATTAAAAAAAGAAAAGAAAAAAGAAAAAAAGATGGGAATTCCCTGGTGGTCTAGTGGTTAGGATTTGACCTTTCACTTCTGTGGCCCAGGTTCAATCCCTGGTGGGAGAACTGAGGTCCTGCGAGCCATATGGTATGGCCAAAGAAAAGAAAAAAGAAAATTCAAGAGTACTGCATAAATTTTTCTGTTTATTCTATGATATTTTGCATCTGGTTTCTCCAAGTTTCATCTGGTCTTCAAGAAATGACTTACCACTGCTATCTCAGTTAAATAATCCATTTAGCTATCTCTTTGTTGAAGAGACTTCCTTAAACTCTGCAAATAACAAGCTTGGTTATATTGTCAGTCATTCTGATATGAAACTTCTCTTAATTTATCTTAATAACCTCTATCATATACAGAAATTTTCTCTCTCACTCTGTTAGACCCAGACTTTCTCAACCTACATTCCAGTCTGGTATTAGCATAAATGGAACTAACTTGTTATTATAACTGTTAACAATTTCATTATGACTAGCTAATATAATAGTAGCCACCACCTTCAGTCCTATAACTACAGCCATATTAACTTCTCCAAACCTTCCATGCATGTCCTTTCATAATTTTATTTCTTTGCTCATGCAGTGCCACTCACCTGAAATACCTTTTCCTCCATTTCTTCACCTGACAAACTTCCTTTCATCCTTTAGGATGCAACTGAAAGAAATTTTTGTGATGCTATCCCAGATACCTCAAGCTGAGTTCCTTGCTTAAATTGTTGTATTAAGGTTCTATTGTCCTACTGGGGAAGAGATCAAGATGATGGAGTAGGAGGAGGTGGAAATCACCTTACCCCATGAACACACCAAAAGTACATCTAGGGCTTCCCTGGTGGTGCAGTGGTTGAGAGTCCGCCTGCCGTTGCAGGGGACATGGGTTTGTGCCCCGGTCCAGGAGGATCCCACATGCCACGGAGCAGCTGGGCCCGTGAGCCATGACCATTGAGCCTGCGCGTCCGGAGCCTGTGCTCCACAACGGGACAGGCCACAACAGTGAGAGGCCGGCATACCGCAAAAAAAAAAAAAAAAAAAAAAAAAAGTACATCTACATGTGGAACAATTCTCACTGAAAACTAACTGGAGACTGGCAGAAAGACTCCTGTACAGCCAAGGTTGTAAGAAAGTTCCACACAGAATCAGGTAGTAAGGGAAGAGAAATAATCAGGTTGGGACCTGTGCCCCTGGAAGGAGACTCAGAAGAGGAGGGGGATTGCACAGGAAGAGATCCTCCCTGGGCAGTGAGTGGTTCAAGCCACATATTGGGCACCCCAGCCCTGGAATCTGACATGAGGAACACAAGTCTCCTTGGCTGGTTGGAGGGCCATTGAGACTAACAGGAAGGCTGTGGGAAGCCTGGACTCTGCTCTTGAGGAACACACACATGCTTGCGTAATCCCAAAACAGGGCATAGAGGGCAGATTGAAAGTGCACAGGATGCTAACCAGTTTCCTGCAACCATGCCAGCACGTGCCACAGCCCAAGGCAAGTGCCTGCTCCAGCCCCACTTGCTTCATGACACAGCTGCACACTGGGGTAAGGGCTGCTGAGACTGAGAGGAGAGCTCAGCTGTGAGGGACAAAGGTGGCTCAGACCCAGAGCAGCATCTGACCAAGGCAGGGGCAGCCATTACTGGTGATTATGCAGGCAGTACCCCAGAAGAAGTCCAGGTTTCTGACTGTTGCTGGGACTGCCACAGTCCACTCCAAGACCTACCTGAGCACATGAACCAGCCACTCTTGCTCCAGCTCTGCTCCCCTCTGGGGCAAGGGTGCTACTGTGGGATGGGGAAAGGAGCACACATTTAAAAGGAATAGAGCCAGCTGGGAAATGACCCTCAGGGCTTCTTCTTCAGAAACTTGGGACATGACCCCACTCCCAATAGGGTGATGCTGGCCACTGAGAAGAGGAAAAGCCCCAGGTCACACGTGGCTCTGGCCCTGCCCCTCCATCTCCAGCCCCACCCCACAAGGTGGGGCTCCATCTCCAGCCCCACCCCACAAGGTGAGAGCTGCCAACACACCCTGGGGAAAGATGTGGCCTGTGTTCATTTCAGATCTAATTCTCCCACCAAAGCCACTGGGAGTGTGCAGACAGCATAGGGGCACTCCCATATAAAGACAGCCCTTCAAAACAGCAACAGGTAACTGTTTCACCTACTTTCATAGAGACAGAGAAAGTTAAGCAAAATGAGCAGACAGAGGAATTTGTTTCAATAAAAATAACAAAAGAACCCCCCCCCCGCAAAAAACAATTAATGAAACAGAAATAAATAATTTACCAGAAAAAGAGTTCAGAACATTAGTAATAAGAATACTAACTAAATTATGGAGAGGAATAGATGAACACATGGAGAAATTTAACAAAGGACTAGAAAATATAAAAAAGAACCAGTCAGAATGGAAGAATACAATAACTGAAATGAAAAACACACTAGAAGTAACAGCACACTAGGAGATACAAAAGAACACATAAGTAATCTGAAAGATAGAATAATGGAAATTACCCAATCAGAACAGAAAAAAAAAAAAGAAAATAGTTTAAGGGACCTCTGAGACAACATCAAGTGTACCAACATTCACATTATCAGGGTACCAGAAGAAGAAGAGAGAGAGAAGGGGCTCAAAATGTATTTGATGAAATTATGGCTGGAAACATCCCAAACATGAAGAAGAAAACAGATATTCAAGTACAGAAAACACAGAGAGTCCCAAATAAGATGAGTCCAAACAGACCCACACCAAGACATATCACACTTAAAATGACAAAAGTTAGTTAAAGAGAGCATTCTAAAGGCAGTAAGAGAAAAACAAAGAGTCATAAATAAGAGAATGCCCATAAGGTTGTAAGCTGATTTTTATGCAGAAAATTTGCAGACCAGAAGGGAGTGACATGATATATTCAAAGTGCTTAAAGCAAAAAACCTACAGCCTAGGAACTCTAAACAGCAAGATTATCATTTAGAATTGAAGGAGAGGTAAAGAACTTCTCAGACAAGCAAAAATTAAAGGGTTCATCAATACTAAACCTACTCTAAAAGAAATGGTAAAGGGTCTTCTCTAAGTAGAAATGAAAATGTTATAATAAGAAGTAAGTATCTATAGGAAAGGAAAAATCTACTGGTAAAAGCGAAAATATATAAAAAGGCTAAGAATCAACCTCTTAAGCTAGTACAAAGATTAAAAGAAAAAAAACTAAAATCAACTATAACTACAATAATTAGTATAGGAATAAACATGAAGATGTAAAATGTGACATCAAAAACATAAAATGTGGGGGAGGGAACTTAAAAGTGGAGATCTTTTAGAATGTGTTTAAACTTAAATGACTATCAGTTTAAAACAAGTAGATATCATTATTGGTCAAAATATATGAACCCCATGATAACCACAAATCAAAAACCTATAATAAGGGCTTCCCTGGTGGTGCAGTGGTTAAGAATCTGCCTGCCAATGCAGGGGACACTGGTTCGAGCCCTGGTCCAGGAAGATCTCACATGCCACAGAGCAACTAAGTCTGTATGCTACAACTACTGAGCCTGCGCTCTAGAGCCCATGAGCCACAACTACTGAGCCCATGTGCCACAACTACTGAAGCCCATGTGCCTACAGCCTGTGCTCTGCAACAAGAGAAGCCACCACAATGAGAAGCCTGTGCACCACAATGAAGAGTAGCCCCTACTCACCACAACTAGAGAAAGCCTGCTTACAGAAATGAAGACCCAATGCAGCCAAAAAATAAATAAATAAAATAAATTTATTTTAAAAAAAACTATAATAAATACACAAAAACTAGAGAAAAACAAACACAAGTACACCACTAAAGAAAAAATCAAACCATAAGGGAAGAAACTAAAACAAGAATAGAACAGAGAAGAACTACAAAAACTACCAGAAAATAAGTAATAAAATTGCAATAAGTACACATCTATCAATAATCACTTAGATGTCAATGGACTAACTACTCCAATTGAAACACAGAGTGGCTGATTTGATTTAAAAAAAAAGAAAACCAAGACTCACCTATATGCTGCTTACAAGAGACACTTCAGAGCTAAAAAGACACAGAGACTGAAAGTGAAGGTATGGAAAAAGATATTTCATGCAAATGGAAATGACAAGAAAGCAGAGGTAGCAATACTCATATCAGACCACAGACTTTAAAACAAAGTCTATAGCAAAAATAAAAAGAAGGGTATTATATAATGATAAAGGGATCAATACAAGAAGAGAATATAACACTCATTAACATCTATGCACCTAATACAGGATCATCTAAATATAGAAAGCAAATATTAACAGACATAAAGGGAAAATTTGACAATAATACAATAATAGTAAGGGACTTGAACACCCCAATTACATCAGTGGACAGAAAATCCAGACAGAAAATCAATAAGAAAAAAGTGGTCTTAAATGACACATTAAACCAGTTGGACTTAATAGATATTCCATCCAAAAACAGCAGAATACACATTCTTTTCAAGTACACAGGATAAATCTCATGCTAGGCCACAAAACAAATCTCAACAAATTTAAGAGGATAGAAATTATATCAAGCATTTTTTTTTTTGAACCACAATGGTATAAAACTAGAAATCGATTACAGGAAGAAAAGTGGGAAAAGCACAAACATGAACACTGAAAAATATGCTACTAAGAAACCAACAGGTCAATGAAGAAATCAAAAAGGAAATCAGAAAATACATCCAGACAAACAAACAAAACCCCACAACTTTCCAAAATCTTTGGGATGCAGCAAAAGCATCTAATAAACTTCTAATAAGGAAGTTTATAGCAATACAGGCCTAACTCAAGAAACAAGAAAAATCTCAAATAAACAACCTAACCTACCATCTACAGGAATTAGAAAAAGAAGAGCAAACAAGCTCAAAGTCAACAGAAGGCAGGAAATAATAAAGATTAGAGAGGAAATAAACAGTGATTAAAAATGAATAGGAAAAATACAGTGAAAATAAGAGCTGTTTTTTTAAGATAAACAAAATTGATAAACATTTAGCCAGGTTCATCAAGAAAAGGAGAGAGGACCCAAATAAACAAAATGAGAAATGAAAGAGGAGAAATAACAACCAGTATCACAGAGATTTTTAAAAATCATAAGAGAATATTATAGTTACGTGCCAACAAATTAGACAACCTAGGAGACATGGACAAATTTCTATAAATGTACAACCTTCCAAGACTGAATCAGGATGGTGAAAATGAACTTCTAATTTAAAAAAAACTCCCAGCAAACAAAAGTCCAGGACTGAATGGCTTCACAGAGGAATTCTACAAAACATATAAATAAGAGCTTTCCTTCTCAAACTATTCAAAAAAATTGAAGAAGATGGAAAATTCCCAAATTCATTCTATGAGGCCATCATTACCCAGATACCAAAAAGAAATAAAGATACTACAAAAAAAAGAAAATTACTGGCCAATATCTCTGATGAATACAGATGAAAAATTTTTCTCAATAAAATATTAGCAATCTGAATTGAACAATATATAAAAAGGATAATACAGCATGAACAAGCAGGACTTATCCCAGGGATGTAAAAATGGCTCAATATCCACAAATCCATCTATGTGATATGCCACATTAATAAACTGAAGCATAAAAACCATATGATCCTCTCAATGGATACAGAAAAAGCATTTGACAAAATTCAACATCTATTCATGATAAAAACTCTCACCAAAGTTGGTATAGAGGGAACACATATCTCAATATAATAAAGGCCATGTATGAGAAACCCACAGCTAACATCATACTCAATGGTGAAAAGCTGAAAGCCCTTCCTCTAAAATCAGAAACAAGACAAGGATGCCCAATCTTGAAGTTTCTATTTAACATAGTATTGGAAGTCCTAGCCACAGCAATCAGACAAGAAAAAAAAAAGTCATCTAAATTGGAATGGAAGAAGTAAAACTGCCACTATTTGTAGATGACATGATAATATATATAGAAAACTCAAAAGTTTCCACCAAAACATTGTTAGAACTAATAAATGGATTCAGTTAAGTTGCAGGATTAAAGATTAATATACATAAATCTATTGCTTTTCTATACACTAATAATGAACTATCAGAAAGAGAAAGCAAGAACACTACCCTGTTTAAAATCACATCAAGAAAGGTAAAATATCTAGAAATAAACTTAACCAAGGAAGTGAAAAACCTATACTCTGACAACTATAAAACATTGATAAAGGAAATTGAAGAAGATACAAAGAAATGAAAAGGTATCCCATACCCTTGAATTGGAAGACTTAATATTGTTAAAATAGCCATATTACGCAAAGCAACATACAGATTTAATGCAACACTTCCCTATCAAAATACTCATGACATTTTTTACAGAACTAGAACAAATAATCCTAAAATTTTTATGGAACCACAAAAGACCCCAAATAGCCAAAGTAATCTTGAGAAAAAAGAATAAAGCTGAGGTATCATGCTCCCTGACTTCAGACTATACTACAAAGCTGCTGTAATCCAAACAACATGGTATTGGCACAAAAACAGACACAAAGATCAATGGAACAGAATAGAGAGAACAGAAATAAACCTCCACATTTGTGGCCAATTAATCTACAACAAAGGAGGTAAGCATATACAATGGAGAAAAGACAGTCTCTTCAATTATTGGTGCTGGGAAAACTGGACAGCAACATGTAAAAGAATGAGAATAGAACATTTTCTCACACCATACACAAAAAAACTCAAAATGGATTAAAGACCTAAATGTGAGCCCTGAAAACATAAAACCCCTAGAAGAGAACACAGGCAGAACACTCTTTGACAAAATTGTAGCAATATTTTTTGTGTCTGTCCCCTAAGGCAAAAGAAACAAAAGCAAAAATAAACAAATAGCACCTAATTAAACTTAAAAGCTTTTGCACAACAAAAGAAACCATCAACAAGATGAAAGACAACCTACTGAATGGGAGAAAATATTTGCAAATTATATAACTGATAAGGGGTTAATATCCAAAATATATAAATAGCTCATACAACTCAACATAAAAAAAAAAACTCAATTAAAAAATGGGGAGAAGACCTGATAGATATTTTTCCAAAGAAAATATACAGATGGTCAATAGGCACATGAAAAGATGCTCAACATCGCTAATCAGCAGAGAAATGCAAATCAAAACCAATGAGAGATCACCTCATACCTCTCAGAATGGCTATCATCTAAAATATGAGAAAAAACACATAGGCCAGGATGTGGAGAAAAGGGAACCCTCATACACTGTTGGTTGGAATGTAAATTGGTGTAGCCACTATGGAAATCAGTATGGAGGTTCCTAAAAATATCAAAAATAGACCTACCATGTGATCCAGTAATTTCACTCCTATGTATTTATCCAAAGAAAATGAAAACAGTAATCCAAAAAGATATATGCTCCTCATGTTCACTGCAACATCATTTACAATAGCCAAGATTTTGAAGCAACTTAAGTGCACATCAGTAGAAGAATGGATAAAGAAGTTGTATATATATAATGAAATATTACTCAGTCATAAAATATAATAAAATCTTGGATGGACCTGAGGGTATTATGCTTAGTGAAATAAGTCAGACAGAGAAAGACAGATAGTCTGTCATAACTTATATGTAGAATATTAAAAAATAAAACAAATGTATATAAAGAAACAGACTCAGAGATATAGAGAAAAAAGGCTGGGTGCCAGTGGGGACAGGGAAGGGGTGGAAAGGCAAGATAGGGGTTGATGATTAAGAGGTACAAACTACTATGTATAAAATAAATAAGCAACAGGAAATATAGTACAGCACAGGGAATATAGTGATTATTTTGTAATACCTTTAAAAGGGGTATAATCTATTAAAATATTGAATCAGTTTGTTGTATACCTGAAAATAATATAACATGTAAATAAATTATACTTCCATAATTAATTAACTAATTAGTTAGTTAAATATCTGGGAAGTGAGGAAAGTTTTTTAAAAATTCTATTGTCCTATTATTTACAAATTATATTGCAAATGTTGGCTTAATTGTCTGTTTCCACTACTGGGCAGTAAGTTGAGGTTAGGATTGATGTATTTGTCATCTATTTGTATGTAATATCTTATGCAAGGCTTGGCACAGAATAGGTATTCAGTAAAATTTAAGTTCTGAATAGGTGAAATGGTGTAGATATAATATATATGTATTTTGAAATAAATATATCCTCTGCAATGTGCTTTATGTAGGATCTCCCACTTTCTTTTCTCTTCCTGCCTATTCATTATATAAAGATATATGAAATGTTCAAAATGTCAAGCCAGGCCTTGGCAAAATCAATGAGTCCTTTTTTATTCATAGTAGGATCATTTTTACTCAGCCACTCATCTGACTTACCTCCTTTACCAACATTATTTTCCAATTTTAAAGTATGATTAGCATTATTTTCAGGATATTAATTTGCTAGAAGTATCCTTTGGTCATTGTTCCCCACATCTTTTTCCCAGTTTTTGTGGGACCCTCAGCTTGGCCCTTCTATATCCTTCCCTGACTCCCAGGCCCTTTTTTTCTTTGCCTGTTCTGTCTCCCAGGATGCACTGAATGTTGTAAAATTCTCTAGAGGGAAAAGCACAAGTTTAATCCTAGTCTTTCAAACTTAAAGGAGTGTCTCTTCCTTACACTAAAACCCTAACTCTTTTAGAGAATATAAGCAAAACACAGTGGAATAAATGCAGTCACTCATTATGAACAAAAAAACTGAACCAATGTAAGAAAGGACCTCATAGGTAGATGTGTATGAGATAGCACAGAGACTAAAACACAGACCCTGAATCCAACCAAATCTAGGTTGAAATTCTAGATCTACCACTTTCCATCTGAATTACTTCAATTTCATCATTCATAAATTTGATATAAATATTATACCTATATAGGGACTTCCCTGGTGGTCCAGTGGTTAATAATCTGCCTGCCAATGCAGGGGACATGAGTTCAATCCCTGGTCCAGGAAGATCCCACATGCTGTGAAGCAACTAAGCCCAAGAGCCACAACTACTGAGGCTGTGCTCAAGAGTCCATGAGCCACAACTATTGAGCCCACGCTCTGCAACTACTGAAGCCCACTCATTTAGAGCCCATGTTCCACAACAAGAGAAGCCATCACAATGAGAAGCCCGTGCACTGCAATGAAGAGTAACCCCTGCTCATCACAACTAGAGAAAACCAACATGCAGGAACAAAGACCGAATGCAGCCAAAAATAAATTTAAAATTAAAAAAAAATTATACCTATATCATAAAGTTGTTGTACCTGCCAATTTTCTAGTACCATGGCCTTGGATACCTGTCAAGTAAAACATTTCAGCAAGTTTTTTCCAATTCTAAAATATCCTGTGGTTTTTTTGCCTCACATGTTTCTCTGTTTCTTCTCTTGGTTGCTTCCTTAGATTTATAAGAGAGAAGGAGCTAAATATTGCTGTTTATGACCAGCATTTTAGGTTTGCCATTGATTGACCTTTCTTGCCTCCTAAGTTCCACATCCTCACAGGCACATACACAAGAACTAACTATAGCCCTCCAAAAACTCTCAAAGCAGCTAAACTGCTTTCTTTTGGATAGAGATATTCCTAGACAGAAGATTAGATTGAATATTGTCTTCACTATATCAGAAACAGTTGTTTCTAGTCTTCCAGGTGATAAAGCATCAGAGAAGGTAACTGAAATTTTACTCAGCAATGTTTTAAAACTCACTAGAAAATTGTGATTACTTATATATTATTCCACTTAAAATATGGAGATTTTAAAAGGAGAATTCAAAGGGAAATCAAACAATATAAACCTAATATCTAAAACCTTTTTAAAAA
The DNA here is from genome assembly GCF_964270905.1 of Leucopleurus acutus. Lineage (NCBI taxonomy): Eukaryota > Metazoa > Chordata > Mammalia > Artiodactyla > Delphinidae > Leucopleurus > Leucopleurus acutus. The sequence goes on along the minus strand of NC_139152.1, from coordinate 27,530,974 downwards.
TTAGAATGAATGAAAAACTATACACCAAGAAACTGGACAACCTAGATGAAATGGAAAAATTCTGAGTCACATACAACTTACTGACTGAAGAAATTCAGAAATTTCTTACTGAATCAGGAAGAAATAAAAAATCTGAAGAGACTTATTACTAATAAGGAGATTGAATCAGTAATCAAAAATCTACCAGCAAAGAAAATCCCAGGACCAGATGGCTTCACTGGTAATTTTATCAAACATTTAAAGAAGAAATAACACCAATTCTTCTCAAACTGTTAAAAAAAAAATCAAAGAGGAGGAAACACTCCCAACTTCATTTTATGAAGCCAGTGTTTTTCTGATACCATAACCAGAAAAGGATATTACTAGTAAAGGAAACTACTAGCCATTACCCCTGATGAATATAAATGTAAAAAATTCTCAGTTAAATACTAGCAAAACAAATTCAGCAGCACAGTAAAAGGACCATACACCATGATCAACTGTGATTTATCCCTGAGATGTAAGGCTGGTCCAACATACACAAATGAATCAATGTGATACATCACATTAGTGGAATGAAAGAAAAGAACCATATTATCATCTAAATAGAAGTAGAAAAAGCATCTGACAACATCCATTCATGATAAAAACTGTTAACAAATTAGGCATAGAAAGAGCATTCCTCAATATAATAAAGGCCATATATGATAAGCCCATAGCTAACATCATACCCAATGATGAAAGGTTGAAAGCTTTTCCTCTAAGATCAGAAAAAAGACAAATGTGCCCACTCTCACCACTCCTATTGAACATAGTAGTAGAAGTCCTAGGTAGGGCAATCAGGCAATGAAAAGAAATTTAAAGAATCAGAATTGGAAAAGAAGAAGTAAAATTGTCTCTATTTGCTGATAAAGATTTTATATAGAGAAAATACTAAAAACTCAAGCAAAGAACTGTTAGATTTAATCAATGAATTCATTAAAGTTGCAGGATGAAAAATTAACATACAGAAAAACAGTAGCATTTTTATACATAAACAAAGAATTTTCAGAAAAAGACTAAAAGAAATTGATCCCATATACAATTGCATAAAAAATAATAAAATACTTAGTAATAAATTTAACTAAGGAGGTGAAAGAGGTCTACTCTGAAAACTAAAAAACATTAATGAAAGAAATTGAATAAGACATAAATAAATGGAAAGGATCCTGTGTTCATGAATCAGAAGAATTAATATTGTTAAAACAGTAATACTACCAAAGGCCAACACTAGCCTGGGAACCTGTCCTCATGCACCAGTGGGTGGACACCAGGCTATGGACCACCTGAGCCCTAAGCTGACCCACCAGCAGGTGGACAACAGACTAGAGACACCTTGATACCCACAGCCAGCAGCCCAAAGATCTAACACCAACCACCAGTGGTTCAGCACTAACCTTTGAAACAGGCCCTGCCCACCAAAAGACAAACACCAGTTCTAGGATTCTAGGACTTCAGCCAGTTTCCCTGGCATGCTGACCCACCTACAAGCAGCCAGCAGCCCCTGAATAAAGCAGGACCTGGCAAACAAATGGGCCAGGAGCCAGTCACACTCATCAATGTGCCCACAATAATAGTTGGACCCACCAATACAGAGAGCCCATTCAGCCCACATAGGAGACACCACTAGAGCATATAGCTCTGGTGAACAGAGAGGAGTGTGCTGCTGGAACCTACAGAATGTCTCCTACATAAGGTCACTTCTCCAAGATCAGGAAATGTAACTGACCTACCTAATATATAAAATAAAAATAGATAATCAGGCAAATGGGGTGACAGAGAAAAAATTTTTAATGAAGGAAGAAGACAAAACACCAGAAGAAGAACTAAGCCAAATGGAGATAAGCAATTTGTCCAAAAATAGTTAAAGCTAATGATCAAAAAGATGCTGAATAAACTCAGGAGAAGATTGAACGAACAGGGTGAGAACATTAACAGAGAGTTAGAAAATATTAAGAACAAAACAGAGATGAAGAATACAATAACTCAAAAAATACACTAGAAGGAATCAACAATTGATTAGATAATACAAAGAAATGGATAAGTGAACTGGAAGACAGAGTAGTAGAAATCACTCAAGTTGATCAGAAGAAAGAAAATTTTAAAAACATGAGGACAGTTTCAAAGACCTCTAGGACAAAATTAAATGTACTAACATTCTCATTATAGGGGTCTCCGAATGAGAAAAGAGAGAAAGGGGTTGATAACATATTTGTAGACTTAATAGTTGAAAATCTCTTTAACCTGAGAAAGGAAGCAGTTATCTAGGTGAAGGGAGCAGAGAGAGCCACAAAGAATATCAACCCAAAGAAGACAAATCAAGATGCATTGAATTAAAATGGCAAAAGTTAAGGACAAAGAGAGAATATTAAAAGCAGCAAGGGAAAAAGCAACAAGTTACATACAAGGGAACTCCTGTAAGACAATCAGCTGAATATTCAGCAGAAACACTGCAGGCCAAAAGGGAACGGTACAATAATTTTAAAGTAATGAAAGAGAAAAGCCTACAACAAATAATACACTACCTGACAAGGATATCATTCAGATTTGAAGGAAATATAAACAGTTTTACAGACAAGCAAAATCTAAAAGAGTTCACTACCATCTAACCATCTCTACAGGAAATCTTAAAGGGACTCTTTTAAGTGGAAAATATCCCAACTAGAAATATGAAAACTTAAAAAGGAAAAATCTCATTGGTGAAGGTAAAGATAGTAGATGAACCACTTACAAAATTAGAAGGAAGATTAAATAACAAAAATAGTAAAATAACCTATATCCACAAAAAGTAGTTAGAAGAAACAAAAAAAACAAATAGATGAAAAGCATGATGTCAAAAACATTAAAAGAGGAAGGGGAGTACAAAATGCAGTGTTGTTAAAATGTGCTTGAACTTAACAGCATCAATGTAAAATACTCATGTATTTACAAATATTGCTTTACATAAATATCATGATAACCATAAACCAAAAATCTCAAATAGATACACACAAAAAAAGAGAAAGGAATCCAAATGTAAAATTAAACATGGTTATCAAATAACAAGGGAAGAGAGAAGAACAAAGAAGAAGAAAGGAACAAAAGATAATTTTTAAAAATTGAAAAACAATTAACAAAATAGCAATAAGTACATACCTATCAATAATTCCTTTAAATGGAAATGGACTAAATGCTCCAATAAAATGATATAAAGTGGCTGAGTGGATAATAAAACCAAGACCCATACATATGTTGCCTACAAGATGCTCATTTCAGATCTAAAGACACACTCAGACTGGAAGTGAGAGGATGGAAAAGGTATTTCATGTAAATGGAAACAAATGAAAGCCAGGTTATGTATACTTAGACAAAATAGACTTTAAAACAAAGACTATAATAATGCACCAAACATAGGAACGCTTATTGTATATATGTATTACAGAAAATTTTATTGACGTAAAGGGAGAAATTGACAGTAACATAATAATAGTAGAGGACTTTAACTTCCAACTTACATCAATGGACAAATCATCCATAGAGAAAATCAATAAAGAATTACTGGCCTTAAATGACACATTAAACCAGATGTAATTAATTGATATATAGAGAGCATCCATAAGCAACAGAGTACACTTTATTTTCAAGTGCATATGGAACATTCTCTAGGATAGATCACATGCTAGGCAACAAAACAAGCCTTGGTAAATTTAATAAAAGTGAAATCATATCAAGCATCTTTTCCAACCACAACACAATGACAGTAGAAATTAACAATAAGAAAAAAAACTGAAAAAAGCTGACAAACATGTGGAGACTAAACAATATACTACTAAATAACCAATGTATCACTGAAGAAATCAAAGAGGAAACTAAAAATTACCTAGAGTCAAATGAAAATGAAAACATAACAATCCAAAACCTATGGGAAGCAGTAAAAAGCAGTGCTAAGAGGGGAGTTTGTAGTGATATAAGCATACCTCAGGAAACAAGAAAAATCTCAAATAAACAACCTAACCTTACACCTAAAGCAACTAGAGAAAGAAGAACAAACAAAACCCAAATTTAGTAGAAGTAAAGAAATCATAAAGATCAGAGCACAAATAAATAAAATAAAGACTAAAAACTCAGTAGAAAAGATCAATGAAACTAAAAGTTAATTCTTTGAAAAGATTTTTTTAATGATACCTTTAGCCAGACTCATCAAGAAAAAGGGAGAGGGACCAAATCAATAAAATCAGAAGTGACAAAGGAGAAGGTACAACTGACACCACAGAAATAGAAAGGATCATAAGAGACTACTATGAACTACTATACACCAATAATATGGACAACCTAGAAGAAATGGACAAATTCTTAGAAATGTACACTCTCCCAAGACTGAGCCAGGAAGAAATAGAAAATGTGAACTGACCAATTACCAGTAATGAAACTGAATCAGTAATTTTAAAACTCTGAACAAATAAAAGTCCAGGACCTGATGGCTTCACAGGTGAATTCTATCAAATATTTAGAGAAGAGTTTGCACCTTTCCTGAAATTATTCCAAAAATTGCAGAGGAAGGAATATTTCTGAACTCATTCTATGAGGCCATCATCACCCTGATACCAAAACCAGACAAAGATATCACAGAAAAAGAATATTACAGGCCAATATCACTGATGAATCTAGATGTAAAAATCCTCAACAAAATATTAGCAACCTGAATTCAACAATACAGTAAAAGGATTATACACCACAATCAAGTGGGATTTGTCCCAGGGATGCAAGAATTTTTCAATATCCACAAATTAATGTGATATACTACATTAACAAATTGAAAAAATAAAAACCATATGATCATCTCAATAAATGCAGAAAAAGCTTTTGACAAAATTCAATACAATTTATGATTAAAAATCTCCAGAAAGTGGGCATAAAGGGAACCCATCTCAATATAATAAAGGCCATATACAAAAAACCCACAGCAAACATCATTCTCAATGGTGAAAAACTGAAAGCATTTCCTCTAAGATCAGGAACGAGACAAGGATGCTCACTCTTGCCACTTTTATTCAAAATAATATTGAAACAGCTAGCCACAGCACTCAGCCAAGAAAAAGAAATTTTAAAAATCCAAGTTGGGAAGGAAGAAGTAAAACTTTCACTGTTTGCAGATGACATGATACCTCACATAGAAAATCCTAAAGACACCATCAGAAAACTACTAGAGCTCAGCAACAAAATCTGTGAAGTTGCAGGATACAAACTTAATATACAAATATCTATTGCATTTCTATACACTAACAATGAACTATCAGAAACAGAAATTAAGGAAACAATCTCATCTGCCATCACATTGAAAGGATAATATACCTAGGAATAAACCTACTTAAGGATGTAAAAACCTGTACTCAGAAAACTATAAGACACTGATGAAAGAAATTAAAGACAACACAGATGGAAAGATATATTGTGTTCTTAGATTGGAAGAATTAATATTGCTGAAATGAACATACTACTCAAGACAACCTACACCTTCAATGTAATCCCTATGAAAATACCAAGAGCATTTTTCACAGAACTAGAATAAATAATTCTAAAATTTGTATGGAAATACAAAGACCCCAAGTAGCAAAAACAATCTGGAAAAAGAAGAGCAGAGCAAAAGAAATCATGCTCCCTGACTTCAGGCTACACCCCAAAGCTATGGTTATCAAAGCAGTATGGTATTGGCACAAAAACAGACACATAGATCAATGGAACAGAATAGAGTCCAGAAATAAACCCACGCACTTATGGTCAATTAATCTCTGACAAAGGAGGCAAGAATATACAATGGAGAAAAGACAGTCTCTTCAATAAGTGGTGCTGGGAAAACTAGAAAGCTACTTGTAAAAGAATGATATGAGAACATTTTCTCACAACATACTCAAAAACATTCAAAATGGGTTAAAGACCTAAATGTAAGACTGGAAGCCATAAAACTCCTAGAAGAAAACATAGGCAGAACATTTTTTGATATAAATCATAGCAATATTTTTTGGATATGTCTCCTAAAGCAAAGGAAATAAAAGCAAAAATAAACCAATGGGGGCTTCCCTGGTGGTGCAGTGGTTGAGAGTCTGCCTGCCGATGCAGGGGACACGGGTTCATGCCCCGGTCCGGGAAGATCCCACATGCCAAGGAGTGGCTGGGTCTGTGAGCCATGGCCGCTGAACCTGTGCGTCTGGAGCCTGTGCTCCACAACGGGAGAGGCCACAGCAGTGAGAGGCCTGCGTATCACAAAATAAATAAATAAACCAATGGGACCTAATTACACTTAAAATCTTTTGCACAGCAAAGGAAACCACTGACAAAACAAAAAGACAATCTACTGAATGGGAGAAAATATTTGCAAATGAAAGACTGATAAAGGGTTAATATCCAAAATGTACAAGGAACTCATACAACTCATCACCAAAAAAAACAAAAACAAAACAAAACCTATTAAAAAATATGCAGGGTGTTGGCCTTGTTCTCCGCTTTTGTTTTTCTTTTTGCAGATGCCACCCTGCTCTCATCAGCCTCTGGCCTGCCATCTCCTTGAGTCCTAACACCACACCTTCAATTAAGTTGCAGAGTTCTGGTGAAGAGATATTTGAAGTTGATGTTGAAATTGCAAAACAATCTGTGACTATTAAGACCATTTTGGAAGACTTGGGAATGGATGATGAAGGAGATGATGATCGAGTCTGCTTGACAAATGTTAATGCAGCAATATTAAAAAAAGGTCATTCAGTGGTGCACCCACCACAAGGATGATCCTCCTCCTGAAAGTTGACCAAGGAATATTTTTGAGCTTATACTGGTAGCAAACTACTTAGACATCAAAGTTTGCTTGATGTTACCTGCAAGACTGTTGCCAATATGATCAATATGTTGCCTGAGGAGATTCGAAAGACATTCAATATCAAAAATGATTTTACTGAAGAAGAGGAAGCCCAGGTACGCAAAGAGAACTAGTGGTGGGAGGAGAAGTGAAATTTTGTGTTTGATGCTGTAACACTGTAAGGATTGTTCCAAATACTAGTTGAACTGCTTTGTTTATAATTGTTAATATTAGAAAAACAGTCCACAAATGCAGCAGCAAATGTTGTATTAGCAGAATGTTGCCCTCATTGCATGTGTAGTTTCAGTACAGATTCCAAACTTATGTCTCAGTTTCTTCTAGTATGACCAAAAGTTCTTTTTTCTTTGCTCTGAATAAAATTGAACTGTAGGTTCTCTATAGAAGTGGCATTTTGGGCTTTCCCTCTTTTTGTAAAGCAATTTCTGCCTAGTTTATTGTCCAGTTACCTTTAGTTTAGTGACTTGGCATTGTAAATAAAACAACTTGCAAAAAATTTTCTGAAATAGAATTAACATATTATCTTTATTTATGAGTTGGAAACTGGAAAAAGGCTACTTGAGGTAAATGCTATTAGAGTGGGGTTATCAGAATGTCTTCCAGCTTCCTGGAGTCAGAGTATGGTTGGTATTGATTAGCCTGTATGTAGCAGCGCTCCCTTAACTGGATCTGAGGACTTGTTTTTGCATTTTTAATCCTATCAGCTTTGAATATGTTGGCTAGAGGCTCAGTTTTTACTCAGTTTATAGTTTGGGAGGAAATAGAATTAGACAGTTTGCTGGCTTTTCAATTAAAGAAGACACTTAACCCAAGCAGTGTGTCATCTTTTTATAATCAGTAATCCTATGTGGGGAAAACCATAAACACTACTTGCATGTAAAAAATAATTTAACCTTTAATGTTAAAATGTGTGGCATAACCCAGAAAGCATCAGTCACAAATGCAAGATACTTTCAATAAAAAGTTACATACTAGGTAAAAAAAAAAAGTCAGAAGAACTGAATAGACATTTCTCCAATAAGGACATGCAGATAGCCAAGGAGCACATGAAAAGTTCAATCCCTGGTCAGGAAATTCCCACATGCCATGCAGTGCAGCCAAAAAAAACAACCTGATTACAAAACGGGATAAGGACATGAATAGACATTTTTCCAAAGAAGACATACAGATGGCCAGTAAACACATGGAAAGATGCTCAATGTCACTAATCATCAGGGAAATGCAAATCAAAACCACAATGAGATATCACCTCACACCTGTCAGAATGGCTATCATCCTAAAGACAAGAAATGACAAGTGTTGTTGAGGATGTGGAGAAAAGGAGACCTTTATAAACTCTTGGTGGGAACATAAAGGGGCACAGCCACTATGGAGAACAGTATGGAGGTTCCTCAAAAAATTAAAACTACAGTAAGTCCCCTATGTGTGAGCAAGTTCCATTCCAAGAGCGTGTTCATAAGTTCAGTTTCTTCCTAAGTCCAAGAAAGTCAGCCTAGGTACCCAAATAACACAATCAGCTAGTTATGTAGTACTGTACTGTGATAGGTTTATAATACTTTTCACACAAATAATACATAAAAACAAACAAACACAAAAAATAAAGACAAAATTTTTAATCTTACAGTACAATACCTTGAAAAGTACAGTAGTACAGTATAACAGCTAGCATACAGGAGCTGGAATCGAGTGAACAGGCAAGAAGAGTTACTGACTGGAGGAGGGAGAGGAGGTGGGAGATGGTAGAGCTAAAGGATGATCAGCAATAGGAGACGGAGGGCAAGTTGCAATTTCACTCACTCTGAAAGCATGGTTGCATCTTTGAAAGTTCACAACTTGAAGGTTCATATGTAGGCAACTTACTGTAGAACTACCATATGATCCAGTAATTCTAATTCTGGGTATTTTTCCAAAGAAAATAAAAACACTATTTCAAAAAGATATATGCACCCCTATGTTCATTTCAGCATTATTTACAATAGCCAAGCTATGGAAGCAACCTAAGTTCACATCAATAGATAAACGAATAAAGATGTCACACACACACACACACACACACACACACACACACACAATGGAATATTACTCAGCCTTAAAAAGGAATGAAATCTTGCCATTTACGACAACATGAATAGAACTAGAAGGTCTTATGCTAAGTGAAATAAGTCAGACACAGAAATGAAAATACTGTATGGGAATTCCCTGACAATCCAGTGGTTAAGGCTCCATGCTTCCACTGCAGGGGCCACAGCTTCAACCCTTGGTCGGGGAACTAGTATCCCACATGCTGTGCAGTGTGGTCCAAAAATAAAAAATAAAAATAAATTTAAAAATAAAATATCGTATGATTTCATGTATGTGGAAACTAAAGAGAAAATAACAAATGAATAAACATGACAAAACAGAAACAGAGTTATAGATACAGAAACCAAAGGGGTGGTTGGCAGAGGGGAGGGGGTGGGGGGGAATGAGTGAAATAGCTGAAGGAGATTATGAGGTACAAACTTCCAGTTACAAAATAAATGAGGTATGGTTATGAAATGTACAGTATGGGGAATATAGCCAATAACAATGTAATATCTTTGTATGGTGACATATGGTAACAAGACAATTGTGATCATTTTGAAATGTATAGAAAGATCAAATCACTATGTTGTGCAACAGAAACTAACATAGTGTTACAGGTCAATTATACTTCAAAAACAAACAAACGAACTCATAGATAAAGAGATCAGGTTTGTTGTTACAGATATGGGGTGTGGAGGTAGGCGTAATTTGATGTGGGTAGCCAAAAGGTACAAATTTCCAGTTGCAACATAAATAAGTACTACGGATGTATGTACAACATGATAAGTAACACTGTTGTATGTTATATATGAAAGTTGTTACGAGAGTAAAGCCTAAGAGTTCTCATCACAAGATAAAAAGCAACTAGCCAGGTGGGGGCACAGCCCAAACCACTAGCAGGCTGGTTCCTTAAGACTCCCTGAGCCACTGCTGCTCAGGACAATGCCCTGTCTACCAGAGGGCCCAGGACTTGGCCACACACACCCGTGCACCAGCACTAGCCCTGGAACACCAGAAACCCTGCACTGAGAGACACTGGGACCCAGCTCTGCTCACCAGTAAGCCAGCACTAGACTGTGACCTCCCTGGGGCTATGCAGGCAGCCATTTTGGTACCTGGCCCCACCCACTAGTGGCTGGGAGCCTCCACACAAGGCATAGCTGGCAACCAACCAGACTGGGGGCTAGCCACATCTACCAGGCCACCCACAGTTGTCAGCTCGCCACAACAGAAGTACCAATGCAGCCCATATGGAGGCACCCCTAGAGAATATTGCTCTGGTGACCAGAGTGGGGTGCATTGCTGGGACACAGAGGATATTTTCTAAAAAGGCCATTTATCCAAGTTTGGGAGATGCAGCCAACCTCGAAATACATAGAAATAAAAATAGCAAATCAGGCAAAATGAGGTGACAGAGGAACATGTTCAAACTGAAGGAACAATATAAAACCCCAGAAGAAGAACTAAGTGAAGTGGAGTTATCAATCTACACAATAAACAGTTCAGGGTAATGATTGTAAAGATGATCAAAGAACTTGGGATAAGAGTGGATGAACAGGGTAAGAAGTTAGAAGATTTTAACAAAGTTAGAAAATATAAAGAAGAACCAAAGAGATGAAGAAAATAATAACTGAAATGTAAAATACACTAGAATGAATCAACAGGAGATTAGATGATACAAAGGAATGGATCAGTGAGCTGGAAGACAGAGGAGTGAAAATCACTGCACCTGAACAGAAAAAAAAAAAAAGAATGAAAAGAAATGTATGATTTCTTTAAGAGTTTAAGAGACATCTGAGACAACATCAAGAGTAACTAACATTCCCATTACAGGGGTTCCCGAGAAGAATAGAGAGAGAAAGTGTAAGAGAACATATTTGAAGACATAGCTGAAAGCTTCCCTAACCTGGGAAAGGATACAGACGTGCAAGTGCACCAAGGAAAGCAAGTCCCAACTAAGTTCAATCCAAAGAGGACCACACCAAGACACATTGTAATTAAAATAAAAATTAAAGGTAAGGAGAAAATATTAAAAGCAGCAAGGGAAAAGCACCACGTTACTTACAAGGGAACTCCACAAAGCTATCAGCTGATGTTTTGGCAGATACTTTGCAGTCCAGAAGAGAGTGGCACAATATATTTAAAGTGATAAAAGGGAAAAACCTACAACAAAGAATACTCTACCTGGCAAGGATTTCATTCAGATTTATGGAAGAGAGAAAGAGTTTTACAGCAAGCAAAAGCTAAAAGAGCTCACTACCACCAAACTAGCTTTTAAAAAGTATTAAGGGATTTCTCTAAGTGAAAAAGAAAAGGCCACAACTAGAAACATGAAAATTACAAAAGAAAACATCTTATTGGTAAAGGCAAATACACAGTAAACATATTAAATCAACCACATATAAATCTAATAGGAAGGTTAAAAGACAAACACAGTGGGCTTCCCTGGTAGCGCAGTGGTTGAGTGTCCACCTGCTGATGCAGGGGACACGGGTTTGTGCCCCAGTCCAGGAAGATCCCACATGCTGTGGAGCGGCTAGGCCCGTGAACCATGGCCGCTGAGCCTGCATGTCCGGAGCCTGTGCTCCGCAACGGGAGAGGCCACAACAGTGAGAGGCCTGCATACCGCAAAAAAAAAAAAAAAAAAAAAAGACAGAGTAAAATCACCTATATCTGCAATAAGTAGTTAAGGGATGCAAAAAACAACTAGATGTAAAATATTATGTTAAGAACAGTAAATTTTGGGGGAGGGGAGTAATACTGTTGTTAAAATGAATTTGAACTTAAGAGATCAGCAGCTTAAAATAATCACATCTGTATAGATTGCTATACATAAACCTCATGATAACTACAAATCAAAAATCTATAATAGGTAGCCATGTAAAAAAGTAAAAGGTATTCAAACATAACACTAAAGATAGTCATTAAATAACAAGAGATGAGAACAAAAGAAGAACGAACAAAAATGAATTAAAAAACAATCCCAAACCAATTAACAAAACAGCAATAAGCACATACCTATCAGTAATACTTTAAATGTAAATGGACTAATGCTCCAATCAAAAGATAAAGGGTGGCTGAATGGATACAAAAACAAGATCCATCTTTATGCTGCCTACAAGAGACTCACTTCAGATCTAAAGACACTCACAGACTGAAAGTGAGAGGATGGAAAAGGTATTTCATGCTAATGGAAATGGAAAGAGAGCCAGGTTAGCAATACTTATAACAGACAAAATAGACTTTAAAACAAAGACTGTACCAGGGACAGAGACAAAAGTTACACTACGTAATGATTAAAGGATCAATCCAACAAGAAGATACAACAATCATAAATATATATGCACCCAACATAAAGACACCTAAATACATAAAGCAAATATTAACATACATATAGGGAGAAATTGACAACAATACAATAATAGTAGGGGACTTTAACACCCCATAAAATCTATGGAATGCAGCAAAACCAGTTTATAGGAATTTTCTACCTCAGGAAAAGGAGAAAATGCTAAAAACAAAACAAATGAACAAAAAACTTACCTTATACCTAAAGGAAATAGAAGAAGAACAAACAAACCCAAAAATAGTAGAAGGAAAGAAATCATAAATACTAAAGCAGAAATTAATGAAATGGAAATTTTAAAAACAGTAGAAAAGATCAATAAAACTAAAGCTGGATTTTTGAAAAGTTGATAAAATAAAAATGATAAACCTTTAACCAGACTCACTGAGAAAAAAAGAGAGTCCAAATAAATAAAATCAGGAATGAAAAAGAAGTTACAACTGACACCACAGAAATAAAAAGGCTCATAAGAGTTTACTACAAACAATTATATGCCTATAAAAGTGACATCCTAGAAGAAATGAACAAATTCCTAGAAATGTACAATCTTCCAAGAGTGAGTCAAGAAGAAATAGAACATATGAACGGACAAATTACCAGTAATATAATTGAATCAGCAACTTAAAAAATTCCCAACATACAGAAGTCCAAGACCAGATGGTTTCACATGTCATTTCTACCAAACACTTAAACAAGAGTTAACACCTATCCATTTCAAACTATCCCAAAAATTTTCACAGGAAGGAACACATCCAAACTCATTCTACAAGGCCAGCATCACACTGACACCAAAACCAGGCAAACATACCAAGAAAAAAAATTACAAGCCAGTGTCACTGAGGAACACAGATGCAAAAATCCTCAATAAAACATTAGAAAACCAAATTCAACAATTCATTGAAAGTATTATACATAATGATCAAGTGGGATTTATCACAGTGATGCAAGAATGGTTCAGTATCAGCAAATCATTCAGTGTGATACACCACAGTCACAGATTGAAGAATAAAAATCATACACTCATCACAATAGATACAGAAAAAGCTTTTGACCAAATTCAACACCATTTATGAGAAAAAGCTCTCAACAAAGTGAATATAGAGGGAACATAACTCAATATAATAAAGACCATATATGGTAAGCCCACAGCTAATGTCATAATGATGAAAATCTTAAAGCATTCATCTAAGATCAGGAACAAGACAAGGATACCCTCACTCACTACTTTCATTCAACATAATGTTGGAAGTCCTAACCAGAGCAATCAGACAAGGAAAAGAAATAAAAGACATCCATATTGGAAGGGAAGAAGTAAAACTGTCACTATTTTAGATGACATGACACTATATAGAAAATCCTAAAGATGCACTAAAAAACCACTACAGTTCATCAATGAATTTGGTAAAATTGCAGGATACAAAATTAATATAGTAATCGGTTGCATTTCTATACACTAACAACAAACTATCAGAAAGAGAAACTGAGAAATCAATCCCATTTATAAGCTGATAAAAAAGAATAAAATACCTAGGAATAAATCTAAGGAGGTAAAAGCCCTGTACTCAGAAAACTATAAGACGCTGAAAAAAGAAATTGAAAATGACACAAGAAATGGAAATATATACCGTGCTCATGGATTGGAATAATTAATATTGTTAAAATGACCATATTACCCAAGGCAATCTACAGACTCAATTCCATTCGTATCAAAATACCAATGGCGGCTGGCCCGTGCCATCCTCTCTCCTAGACTCCCCTGACTCTCTTCCTGGGGTCCCAGGAGACGCACGCCACGGTGACCACACTGAAAGACCCCGGACGCCTGCGGCAGGCCAGGCCCACCGGCCAGAGTCAGAATGAATTGAGATTTTTAAGTATCTAAAACACTCCATGTGGAAAAAGATATCTTACATTGAATTTTACTGAGACACTGTGGTTTCATTACCTGATGAAAAATAAAATACAAGATACACCAGAAATACATCTACACGTGGAACAACTCCTACAGAACACCTACTGAAGGCTGGCAGAAGACCTCAGACCTCCCAAAAGGCAAGAAACTCCCCATGTACCTGGGTAGGGCAAAAGAAAAAAAAGAAAAAACAGAGACAAAAGAATAGGGACGGCACCTGCACCAGTGGGAGGGAGCTGTGAAGGAAGAAAAGTTTCCACACACTAGGAAGCCCCTTCGCGGGCGGAGACTGCGGGAGGCGGAGGGGGGAGCTTCGAAGCCGCGGAGGAGTGCACAGCAACGGGTGCGGAGGGCAAAGCGGGGAGATTCCCGCACAGAGGATCGGTGCCGACCGGCACTCACCAGCCCGAGAGGCTTGTCTGCTCACCCGCCGGGACTGGCGGGGCTGCGAGCTGAGGCTCTGAGGCTCGGGTTTCGGTTTCAGACGGAGCGCAGGGAGAGGACTGGGCTTGGCGGCTTGAACATAGCGTGAAGGGGTTAGTGCACCACGGCTAGCCGGGAGGGAGTCCGGGGAAAAAGCCTGCACCTGCCGAAGAGGCAAGAGACTTTTTCTTCCCTCTTTGTTTCCTGGTGCGCGAGGAGAGGGGTTTAAGAATGCTGCTTAAAGGAACTCCAGAGACGGGCGTGAGCCGCGGCTAAAAGCGCGGACCCCAGAGATGGGCGGGAGACGCTAAGGCTGCTGCTGCCGCCACCGAGGGGCCTGTGTGCGAGCACAGGTCACTCTCCACACCCCTCTTCCGCGGAGCCTGTGCAGCCCGCCACTGCCAGGTTCCCGGGATCCAGGGACAACTTCCCCGGGAGAACACACGGCGGGCCTCAGGCTGGTGCAAAGTCACGCTGGCCTTTGCCGCCGCAGGCCCGCCCCGCACTCCGTGCCCCTCCCTCCCCGCCGGCCTGAGTGCACCAGTGCCCCCGAATCAGTGGCTCCTTTAACCCCGTCCGGTCTGAGCAAAAAACAGACGCCCTCCAGCGACCTACACGCAGAGTCAGGGCCAAATCCAAAGCTGAGCCCCGGTGAGCTGTGAGAACAAAGAAGAGAAAGGAAAATCTTTCCCAGCAGCGGAAAGCAGCGGATTAAAGCTCCACAATCAACTTGATATACCCTGCATCTGTGGAATACCTGAATAGACAACCAATCATCCCAAATTAAGGAAGTGGACTTTAGGAGCAAGATCTATGATTTTTTCCCTTTTCCTCTTTTTGTGAATGTGTATGTGTATGCTTCTGTGTGAGATCTTGTCTGTATAGTCTTGCTTCCACCATTTGTCCTAGGGTTCTATCCGTCCATGGTTTTTAAAAAAATTTTTTCTTAATAATTAATTTTAATTTTAATAACGTTATTATACTTTACCTTCATTCTTTCT
This sequence comes from Leucopleurus acutus, assembly GCF_964270905.1. Taxonomy (NCBI): domain Eukaryota; kingdom Metazoa; phylum Chordata; class Mammalia; order Artiodactyla; family Delphinidae; genus Leucopleurus; species Leucopleurus acutus. Next base: position 27,515,366 of record NC_139152.1, on the reverse strand, counting down.
TTCTTTCTTTCCTTCCTTCCTTCCCTCCTTTAGACAACGAATCATCCCAAATTGAGGAGGTGGTCTCTGAGAGCAAGATTTATGATTTTTCCCCCTTTACCTCTTTTAGTGAGGGTGTATGTGTATGCTTCTGTGTAAGATTTTGTCTGTATAGCTTTGCTTCCAACATTTGTCCTAAGGTTCTATCCGTCCCTTTTTTTTTTTCTAAATAAGAATTTTTTAATTCAATAACTTTATTATACTTTATTTTATTTTTACTGTATCTTCTTTCTTTCTGTCTTTTTTTCCTTCTTTCCCTCCTTCCTTCCTTCCTCCCTCCCTCCCTCCTTTCTTTCCTTCCTGCCTTCCTTCCTTCTTTGCTTCTTTCTTTCTTTCTTTCTTCCTTCCTTCCTTCCTTGCCTCCTTTCCTTCTTTCTTTCCTCATACTTCTACTAATTCTCTCTACTTTTTCTCCCTTTTATTCTGAGCTGTGTGGATGAAAGGCTCTTGGTGCTCCAGCCAGGAGTCAGGGTTCTGCCTCTGAGGTAGGAGAGGCAATTTCAGGACACTGGTCAACAAGAGACCTCCCAGCTCCACATAATATCAAATGGCGAAAATCTCCCAGAGACCTCCATCTTAACACCAGCACCCAGCTTCACTCAACGACCAGCAAGCCACAGTGCTGGACAACCTATGCCAAACAACTAGCAAAACAGGAACACAACCCCACCCATTACCAGAGAGGCTGCCTAAAATCATAATAAGGCCAGGGACACCCCAAAACACACCACCAGACGTGAACCTACCACTAGAGAGACAAGATCCAGCCTCATCCACCAGAACACAGGCACTAGTCCCCTCCACCAGGAAGCCTACACAACCCACTGAACCAACCTTAGCCACTGGAGACAGACATCAAAAACAGCAGGAACTACGAACCTGCAGTCTGCAAAAAGGAGACCCCAAACACAGTAAGATAAGCAAAATGAGAAGACAGAAAAACACACAGCAGATAAAGGAGCAAGATAAAAATGCACCAGACCTAACAAATTAAGAGGAAATAGGCAGTCTACCTGAAAAAGAATTCAGAATAATGATAGTAAGGATGATCTGAAATCTTGGAAATAGAATGGACAAAATGCAAGAAACAGTTAACAAGGACCTAGAAGAAATAAAGATGAAACAAGCAACGATGAACAACACAATAAATGAAATTAAAAGTACTCTAGATGGGATCGATAGCAAAATAACTGAGGCAGAAGAACGGATAAGTGACCTGGAAGATAAAATAGTGGAAATAACTACTGCAGAGCAGATAAATAAAAAAGAATGAAAAGAACTGAAGACAGTCTCAGAGACCTCTGGGACAACATTAAACGCACCAACATTCTAATTATAGGGGTTCCAGAAGAAGAAGAGAAAAAGAAAGGGACTGAGAAAATATTTGAAGAGATTATAGTTGAAAACTTCCCTAATATGGGAAAGGAAATAGTTAATCAAGTCCAGGAAGCACAGAGAGTCCCATACAGGATAAATACAAGGAGAAATATGCCAAGACACATATTAATCAAACTGTCAAAAATTAAATACAAAGAAAGCATATTAAAAGCAGCAAGGGAAAAACAACAAATAACACATAAGGAATCCCCATAAGGTTAACAGCTGATCTCTCAGCAGAAACCCTACAAGCCAGAAGGAAGTGGCAGGACATACTGAAAGTGATGAAGGAGAAAAGCCTGCAGCCAAGACTACTCTACCCAGCAAGGATCTCATTCAGATTTGATGGAGAAATTAAAACCTTTACAGACAAGCAAAAGCTGAGAGAGTTCAGCACCACCAAACCAGCTTTACAACAAATGCTAAAGGAACTTCTCTAGGCAGGAAACACAAGAAAAGGAAAAGACCTATAATAACGAACCCAAAACAATTTAGGAAATGGGAATAGGAACATACATATCAATAATTACCTTAAATGTAAATGGACTAAATGCTCCCACCAAAAGACACAGATTGGCTGAATGGATACAAAAACAAGACCCTTATATATGCTGTCTACAAGAGACCCACTTCAGACCTAGAGACACATACAGACTGAAAGTAAGGGGATGGAAAAAGATATTCCATGCAAATGGAAACCAAAAGAAAGCTGGAGTAGCAATTCTCATATCAGACAAAATAGACTTTAAAACAAAGACTATTACAATAGTTAAAGAAGGACACTACATAATGATCAAGGGATCGATCCAAGAAGAAGATATAACAATTGTAAATATTTATGCACCCAAAATAGGAGCACCTCAATACATAAGGCAAATACTAACAGCTATAAAAGGGGAAATCGACAGTAACACATTCATAGTAGGGGACTTAAACACCCCACTTTCACCCATGGACTGATCATCCAAAATGAAAATAAATAAGGAAACACAAGCTTTAAATGATACATTAAACAAGATGGACTTAATTGATATTTATAGGACACTCCATCCAAAAACAACAGAATACACATTTTTCTCAAGTGCTCATGGAACATTCTCCAGGATAGATCATATCTTGGATCACAAATCAAGCCTTGGTAAATTTAAGAAAATTGAAATTGTATCAAGTATCTTTTCTGACCACAACGCCATGAAACTAGATATCAATTACAGGAAAAGATCTGTAAAAAATACAAACACATGTAGGCTAAACAATACACTACTTAATAACGAAGTGATCACTGAAGAAATCAAAGAGGAAATAAAAAAATACCTAGAAACAAATGACAATGGAGGCACAACGACCCAAAACCTGTGGGATGCAGCAAAAGCAGTTCTAAGGGGGAAGTTTATAGCAATACAAGCCCACCTTAAGAAGCAGGAAACATCTCGAATAAACAACCTAACCTTGCACCTCAAGCAATTAGAGAAAGAAGGAAAAAAAAACCCCAAAGCTAGCAGGAGGAAAGAAATCATAAAAATCAGATCAGAAATAAATGAAATAGAAATGAAGGAAACAATAGCAAGATCAATAAAACTAAAAGCTGGTTCTTTGAGAAGATAAACAAAATAGATAAACCACTAGCCAGACTCATCAAGAAAAAAAGGGAGAAGACTCAAATCAACAGAATTAGAAATGAAAAAGGAGAGGTAACAACTGACATTGCAGAAATAAAAGAGATCATGAGAGATTACTACAAGCAACTCTATGCCAATAAAATGGACAATCTGGAAGAAATGGACAAATTCTTAGAAATGCACAACCTGCCAAGACTGAATCAGGAAGAAATAGAAAATATGAACAGACCAATCACAAGCACTGAAATTGAAACTGTGATTAAAAATCTTCCAACAGGGCTTCCCTGGTGGCACAGCGGTTGAGAGTCCGCCTGCCGATGCAGGGGACGCGGGTTCATGCCCCGGTCCAGGAAGATCCCACATGCCGTGGAGCGGCTGGGCCTGTGAACCATGGCCGCTGGACCTGCGCGTCCAGAGCCTGTGCTCCACAACGGGAGAGGCCACAACAGTGAGAGGCCCACGTACCGCAAAAAAAAAAAAAAAAAATCTTCCAACAAAAAAAAAGCCCAGGACCAGATGGCTTCACAGGCGAATTCTATCAAACATTTAGAGAAGAGCTAACATCTATCCTTCTCACACTCTTCCAAAATATAGCAGAGGGAGGAACACTCCCAAATTCCTTCTACGAGGCCACCATCACCTTGATACCAAAACCAGACAAGGATGTCACAAAGAAAGAAAACTACAGGCCAATATCACTGATGAACATAGATGCAAAAATCCTCAACAAAATACTAGCAAACAGAATCCAACAGCACATTAAAAGGATCATACACCATGATCAAATGGGGTTTATTCCAGGAATGCAAGGATTCTTCAATATACGCAAATCTATCAATGTGATAAACCATATTAACAAATTGAAGGAGAAAAACCATATGATCATCTCAATAGATGCAGAGAAAGCTTTTGACAAAATTCAACACCCATTTATGATAAAAACCCTGCAGAAAGTAGGCAAAGAGGGAACTTTCCTCAACATAATAAAGGCCATATACGACAAGCCCACAGCAAACATCATCCTCAATGGTGAAAAACTGAAAGCATTTCCACTAAGATCAGGAACAAGACAAGGTTGCCCACTCTCACCACTCTTATTCAACATAGTTTTGGAAGTTTTAGCCACAGCAATCAGAGAAGAAAAGGAAATAAAAGGAATCCAAATCAGAAAAGAAGAAGTAAAGCTGTCACTGTTTGCAGATGACATGATCCTATACATAGAGAATCCTAAAGATGCTACCAGAAAACTACTAGCGTGAATAAATGAATTTGGTAAAGTGGCAGGATACAAAATTAATGCACAGAAATCTCTGGCATTCCTATATACTAATGATGAAAAATCTGAAAGTGAAATCAAGAAAACATTCCTATTTACCATTACAACAAAAAGAATAAAGTATCTAGGAATAAACCTACCTAAGGAGACAAAAGACCTGTATGCAGAAAATTATAAGACACTGATGAAAGAAATTAAAGATGATACAAATAAATGGAGAGATATACCATGTTCTTGGATTGGAAGAATCAACATTGTGAAAATGACTCTACTACCCAAAGCAATCAATAGATTCAATGCAATCCCGATCAAACTACCACTGGCATTTTTCACAGAACTAGAACAAAAAATTTTGCAATTTGTATGGAAACACAAAAGACCCCGAATAGCCAAAGCAATCCTGAGAACGAAAAAAGGAGCTGGAGGAATCAGGCTCCCTGACTTCAGACTACACTATAAAGCTACAGTAATCAAGACAGTATGGTACTGGCACAAAAACAGAAAGATAGATCAATGGAACAGGATAGAAAGCCCAGAGATAAGCCCACACACATATGGACACCTTATCTTTGATAAAGGTGGCAGGAATGTATGGTGGAGAAATGACAGCCTCTTCAATAAGTGGTGCTGGGAAAACTGGACAGGTACATGTAAAAGTATGAGTTTAGATCACTCCCTAACACCATACACAAAAATAAGCTCAAAATGGATTAAAGACCTAAATGTAAGGCCAGAGACTATCAAACTCTTAGAGGAAAACATAGGCAGAACACTCTATGACATAAATCACAGCAAGATCCTTTCTGACCCACCTCCTAGTGTAATGGAAATAAAAACAAAAATAAACAAATGGGACCTAATGAAACTTCAAAGCTTTTGCACAGCAAAGGAAACCATAAACAAGACCAAAAGACAACCCTCAGAATGGGAGAAAATATTTGCAAATGAAGCAACTGACAAAGTATTAATCTCCAAAATTTACAAGCAGCTCATGCAGCTCAATAACAGAAAAACAAACAACCCAATCCAAAAATGGGCAGAATACCTAAATAGACATTTCTCCAAAGAAGATATACAGACTGCCAACAAATACATGAAAGAATGCTCAACATCATTAATCATTAGAGAAATGCAAATCAAAACTACAATGAGATATCAGCTCACACCAGTCAGAATGGCCATCATCAAAATATCTAGAAACAATAAATGCTGGAGAGGGTGTGGAGAAAAGGGAACACTCTTGCACTGCTGGTGGGAATGTGAATTGGTTCAGCCACTATGGAGAACAGTATGGAGGTTCCTTAAAAAACTACAAATAGAACGACCATATGACCCAGCAATCCCACTACTGGGCATATACCCTGAGAAAACCAAAATTCAAAAAGAGTCATGTACCAAAATGTTCATTGCAGCTCTATTTACAATAGCCCGGAGATGGAAACAACCTAAGCGCCCATCATTGGATGAATGGATAAAGAAGATGTGACACATATATACAATGGAATATTACTCAGCCATAAAAAGAAACGAAATTGAGCTATTTGTCATGAGGTGGATAGACCTAGAGTCTGTCATACAGAGTGAAGTAAGTCAGAAAGAAAAAGACAAATACCGTATGCTAACACATATATATGGAATTTAAGAAAAAAAATGTCATGAAGAACCTAGGAGTAAGGCAGGAATAAAGATGCAGACCTACTAGAGAACGGACTTGAGGTTATGGGGGGGGGGGAGGGTGAGCTGTGACAGGGCGAGAGAGAGTCATGGACATATACACACTAACAAACGTAATAAGGTAGATAGCTAGTGGGAAGCAGCCGCATGGCACAGGGATATTGGCTCAGTGCTTTGTGACAGCCTGGAGGGGTGGGATAGGGAGGGTGGGAGGGAGGGAGACGCAAGAGGGAAGACATATGGGAACATATGTATATGTATAACTGATTCACTTTGTTATAAAGCAGAAACTAACACACCATTGTAAAACAATTATACCCCAATAAAGATGTTTAAAAAAAAATACCAATGGCATTTTTCACAGAACTAGAACAAATAATTCTGAAATTTGTATGGAAACACAAAAGACCCCCAACAGTCAAAATGATCTTGAGAATGAAGAACGAAGCTGGAGGTATCATGCTCCCTGGCTTCAGACTATACTGCAAAGCTACTGTAATCAAAATAGTATGATACTGGCACAAAAACAGACACATTGATCAATGGAACAAAATAGAGAGCCCAGAAAGAACCCACAATTAGATGGGCAATTAACCTACATCACAGGAGGCAAGACAATACAATGGAGAAAAGACAGTTTCTTCAATAAATGGGGTTGGGAAAACTGAACACCTACATGAAAAAGAGTCAAATTGACTACTCTCTCACACCATGCAGAAAAATAAACTCAAAATGGATTAAAGACTTAATGTAAGACCTGAAACCATAATACAATACTCCTAGAAGAAAACATAGGCAGTATATTCTTTGACCTTGATCTCAGCAATATTTTGGGGGTATGTCTTGGGGGAATATTTTGGGGGTATATTTTGGGGGAAACAAAATCAAAAATATACAAATGAGACTACATCAAACTAAAATGTCTTTGTACAGTGAAGGAAACTACCAACAAAATGAAAGGGCCACATGCTGAATGGAAGAAGATATTTGCAAACAATATATCCAGTAAGGGGTTATATCCAAAATATACATAGACTCAACATTTTATCTTCATGTTGTTTGTGGAGGGGAATATATGTAATGCTGTGGAGTATGTGAGTCGTATGTAGAAGTACAGGTTAAGTAGTGCTGTGGTGGCTATAACGTAGGTAAGATAGTAGCATTGCTTTTTGTTATTTCTTGAATAATCATTCATTTAGGCATGAATCCTGATAGTGGCGGGAGTCCTCCTGTTAAGAGTAGGGTGATTATGGTGAGGGTTGTGATGACATGTGTTTTGTTCCATGTGTGTCATAGTGATAGTGTGGTGGTGGCTGAGCTGTGAATAAATAGTATGAATATAGTGAGGTTATTATGATATAAATTACTAGGTTGCAGAAGGTTATAGTTGGATTATACAGTAAGATGGTTGTCATTCATCCTATGAGGGAGATTGGTGAGTAGACCATAATTTTTTTTTTTTTTTGACCATGATTTTTTGGAGTTGTGTTTGAGTTAATCCTCCTCAACCACTGACTAGAATAGAAAGTATGGATAGAGATAGTATTAGGCTTAAATTAATTGATGGTGAGATTTGATAGAGGATTGATAGGGGTGCCAAGTTTTCATCATGTTAATAGGATTAGACCTGCTGGGTTTTTTTTATTAGTTATCCATTTTATACATATTAGTGTATATATATATATATCAATCGCAATCTCCCAAATCATCACACCACCATGACCCCCTACCACTTTCCCCCCTTGGTGTTCCTACGTTTGTTCTCTACATCTGTGTCTCAATTTCTGCCCTGCAAACCGGTTCATCTGTACCATTTTTCTAGGTTCCACATATATGCGTTAATATACGATATTTATTTTTCTCTTTCTGACTTACTTCACTCTATATGACAGACTCTAGATCCATCCACATTTCTAAAAATGGCCCAATTTCATTCCTTTTTTATGGCTGAGTAATATTGCACTGTATATATGTGCACATCTTCTTTATCCATTCGTCTGTTGATGGGCATTTAGGTTGCTTCCTTGACCTGGCTATTGTAAATAGTGCTGCAATGAACATTGGGGTGCATGTGTCCTTTTGAATTATGGTTTTCTCTGGGTATATGTCCGGTAGTGGATTGCTGGGTCATATGGTAATCCTATTTTTAGTTTTTTAAGGAACCTCCATACTGTTCTCCATAGTGGCTGTATCAATTTACATTCCCACCAATGGTGCATGAGGGTTCCCTTTTCTCCACACCCTCTCCAGCATTGGTTGTTTGTAGATTTTCTGATGATGCCCATTCTAACTGGTGTGAGGTGATACCTCATTGTAGTTTTGATTTGCATTTCTCTAATAATTAGTGATGTTGAGCAGCTTTTCATGTGCTTCTGGGCCATCTGTATATCTTCTTTGGAGAAATGTCTATTTAGATCTTCTGCCCATTTTTGGATTGGGTTGTTTGTTTTTTTAATATTGAGCTGCATGAGCTGCTTGTTTATTTTGGAAATTAATCCTTTGTCAGTTGCTTTGTTTGAAAATATTTTCTGCCATTCTGAGAGTTGTCTTTTCGTCTTGTTTATGGTTTCCTTTTTTGTGCAAAAGCTTTTAAGTTTCATTAGGCCCCATTTGTTTATTTCTGTTTTTAATTCCATCTCTCTAGGAGGTGGGTCAAAACTGATCTTGCTGTGATTTATGTCATAGAGTGTTCTGCTTATGTTTTCCTCTAAGCGTTTTATAGTGTCTGGACTTAAATTTGGGTCTCTAATCCATTTTGAATTTATTTTTATGTATGGTGTTAGGGAGTGTTGTAATTTCATTCTTTTACATGTAGCTGTCCAGTTTTCCCAGCACCACTTATTTAAGAGACTGTCTTTTCTCCATTGTATATCCTTGCCTCCTTTGTCATAGATTAGTTGACCATAGGTGCGTGGGTTTATCTCTGGGCTGTCTATCCTGTTCCATTGATCTATATTTCTGTTTTTGTGCCAGTACCATATTGTCCTGATTACTGTAGCTTTGTAGTATAGTCTGAAGTCAGGGAGTCTGATTCCATCAGCTGCATTTTTTTCTCCTCAAGACTGCTTTGGCTATTCGGGGTCTTTTTTGTCTCCATACACATTTTAAGATTTTTTGTTCTAGTTCAGTAAAAAATGCCATTGATAACTTGATAGGGATTGCATTGAGTCTGTAGATTGATTTGGGTAATATAGTCATTTTCACAATATTGATTCTTCCAATCCAAGAACATGGCTTATCTCTCCATCTGTTGGTATCATCTTTAATTTCTTTCATCAGTTTCTTATAATTTTCTGCATACAGCTCTTTTGTCTCCCTAGGTAAGTTTATTCTGAGGTATTTTATTCTTTTTGTTGCATTGGTAAATGGGATTGTTTCCTTAATTTCCCTTTCAGATTTTTCATCAGTGTATAGGAATGCAAGGGATTTCTGTGCATTAATTTTGTATCCTGCAACTTTACCAAATTCATTGATTAGCTCTAGTAGTTTTCTGGTGGTATATTTAGGATTCTCTATGTATAGTATCATGTCATCTGCAAACAGTGACAGTTTTACTTCTTCTTTTCTGATTTGTATTCCTTTTATTTCTTTTCCTTCTCTCATTGCCATGGTTAGGACTTGCAAAACTATGTTGAATAATAGTGGTGAGACTGAACATCCTTGTCTTGTTTCTGATCTTAGAGGAAATGCTTTCAGTTTTTCACCATTGAGAATGATGTTTGCTGTGGGCTTGTCATATATGGCCTTTATGATGTTGAGGTAAATTCCCTCTATGCCCACTTTCTGGAGAGCTTTTACCATAACTGGGTGTTGAATTTTGGTTTTTCTTCTTCAATTTTTTAATATGGTGTATCACATTGATTGATTTGTATATATTGAAGAATCCTTGCATCCCTGGGGTAAATCCCACTTGATCATGGGGTATGATCCTATTAATGTGTTGTTGGATTCTGTTTGCTAATATTTTATTGAGGATTTTTGCATGTATATTCATCAGTGATACTGGTCTGTAATTTTCTGTTTTTGTAGTGTCTTTGTCTGGTTTTGGTATAAGGGTGATGGTAGCCTTGTAGAATGAGTTTGGGAGTATTTCTTCCTCTGCAATTTTTTGGAAGAGTTTGAGAAGGATGAGTGTTAGCTCTTCTCTAAATGTTTGATAGAATTCACCTGTGATGCCATCTGGTCCTGGACTTTTGTTTGTTTGAAGATTTTTTTTTTTTTTTTTTGTGGTACATGGGCCTCTCACCATTGTGGCCCCTCCTGTTGCAGAGCACAGGCTCTGGACGCGCAGGCTCAGCGTCCATGGCTCACGGGCCCAACTGCTCTGTGGCATGTGGGATATTCCTGGACCGGGGCACGAACCCGTGTCCTCTGCATCAGCAGGCGGACTCTCAACCACTGCAACAACAGGGAAGCCTCTGTTTGAAGATTTTAAATGACAGTTTCAATTTCATTACTTATGATTGGTCTGTTCATATTTTCTATTTCTTCCTGGTTCAGTCTTGGAAGGTTATGCCTTTCTAAGAATTTGTCCATTTCTTCCAGGTTGTCCATTTTATTGGCATAGAGTTTCTTGTAGTAGTCTCTTAGGGTGCTTTGTATTTCTGCGGTGTCTGTTGTAACTCTCCTTTTTCATTTCTAATTTTATTGATTTAAGTCCTCTCCCTCTTTTTCTTGATGAGTCTGGCTAATTTTTTATCAATTTTGTTTATCTTCTCAAAGAACCAGCTTTTAGTTTTATTGATCTTTACTATTGTTTTCTTTGTTTCTATTTCATTTATTTCTGCTCTGATCTTTATGATTTCTTCCCTTCTGCTAACTTTGGGTTTTGTTTGTTCTTCTTTCTCTAGTTCCTTTAGGTGTAAGGTTAGATTGTTTATTTGAGATTTTTCTTGTTTCTTGAGGTAGGCTTGTATAGCTATAAACTTCCCTCTTAGAACTGCTTTTGCTGCATCCCATAGGTTATGGATCATCATATTTTGTTGTCATTTGTCTCTAGGTATTTTTTGATTTCCTCTTTGATTTCTTCAGTGATCTCTTGGTTATTTAGTAACGTATTGTTTAGCCTCCATGTGTTTGTGTTTTTTACCTTTTTTTCCCCATAATTCATTTCTAATCTCATAGTGTTTTGGTCAGAAAAGATGGTTGATATGATTTCAATTTTCTTAAATTTACTGAGGCTTGATTTGTGACCCAAGATGTGGTCTATCCTGGAGAAAGTTCTGTGCGCACTTGAGAAGAAAGTGTAATCTGCTGTTTTTGCATGGAATGTCCTACAAATATCAATTAAAACTATCTGCTCTATTGTGTCATTTAAAGCTTGTGTTTCCTTATTAACTTTCTGTTTGGATGATCTGTCCACTGGTGTAAGTGAGGTGTCAAAGTCCCCCACTATTTTTGTGTTGCTGTCGATTTCCTCTTTATAGCTGTTAGCAGTTGCCTTATGTATTGAGGTGCTCCTATGTTTGGTGCACATATATTTATAATTGTTATATCTTCTTCTTCGATTGATCCCTTGATTATTATTATTATGTAGTGTCCTTCCTTGTCTCTTGTAACATTATGTATTTTAAAGTCTATTTTATCTTATATGAGTATTGCTACTCCAGCTTTATTTTGATTTCCATTTGTATGGAATATCTTTTTCTATCCCCTCACTCTCAGTCTGTATATGTCCCTAGGTCTGAAGTGGGTCTCTTGTAGACAGCATATATATGGGTCTTGTTTTTGTATCCATTCAGCAAGCCTGTGTCATTTGCTTGGAGCATTTCATCCATTCACGTTTAAGGTATTATCTATATGTATCTTCCTGTTACCATTTTCTTAATCGTTTTGGTTTCTTTTTGTAGGTCCTTTTCTTTTCTTGTGTTTCCCACTTAAGGAAGTTCCTTTAGCATTTGTTGTAGAGCTGGTTTGGTGGCACTGAATTCTCTTAGCTTTTGCTTGTCTGTAATCTTTTGATTTCTCCATCAAATCTGAATGAGATCCCTGCTGGGTAGAGTAATTCTGGTTGTAGGTTCTTCCCTTTCATCACTTTAAATATGCCATGCCACTCCCTTGTGGCTGTGGAGCTTCTGCTGAGAAATCAGCTGTTAACCTTATGGGAGTTCCCTCATATGTTATTTGTCGTTTTTCCCTTGTTGCTTTCAATAATTTTTGTTTGTTTTTAATTTTTCCAATTTGATTACTGTGTGTCTTGGCATGTTTCTCCTTGGGTTTATCCTGTATGGGACTCTCTGTGCTTCCTGGACTTGGGTGGCTATTTCTTTTCCCATGTTAGGGAAGTTTTTGACTATAATCTCTTCAAATGTTTTTTCAGGTCCTTTCTCTCTCTCTTCTCCTTCTGGGATCCTTATAATGTGAATGTTGTTGCGTTTAAGGTTGTCCCAGAGGTCTCTTTGGTTGTCTTCATTTCTTTTCATTCCTTTTTCTTTATTCTGTTCTGCAACATTGAATTCCACCATTCTGTCTTCCAGGTCACTTATCTGTTCTTCTATCTCAGTTATTCTACTATTGATTCCTTCTAGTGTAGTTTTCATTTCAGTTATTGTACTGTTAATCTTTGTTTGTTTGTTGTTTAATTTTTCTAGGTCTTTGTTAAACATTTCTTGCATCTTCTTGATCTTTGCCTCCATTCTTTTTCCGAGGTCCTGGATCATCTTCACTATCATTATTCTGAATTCTTCTTCTGGAAGGTTGCCTATCTCCACTTCATTTCATTGTTTTTCTGGGGTTTTATCTTGTTCCTTCATCTGGTACATAGCCCTTTGCCTTTTCATCTTGTCTATCTTTCTGTGAATATGTTTTTTGTTCCACAGGCTTCAGGATTGTAGTTCTTGCTTCTGCTGTCTGCCCTCTGGTGGATGAGGCTATCTAAGAGGCTTGACTGGTGGTGGGTAGAGCTGGCTGTTGCTTTGGTGGGCAGAGCTCAGTAAAACTTTGATCCACTTGTCTGCTGATGGGTGGGGATGGGTTCCCTCCCTGTTGCTTGTTTGGCCTAGGGAACCCAACACTGGAGCCAACCTGGGCTCTTTGGTGGGGCTAATAGCAGACTCTGGGAGGGCTCACACCAAGGAGTACTTCCCAGAACTTCTGCTGCCAGTGTCCTTGTCCTCATGGTGAGACACAGCCACCACCACTCCCACCTCTGCAGGAGACCCTACAACACTAGAAGGTATGTCTGGTTCAGTCTCCAATGGGGTCACTGTTCTTTCCCCTGTGTCCTGATGCACAACTACTCTGTGTGTGCCCTCCAAGAGTGGAGTCTCTGTTTCCCCAGTCCTGTCGAAGTCCTGCAATCAAATCCCGCTAGCCTTCAAAGTCTGATTTTCTAGGAATTCCTCTTCCCGTTGCCAGACCCCCAGGTTGGGAGCCTGACATGGGACTCAGAACCTTCACTCCAGTGGGTGGACTTCTCTTGTATAAGTGTTCTCTAGTTTGTGAGTCATCCACCCAGCAGTTATGGGATTTGATTTTACTGTGATTGTGCCCCTCCTACTGTCTCATTGTGGCTTCTCCTTTGTCTTTGGATGGGGGGTATCTTTTTTGGTGAGTTCATGTCTTCCTGTTGATGATTGTTCAGCACTTAGTTGTGATTCTAATGGTCTCACACGAAGGAGTGAGAGCACGTCCTTCTACTCTGCCATCTTGATCCAAAAACAGACCTGCTGTTAATGGTGCCTTGTGTTACTTCGGGCACTCAAAAGTGAAAAGGGGATAGTCCTAGTTTTATGGCTAGGGCTATCATTATTATGGTCGATGCTGTTGGGTTGAATAGTTTTGTGATAGTCCACTGGCCAGAGTGTAATAAGTAATGATGACTGCTATTATAAGTAGTATTATTGTGGTAGCTTGTGTTAGAAAATATTTAGTGGAGGCTTTTATGGCTCATGGGTTAAAGTTTTTTATTATAATAGGGATGATGGCTATTATATTTATTTCAAATCCAATTCAGGCTAGTAGTCAGTGAGAGCTGGTTATTACGATTATAGTTCCTAAAATGACAGTTGTTAGGATAATGACGGAGATGATGGGGTTTATTAGTACCGGAAGGATGTAAACCAACATTTTCGGGCTATGGGCCCAATAGCTTGTTTAGCTGACCCTACTGCAGAATGTAGTGTACTATGGTAGCATGGAGAATATTGAATTCTTAAGGGTACATTCAATTCCTATAATTCTAGAAACAAGAGGGCTTGAACCTCTATTATTTACTCTATCAAAATAATTATTTTGTCAGACATATTTCTTATGTTTGTGGGGGGATGCTTGCCATTATGATGGGTAGTGATATGTGTCATATGCATAGGACTAGTGTTAGAGGCAGGAAGCTTTTTCAGAGTAGGTGTATTAATTGCTCATATCAGAATCGAGGGTAGGATGCTCGAATCCATAGGAAAGATATTGTTAGTAATAATGTTTTAATGGTGAAATTGATTGTGTATAGTTCTGGTGTATAGGGGTTGTGGAATTCTCCTAGAAATAAGATTGTTGTGAACATATTTATTATAATGATGTTGACGTATTCTGCTAGGAAGAACATGGCGAAGGGGTCTGCTGTGTATTCTACATTGAAGCCAGACATGAGTTCAGATTCTCCTTCTGTTAAATCAAAAGGGGCTCGGTTGTTTTCTGCTAGGGTGGAAATAAATCATATTATGGCTAGTGGTCACGATGGGAAGATCAGTCATAGTTGTTCTTGTGTTGTGGTTAGTGTTGATAGGGTGAAGGACCCATTTATTAAGAGCTCTGATAAGAGGATGATTGCTAGCGTTACTTCGTATGAGATTGTTTGTGCTACTGCTCATAGGGCCCCAATTAGTGTGTATTTTGAGTTGGAGGCCCATCTAGATCATAGGATAGAGTATACGGCTAGACTTGTTATTGCTAGTATGAATAACACTCCTAGGTTTATGTTGATGAGGGGGTATGTCATGGGTAGGGGGATTCATATTGTTAGGGCTAGGGTTAGGGCTAAGATGGGTGTAATGATAAATATGGAGGTGGAGGACGTGGCTGGTCATAGGGGTTCTTTAGTGGATAGTTTGATTGCATCGGCAATAGGTTGGAGTAGGCCGTGTGGTCCTACAACGTTTGGCCCTTTTTGGAGTTGTATGTAGACTAGGATTTTTCATTCTATTAATGTTAGGAATGCCACAGCTAGGAGAATAGGAACGACGAGCATTAGAATGTTAATTATAAACATTCGTTAGAAAGAGGATTTGAACTTCTGGGCATAAAGGTTCAAGTTTTACACAATTCCAAGCTCTGTCACCCTAACTAAACCCTGGTCTCGGGTGATTGTTTTGTGCTTGTTTATTAAGTTGAGGTTAGATCATTAATTGTTTTGAAGGTGCTTGTTTAAAGTGGGCCTTATTTCTCTTGTTCTTTCGTACTGGGAGAAATGCATAATAGATAGAAACCAACCTTGATTACTCAGGTCTGAGCTCAGATCACGTAGGACTTTAATCATTGAACAAACGAACTCTTAATAGCAGTTACACGATTGGGATGTCCTGATCCAACATAGAGGTCGTAAACCCTATTGTCGATATGGACTCTAGAGTAGGGTTGTGCTGTCATCCCTAGGGTAACTGTTCCGTTGATCAATTTTTTGGATCAATAAGTGATATTATGCTTCGGCTAGTGGGTCTAGGCTTTAATCACTAGGAGGGTTTTTTTGTGCTCTGAGGTCACCCCAACTGAAATTGTCAACTCATGTGAAATTTTGTTATTCCTTGGTGGTTTAAGATTATGATTTTGGGGGGTTGATTAATTGAAGCTCCATAGGGTCATCTCGTCTAATTTTGTCATCCCCACATCTTCATGGGGAGGTCAATTTCACTGATTAAAAGTAAGAGACAGGGCTTCCCTGGTGGCGCAGTGGTTGAGTCCGCCTGCCGATGCAGGGGACACGGGTTCGTGCCCCGGTCCGGGAAGATCCCACATGCCGCGGAGCGGCTGGGCCCATGAGCCATGGCCACTGGGCCTGCACGTCCGGAGCCTGTGCTCCGCAATGGGAGAGACCACAACAGTGAGATGCCCACGTACCGCAAAAAAAAAAAAAAAAAAAGTAAGAGACAGTAAAACCCACGTGTAGCCATTCATACAAGTCCTTATTTAGAGAACAAATGATTATGCTACCTTTGCAAGGTCAGGATACCACGGCCGTTTAACGGTTGTCAGTGGGCAGGCGGTGCCTTTAATACTGGTGATGCTAGAGGTGATGTTTTTGGTAAACAGGCGGGGTTTATATTTGCCAAGTTCCTTTTACTTTTTTTAATCTTTCCTTGGGTGCACACCTGTGTTGGATTAACAGTGTATTTAATTAATAGTTTAGTGTTGGATTGTATTCATTTACTGTTAATTATCAGTATATTATTAGTTGCTGATGTAAACTTGTGCAAGGAGAAATATTTCTTGTTACTCATATTAGCAGTATTGCTTCTATAATTTTATAGATTAGTCCAGTAGTATAACTAGGAGTTGATTTACTTAATATTGGAATTGAGATGTGTTTTGTTGTTGGGCTGGAACACTTTCTTAATTGGTGGCTGCTTTTAGGCCAACTATGGTGTTGTTTTTACTCTCTAGTTAAGGTTGTATCCATTTCTAAAAAGCTGCACCTTTTTAGACTAACATTTAAATATAAGTTGAAGCTTATTATGGGTTTTAGTATTATTTAACGTTGAACTGAATTCTTTTCCTGGTCAACCAACTATCACCAGGGTCGTTAGGCTTGTCACCTCTACTTATAAATCTTCTATTTTGCCACATAGAGGAGTTTGTTCTAGTAACTGTTCATAAGTAGCTCATCCGGTTTTGGGTAGTTTAGCTTAAGTTCTCTTTGTTAAGTTGTTGCTAGTTAAGTCATTATGCAAAAGGTACAAGGGATAAGCTTTGCCTTTTAATACTTTTAATGTTTCTTTCATCATTCCATTATGGTACTTTCTCTATAGCACCATCAATGTCTAAATTTCTATCTTCTATACTTTAGATGTCTGATGAATGTTTTATTTGACTAGCTTGTGTTAGTATGATGGGAAGAGTGTGGGCTAGGCTTAGTTCAAGACATACATAGGTTATGAAATCTTCTAGGTGTAAACCAGGTGCTTTATTTAAGCTATGCCTTGGTTTATCCAAGCACACTTTCCTGTATGCTTACCCTGTTACGACTTATCTCCTCTCATATAATTGTTTAGCTTATGTTAATGAACTGTGGCTTTGTCATAGCACTTGAGGAGGGTGACAGGAAGTGTGTGCATGCTTCATGGCCTTATTCAATTAAGCGCTCTATTCTTACTTTACTACTAAATCCTCCTTTTGTTTTTAGGTTTCATAAAAACTTTCATATAAAGGGTATTCTTGGTGTAGAAAATGTAGCCCATTTCTTCCCACCGCATAGGTTACACATTGACCTAACATTTTTATGCATTATAATTGTGCTTACTTTTGCTTCTTTTTAGGATTTGCTGAAGATGGCGGTATATAGACTGGATTAGCAAGGGTTGGTGAGGTTTATCGGGGTTTATCGATTATAGAACAGGCTCCTCTAGAGGGGTGTGAAGCACCGCCAAGTCCTTTGAGTTTTAAGCTGTTGCTAGTAGTACTCTGGCGAATAGTCTAGTTCTTATGATTATTTGGGTTTAGGGCTAAGCATAGTGGGGTATCTAATCCCAGTTTGGGTCTTAGCTATCGTGTGATCAGGATACGTTAAAGTCACTTTCGTAGTTTATTTTTACTTTAATTATGGCTTTTTACAGCTTAATTAAGGTTTAACTTTATCTTGTATAATTCTTTAACATGCTTTATGCCATAATTCTATTAATTCGGGTCAATCGTATGGCCGCGGTGGCTGGCATGAAATTTACCAACCCTGATTAATATGACTTAGTCAAACTTTCATTTATGGCTTAATTCTTGTCGCTGTTGTCTCCCGTGAGGGTGTGATTGAGCAAGATGCTGTGAGCTGCTGGTGCGGCATGCTTGTTACCTGCTCCTTTGAATCTCAGTGATTTAGAGGGCATTCTCACGGGAGTGCGTATACTTGCATGTGTAATTCTATTAAAAACTAATAGAGGGCTTCCCTGGTGGCACAGTGGTTGAGAGTCCACCTGCCGATGCAGGGGACGCGGGTTCGTGCCCCGGTCCGGGAAGATCCCACATGCCGCGGAACGGCTGGGCCCGTGAGCTATGGCCGCTGAGCCTGCGCATCCGGAGCCTGTGCTCCGCAACGGGAGAGGCCACAACAGAGAGAGGCCCGCGTACCGCAAAAAAAAAAAACTAATAGAAAGGCTGGGACGAAAACTTTATTTTCATGGGGACAGTGAGCCCATCTAGACATTTTCAGTGTCCTGCTTTAAGAAGTGTTTAAGCTACAT
This sequence comes from Leucopleurus acutus, assembly GCF_964270905.1. Lineage (NCBI taxonomy): Eukaryota > Metazoa > Chordata > Mammalia > Artiodactyla > Delphinidae > Leucopleurus > Leucopleurus acutus. The sequence continues at coordinate 27,497,001 of NC_139152.1, read as the reverse complement.
TAACTTGTTATATATAGGTGGTATTTGTATGGTTGTGTTGTGTGGTTTATGTCAGGTTTAGTATTAAATTTTTGATAAAATGGCTGGCGAATCTATTTGTCTGTCTATATGGGTGGTGAATATCTAAGTAGCTCATTGGTAATGATGGGGGGGGGGTTAAAGGTTAATTTATGCTGATAGGTAAATATTTTAAATCAGGGGGAGAATGGAGTGCTATATCCTGAGACCACTGAATTGCACAATGAAGGTTGTTCATGCTAGTAAATAATTTTAATTAAGTCCAGCTACCGTTTGCTTGACTGTGTTAAGAACTTTTAAGGTCATAGCTGAGCCCAAGCATCACCCCTCCCAAATTAAAAAATACCAAATGCATGAAGCCATAGTTATGTGTGAGCATGGGCTGATTAGTCATTAGTCCATTGAGATGTCTTATTTAAGGGGAAAGAGTGGGAGATTTTAGGTGAGATGGCCCTGAAGTAAGAACCAGATGTTTGATAAAGCTCACCAATAGAAATTCCCACAAGTTATGGGTCTGGAGCAAGAAGAGGGACATCAACCCACTCAGCAGGGTTGATGGTTTCATGCAGCCTGGTGATCAAGCTCATGGTCCAATGGACAGGATTATAGGTACATTGGTTGAGACTGATTTAACCTAATGTATTATGTATGACCAATAAATTATATGTACGATGCAATATCAATGATTTAATGTACATGCTTATTAGGCATGTGGTGAATAATGTAATGCACGGTTATACATACAATTTATATATGTATGTATGGAACGCATGTATTTATTGATGTGACAGTGCAGGCATGCACAAAATATATGACATGTATGTGATAAAATGGGTTGTTTTAGTACTGACATTGTACTGTAGTTTTATGAATGTCTTATAACATATTTCAGGGAATAGTTTATATAGAATTTCAGCTTTGGGTGCTGGTGGTGAAGTTTAGGGCTTCTTCCTTGAGTCTTAGGGAGGTGTGTCATTCTCCTTTTCTGGTTTACAAGACCAGGGTATTGTGTTATACTACAACTCTTCACTTTAGAAATTTGTTTTCAATGATAGTAGTTACTGGTATTAACACTAGGATTAAAAAAAAGTATAAAATAGATGCAAGTTGTCCGATAATGTATGGATGTTCTACCGGTTGTCCTCCAATTCATGTTAGTGTTAGTAAGTCTGCTACTAACATTCAAAATAAGAGTTGGCTGAAAGGTCGGAATATCATGCTTCACTGTTTGTATGTGTGGAGTATTGGAATAAATGCCAGGGTTAGGACTGAGAGTAATAGGGCTAAGACTCCAACTAGTTTGTTAAGGATTGATCGTAGGATTGTATACATGAATAGAAAGTACCATTCTGGCTTGATATGAGGTGGTGTATTGAGTGTGTTTCCTGGGGTGTAGTTGTCAGGGTCTCCTAACAAGTCAGGTGAGAATAGGGCTAGTATTAGTGAGGCTAGAATTAGTAGTAGGGCGCCTAGGATATCTGCTTGTGTAATAGGGGTGGAATGGGATTTTGTCTGTGTTGAATGGGATTCCTGTGGGGTTGTTGGATCCTGTTTCATGAAGAAATAGTAGGTGGACGGCTGCTAGCACTGTGATGATGAAAGGGAGAATGAAGTGGAAGGCAAAGAACCGTGTGAGTGTTGCTTTATCTACAGAAAAGCCACCTCAAATTCATTTGACAAGGGTGGTGCCAACATATGGGATTGCTGAGAGTAGGTTTGTGATGACTGTTGCGTCTCAGAATATTTGTCCTCAAGGTAGTGCGTAACTTATGAATGCGGTAGATATGACTCTAAGTAGTAGGATGATTCTAATGTTTCATGTTTCTTGAAAGGTGTAGGACCCATAGTATAGGCCACGTCCTACGTGAGTGTAGAGGCAGGTAGAGAATATGGAAGCTCCGTTTGCATGTATATATCGAATATTTCATCCATAGTTGACGTCTCGGCAGATGTGTGTTACTGATGAGAAGGCAGTTGTTGTGTCTGGTGTGTAGTGTATTGCTAGGAATAGGCCTGTTAGGATTTGTAGGATCAGGCAGATGCCTAGTAAAGAGCCAAAGTTTCATCATGACGAGATGTTTGACAGGGTTGGGAGGTCAATGAATGTGCTGTTGACGATCTTCATCAGCGGGTAGTTTTTTCGAATGTTGGCCATTGGTGTTCTTATAGTTGAATGACCATGATTATTCTTCATGTCATTGGTCATGGTTGGAGTCCATGTGAGAATAATAATGACATACATTGTATTTATTTTAAGTATTATTTTTGTGATTAGTTCTGTGGGGGTTTCTTCAAAACCTTTGCCTATTTATGGGGGTTTAGGGTTGATTGTGAGTGGTGGTGTTGGGTGTGGGATTGTGTTGAATTTTGGTGGCTCACTTTTAGGTCTGATAGTGTTTTTGATTTATATAGGGGGAATGTTAGTCGTGTTTGGTTATACAACAGCTGTAGCCACTGAGTATCCTGAGGTTTGAGTTTCTAATAAGGTTGTCTTGGGGGCATTTCTTTTAGGGTTAATAGTAGAGTTTTTAATGGTATTTTATATTTTGAAGGATGAGGAGGTGGGAATTGTGTTTAAGTTCAATGGGTTGGGGGACTGAGTTATTTATGATACTGGTGATTCTGGTTTTCTAAGTGAGAAGGCTATAGGGATTGCAGCCTTATATAGTTATGGTACTTAGTGATTGTTACTGTGGTTGGTCATTGTTTATTGGTGTTGTGGTTATTATGGAGATTACTTGGGGTAATTAAATAAGGGTATGCTAAGGGTGAGGGTGATGAGAAATGATGGGAAGTATAGTTTAATAAGGTCTTTGTGGTTTGAGATTAGCGTGGAGGATTTTAGTTGAATGAGGGATGTGGTTTTTAGTAAGATAGTTTCTAATCCGATTAAATATAGAAGAGAGGATGCTAATTTTTGGCTCATTAATAAGTTTAGATAAGGGGGTAGGTGGTGTATAATGGTGGGGGAATATCCTAGGAGAGTCGAGAATTTAAAGGAGTTTGAGGGGTAGGTATATTTTAAGTTTTGTGTGTTGAGGTTAATTTCGAGTGCTAGCACGAAGCCCAGAGTTGTTACTATAAAGGCAGTTAGTTTTACGTGCAGAGGTATGGTTATTAGGGGGATGGCTGTTGGGGGAATGTTGTTGGAGATGATGAATCCAGCAAAGATACCTCCGATTAGTAGGCGTTTGATAGAGTTAATTAGGAGGGGGTTGTTTTCATTGATAGGAGCTGAGGGGGAAAAGCGGGGTTGTCCCAGTAGTGAGAAGAAGATAATGTGAGTGCTATAAGATGGCTGTGAGGGAGGTGGCAGTTAGAGTTATTAATAGGGCTCAGGCCTTGTTATAAGACGTGTTGGCGGTTTCAATGATCAGGTCTTTAGAATAAAAACTGGTGAGGAAAAGCATTCCTGTCAGTGCTAGGCATCCAATGATAAGGGCTGTTGCAGTAAAAGGTAAGGTCTTGAATAGGCCTCCTATTTTTCGAATATCTTGTTTGTTGTTTAAGCTGTGGATAATAGATCCAGAGCACATGAATAGTGTGGCTTTGAAGAAAGCATGTGTACAAATATGCAAGAAGGTTAGATAGGGCTGGTTGATGCTGATTGTTACCATCATTAGGCCTAATTGGCTTGAGGCAGAGAAAGCAATAATTTTTTTAATATCATTTTGGGTGAGAGCGCATATAGCTGTGAATAGAGTGGTAAGGGCTCCTAAGCATAACGTTATTGTTTGAATAAGTTTATTGTTTTCTGTTAGGGGGTAAAATCGGATAAGTAGGAAGACCCCTGCTATGACTATTGTGCCTCAGTGGAGTAGGGCTGATACGGTCATGGGACCTTCTATTGCTGAGGGGAGTCAGGGGTGAAGTCCAAGTTGAGCTGATTTTCCGGCTGCGGCTAATACAAGTCCTGTAAGGGGGAGGTTGAAAGAGTAGGTCGAGTATAAAACTTTGTTGTAGGTCTCATGCGTTTGAGTTAGATAGAAATCATGCTATTGATATAGTGAATCCGATAACCCTGATGCAGTTATATAAGATTGCTTGGAGGGCAGCTGTGTTTGCGTCTGCTCGTCCATATCATCACCCGATGAGTAGGAAAGATATGATTCCGACTCCCTCTCACCCAGTGAAAAGCTGGAAGAGATTGTTGGCAGTAACAAAGATTAGTATGGGAATGAGGAAGAGGAGTAGGAAAGAGGAAGAGAGTAGAATTGATTAATGTAAGGATCTAAATGTATGTATCATATTGAGAATTCTATGATAGATCATGTAATAAACAATGCTACTAGTACATATATTATTGAGAAGTAATCTATTTTGAAGCTGAGCATTAATTTAAGGGTTTGGATGGTGATCCAATGTCAGTTTGAAATGATTATTTCTTGGCCTGTGTGAAGGAATATTATCATTGGGATTAGGCTTGTAATAAAAGCACATGAAACAGTATTTTTTACATATGATGGGTATTTATCACAGAATCAGGATAATTAGTACTCAACATCAAAAAAACAAACAACCTGATTAAAAATGGGAAAAGGACATGAATAGACATTTGTCCAAAGAAAACATACAGATGGCCAATAAACACATGAAAAGATGCTTAACATTGGTAATCATCAGAGCAATGCAAATTAAAACCACAACGAGATATTATTCACACCTGTTAGAATGGCTATCATCAAAAAGAACACAAATAACAAATGTTGTCAAGGATGTGGAGAAAAGGGAACAGTGTACACTGTTGGTGGGAATGTAACTTGGTTCAGCCACTGTGGAAAACAGTATGGCAATTCCTAAATAAACTAAAACTAGAACTACCATATATACTGAGTATATGTCTGAAAAAAAAAGAAAACACTAATTCCAAAGGGTACTTGCACCCCAATGTTCATAGCAGCATTATTTACAGTTCCCAAGATATGGAAGCAAACTAAGTGTTCATCAACAGATGAATGGATAAAGAAGATGTGATATATACATAGAATGGAATACTACTCAGCCACTAAAAAGAATGAAATTTGCAGCAACATGGTTGAACTTGGAGGGTATTATTTCACTGAAATAAGTCAGACAGAGAAAGACAAATACTGTATGTTATCATTTATATTTGGAATCTAAAAAATAAAACTAACTAGTGAATATAACAACAAAGAAACAGATGCACAGATATAGAGAACAATTTTGTGGTTACCAGTGGGGAAGGGTGGGGGGGAAGGGCAAAATGGGGGTAGGGGATTAAGAGGTACAAACTACTATGTATAAAATAAATAAACTACAAGGATATATTGTACAGCACAGGGTTTATAGCCAATATTTTATGATAACTATAAATAGAGTATAATCTTTCAAAATTGTGAATCACTACGTTGTACCCTTGGAATTTATATCATAAGTCAACTATACCTCAATAAAAAATAAGACAATGAACAAACATAACAAAACAGAAATAGAGTCATAGATAACAGAGAACAAACGGGTGTTTGCCAGAGGGAATGCAGGTAGGGAGAATGAAAGAAATAAGTGAGTGAGATCAAGAGGTACAAACTTCCAGCTGCACAGGAAATGAGTCATGGGTATGAAATGTACAGTGTGGGGAATATTGGCAATAACTATATAATATCTTTGGTGACATTGTAACTAGACTTATTCTGGTGATCACTTTGAAATGTATAGAAATAACGAATCACTATGTTGTGTATCAGGAACTAACATAATGTTGTAGGTCAATTATGCTTCAAAACAAACATAGAAAAAGAGATCAGATTTGTAGTTACCAGAGGCGGGGGGGTGGGAGGAGGTGGAATTGGAGGAAGGTGGTCAAAAGGTACAAACTTCCAGATACAAGGTAAATAAGTGCTAGGGATATCATTTATAACATGATAAATGTAATTAACATTTCTGTATGTAAAATAAGAAAGTTGTTTAGAGAGTAAATCCTCAGTTCTCATCACAAGAATAAATTTTTTTTTCTATTTCTTTAATTTTCTACCTATATGAGATGATGGATGTTCATTAAACTTATTATGATAATCACTTCGTGATATATGTAAATCAAATTATTATTCTGTATACCTTAAACTTATACAGTGCTGTATGTCAATTATACTTCAATAAAACTGGAAGAAAAAGAAATCAGGGGACTTCCCTGGTGGCACAGTTGTTAAGAATCTTCCTGCCAGTGTAGGGAACACAGGTTTGAGCCCTGGTCCAGGAAGATCCCACATGCCGCAGAGTAACTAACCCCGTGTGCCAGAACTACTGAACCTGCACTCTAAAGCCCAAGAGCCACAACTACTGAGACTGCGTGCTATAACTACTGAAACCCTTGCACCCTAGAGCCTGCACACCTCAACTACTGAGCCCATGTGCCACTACCACTGTAATGTCCATGCACTCTAAGGCTAACGTGCCACAACTACTTAGCCCACGTGGTGCAACTACTAAAGCCCATGCACCTAGAGGCCATGCTCCACAAGAGAAGCCACTGCAATGAGAAACCTGTGCTCCACAACGAAGAGAAGCCCCCACTCGCCACAGCTAGAGAAAGCCCATGCACAGCAACGAAGACCCAAGGCAGCCAAAAAAAAAAAAAAAAAAAAACGAACTGTCTTGAGGGGAGCTGGTTTTAAAAAAAGAAAAAGAAATCAGTATGAGATGTCACCTCATGGCTGTTAGAATGACCATCATCAAAAGACAAGGGATAAGAATTTCTTGTGTGAATGTGGAGAAAAGGGAACATTTGTGCACTGTTGGTGGGAATGTAAATTGGTATAGCTCATATGGAAAACAGTATGGAGGCTCCTCAAAAAATTAAAAACAGAACTACTGTATGATCCAGCAATTCTACTTCTGGGAATATATCCAAAGAAAATGAAAACATTAGCTCAAAAATATATCTGCACCCCATGTTCATAGCAGCATTATGTACAATAGCCAAGACAGGTAAACAATCTAATGTCTACCAATGGACCAATGGATAAAGAAGTCATGATATATAGATATATACTATAGATAGATAGTATATATATATATATATATATATATATATATATATAGTATGAAATATTATTCAGCCATGAAAATGAGGAAGTCCTACCATTTGCAACAACATGGACAGATGGTGAAGGCACTATACTGAGCAAAATAAGTCAGACAGAGAAAGACAAATAGTGTATGATCTCACTTGTATGTGGAATCTTTTTATATTTTATATATTCATTATATATATATTTTATATATATAAAAAAACAAACTCATAGAAAAAAGGAATCAGACTTGTGGTTACCATAGGCAGAGGTTCAAGGGAGAGAAACTGTAGGAAGGTGGTAGAAAGGTATAAACTTCCAGTTATAAGATAAATAGGTACTAGGATGTAATGTACAACATGATGCCTATAGTTAACACTGCTGTGTGATGTATAGGAAAGTTGTTAAGAGTATATCCTATGAGTTCTCATTACAAAAAGAAAATATTCCCCTTTCTCTTTTTTTTTCTTTCTTTTCTTTTATTGTATCTTTATGAGAAGATGGATATTCACTAAACCTATTGTAGTAATCATATTACAATATATGTAAATCAAACTATCATGCTCTATGCCTAAAACTTATACAGTGATGTATGTCAATTATTTCTCAATAAAACTGGAAAAAATTACAATCATTTAGCTTTGTAAGAAATGGCAGAATGTAGCCTTAATAATGGTCTTCAGACTTGAAACGTTTTTGCCAAAACAGTAACAATTTTGAATCTCTCTTGGGTACAGAACAAGAAATGTTTTTGAATGCTCAGTGTTAGCAAATACACCCGCCACTTTTCCTTGTGACCCTTTGCACAAAATAGTCTGATGTTCTTATCTGTAGTTTTCTTGGTCTGTATATTAACTGATGCTTATTGGCCTTCTCAATGTAAGGATATTCATGAAGAAAAAGTGATTTCTAATCTGCTTCCCCCTTATACTACTGTATTATGGAATACAAAAGATAATGATAAGGAATGTTGGTGTGTGAGCTCCATGCTGAAAGCCTGCATTTTGACAGCCAGGAAGAACCTTGTTAAAGGCTATTTCTAGCACTAAAAAGAAAACTCAGGCTGAGACCTCCCATAGAAGACCTTCTCTCTTGACTTATGAGAGGACTGACTGGGCCACACCCCAACAGGGGGCTTGAGAAAACTTTTGTCTTTTTACTCAGGATCATGAAGAGAAAGAGTCCACACAGCTGCCATATTGGAAGAGAAAAAAAGGAATGCTTCCGTTGATGACTTGTATGTCTCTTTACAGGCATACATGTCATCAAGACTGCCCACAGCCCTCATAGATTGGAGGGGAAAAGCAGTCTCTGGTCAAATGTGGCTGCATAAGATAATAAAGTGCATAAAATAATCGAGTCCATAAAATGTGTCAGTCTTTCACCAAAAGTGTAATGCACATTATTGCTTCCGGTCCTGTCAATAAAACCTCAGGAAGTAGAACCTACTCCCACTTTATTACGGGTGAGAAAGCTGAAACTCAAAATAGCTAATTAACTTAAAGTCACAGCCAGAAAGAATTTAAACTGAGATTTAAGAACATGATTGTCTTCTTAACCACACTATATGGCTCCCCTGATTCACAGGGACTCTAATCAGAACACTCCGCCAGGAAAGCTGCTAGAGCAGGACACAGGCTACAGGGTCAGCATGCACCAGCTCTCATGGAAAGGAAGCACAAGGTTACCTTGACTTCCAACAGCAAAGCAGAGATTAAAAAGTAAGTATTGAGCTTCCCCTGGCCTGAGGCCCCTGCAAAATTCAAACCCTGTGTAAGGCCAGAGTGAAGAATTAAAGCCCCTAGGACTACGATCATGGATAAGAAATCAGCATGCAGCAGCCTAAGTTAAGTATTGTGGAGTGAAATGTCCAGGCTGACATAAGGCTTAAGCCAACTCTGAAAAAACAGGAATAGAACTGAGTTTAGACCTGTTTGGATCAGCATCACAGACTCTTTAAAAATAGAGGGTATCCACAGAAGAGTAACATTGGTCAGGACCTCACTACCCCAAGGACAGGGCCTTTCTGTCCTATGCTCTCACTTTAAGTTGCTATATGTGGGTGAATACAGCCAAGTCAGTGTGTTTAGCTATCAAATCAAGGCAAGGTTCTGTGTATTCCCTTTAGAGAAGAAGATTTGGTCTTCTGCAGAGCCGTCTTAGTTCTAATGGAGCTGATGTAAACATAAAAGAGATGACATTTATAATAATCTGCACCATTTGGAGTAAAGGTACAAATATTGCAAATTAACATATATATATGCAAACCCAAATGCAAGAGCACCAGTTTTCTTACCCAACAGTTTTTTTTTTAACATCTTTATTTGTTTACAATCTTGTGTTAGTTTCTGCTGTAGAACAAAGTGAATCAGCTATACATATACGTATATCCCCTTATCCCCTCCCTCTTGCGTCTCTCTCCCACCCTCCCTATCCCACTCCTTTAGGTGGTCACAAAGCCTGAGCTGATCTCCCTGTGCTATGCAGCTTCTTCCCAAGAGCTATCTTTTTTACATTTGGTAGTGTATATATTTCAATGCTACTCTCTCACTTCGTCCCAGCTTACACGTCCCCTTCCCCGTGTCCTTAAGTCCATTCCCTACGTCTGCATCTTTATTCCCATCATGCCCTTAGGTTCGTCAGAACTTTTTTTTTTTCTGGATTCCATATATATGTGTTAGCATACGGTACTTGCTTTTCTCTTTAGGACTTACTTCACTCTGTATGACAGACTCTAGGTCCATCCACCTCACTACAAATAACTCAATTTCGTTTCTTTTTTATTTTTAACATCTTTATTGGAGTATAATTGCTTTACAATGGTGTGTTAGTTTCTGTTGTATAACAAAGTGAATCAATTATACATATACATATGTCCCCATATCTCTACCTTCTTGCATCTCCCTCCCTCCCACACTCCCTATCCCACCCCTCTGGTGTCACAAAGCACCGAGCTGATCTCCCTGTGTTATGCGGCGTCTTCCCACTAGCTACCTATTTTACATTTGGTAGTGTATATATGTCCATGCCACTGTCTCACTTTGTGCCAGCTTACTCTTCCCCCTCCCCGTATCCTCAAGTCCATTCTCTAGTAGGTCTGCATCTTTATTCCCGTCTTGCCCCTAGGTTCTTCTGACCACTGTTTTTTCTTTTTCCTTTTTTTAGATTCCATATATATGTGTTAGCATACGGTATTTGTTTTTCTCTTTCGGATTTATTTCACTCTGTATGACAATCTCTAGGTCCATCCACCTCACTACAAATAACTCAGTTTCGTTCCTTTTTATGGCTGAGTAATATTCCATTTTATATATGTGCCACATCTTCTTTCTCCATTCATCTGTCGATGGACACTTAGGTTGCTTCCACGTCCTGGCTATTGTAAATAGTGCTGCAATGAATATTGTGGTACATGTCTCTTTTTGAATTATGGTTTTATCAGGGTATATGCCCAGTAGTGGGATTGCTGGGTCATATGGTAGTTCTATTTTTAGTTTTTTAAGGAACTTCCATACTGTTCTCCATAGTGGCTGTATCAATTTACATTCCCACCAACAGTGCAAGGGAGTTCCCTTTTTGCCACACCCTCTCCAGCATTTATTGTTGTAGAATTTTTGATGATGGCCATTCTGACCGGTGTGAGGTGACACCTCATTGTACTTTTGATTTTCATTTCTCTAATGATTAGTGAGGTTGAGCGTCCTTTCACGTGTTTGTTGGCAATCTGTATATCTTCTTAGAGAAATGTCTATTTAGGTCTTCTGCCCATTTTTGGATTGGGGTGTGTGTTTTTTTTGATATTGGCCGCATGAGCTGCTTGTATATTTTGGAGATTAATCCTTTGTCAGTTGCTTTGTTTGCAAATATTTTCTCCCATTCTGAGAGTTGTCTTTTTGTCTTGTTTATGGTTTCCTTTGCTGTGCAAAAGCTTTTAAGTTTCATTAGGTCCCATTTGTTTATTTTTGTTTATAATTCCATTTCTCTAGGAGGTGGCTCAAAAGGGATCTTGCTGTGATTTATGTCATAGAGTTTTCTGCCTATGTTTCCTCTAAGAGTTTTATAGTGTTTGGGCTTACACTTAGATCTTTTTTTTTTTGTGGTACGCGGGCCTCTCACTGCTGTGGCCTCTCCCGCTGCGGGGCACAGGCTCCGGACACGCAGGCTCAGCAGCCACGGCTCACGGGCCCAGCCACTTTGCGGCATGTGGGATCTCCCCAGACTGGGGCACGAACCCGAGTCCCCCACATCGGCAGGCAGACTCTCAACCACTGTGCCACCAGGGATGCCCACATTTAGATCTTTAACCCATTGTGGGTTTATTTTTGTACACAGTGTTAGGGAGTGTTCTAATTTCATTCTTTTACATGTAGCTGTCCAGTTTTCACAGCACCACTTATTGAAGAGGCTGTCTTTTCTCAATTGTATACTCTTGCCCCCTTTGACAAAGATAAGGTGACCATATGTGTGTGGGTTTATCTCTGGGCTTTCTATCCTGTTCCACTGATCTATATTTCTGTTTTTGTGCCAGTACTATACTGTCTTGATTACTGTAGCTTTGTAGTATAGTCTGAAGTCTGGGAGCCTGATTCCTCCAGCTCTGTTTTTCGTTCTCAAGATAGCTTTGGCTATTCAGGGTCTTTTGCGTTTCCATAGAAACTGTGAAATTTTTGTTCTAGTTCTGTGAAAAATGCCATTACTAGTTTGATAGGGATAGCATTGAATTTGCTTTGGGTAGTATAGTCATTTTCACAATGTTGATTTTTCCAATCCAAGAACATGGTATATCACTCCATATATTTGTGTCATCTTTAATTTCTTTCATCAGTGTGTTACAGTTTTCTGCATACAGGTCTTTTGTCTCCTTATGTAGGATTATTCCTAAGTATTTTATTCTTTTAGTTTCAGTGGTAAATGGGAGTGTTTCCTTAATTTCTCTTTCAGAATTTTCATCGTTAGTGTATAGGAACGCAAGAGATTTCTGTGCATGAATTTTGAATGCTACTACTTTACCAAATTCATTGATTAGCTCTAGTAGTTTTCTGGTAGCATCTTTAGGATTCTCTATGTATGGTATCAAGTCATCTGCAAACAATGACAGTTTTACTTCTTCTTTTCTGATTTGTTTTCCTTTTATTTCTTTTACTTGCCTGATTGCTGTGGCTAAAAATCCCAAAACTATGTTGAATAATAGCGGTGAGAGTGGGCAACCCTGTCTTGTTCCTGATCTTAGAGGAAATGGTTTAAGTTTTTCACCATTGAGAGCGACGTTGGCTGTGGGTTTGTCATATATGGCTTTTAATATGTTGATGTATGTTCCTTCTATGCCTACTTTCTAGAGAGTTTTTATCATAAATGGGTGTTGAATTTTGTCAAAAGCTTTTTCTCATCTATTGAGATTATCATATGGTTTTTGTCCTTCAAGTTGTTAATATGATGTATCACATTGATTAATTTGCATATACTGAAGAATCTTTGCATCCCTGGAATAAACCCAACTTGATCATGGTGTATGATACTTTTAATGTGCTATTGGATTCTGTTTGGTAGTATTTTGTTGAGGATTTTTGCATCTATGTTCTTCAGTGATATTGGCCTGTAGTTTTCTTTTCTTGTGACACCTTTGTCTGGTTTTGGTATCAGGGTGATGGTGGCCTCGTAGAATGAGTTTGAGAGTGTTCCTCCCTCTGCTATATTTTGGAAGAGCTTGAGAAGGATAGGTGTTAGCTCTTCTCTAAATGTTAGATACAATTCATCTGTGAAGCCATCTGGTCCTGGACTATTGTTTGTTGGAATGTGATTTTTAATCACAGTTTCAATTTCATTGTTCGTGATTGGTCTGTTTGTATTTTCTATTTCTTCCTGGTTCAGTCTCAGAAGGTTGTGCTTTTCTAAGAATTTATCCATTTCTTCCAGGTTGTCCATTTTATTGGCATATAGTTGCTTGTAGTAATCTCTCATGATCCTTTGTATTTCTTCATTGTCAGTTGTTACTTCTCCTTTTTCATTTCTAATTCTGTTGCTTTGAGTCTTTTCCCATTTTTTTTGATGAGTCTGGCTAATGGTTTATCAATTTTGTTTATCTTCTCAAAGAACCAGCTTTCAGTTTTATTGATCTTTGCTATTGTTTCCTTCATTTCTTTTTCATTTATTTCTGATCTGATCTTTATGATTTCTTTCCTTCTGCTAATTTTTGGGGGTTTTTTGTTCTTTTTTCTCTAATTGCTTTAGGTGTAAGGTTAGATTGTTTATTTGAGATTCTTCTTGTTTCTTGAGGTAGGCTTGTATTCCTATAAACTTCCCTCTTAGAACTCCTTTTACTGCATCCCATAGGTTTTGGATCATTGTGTTTTCATTGTCATTTGTCTCTAGGTATTTTTTGATTTCCTCTTTGAATTCTTCAGTGATATCCTGGTTATTTAGTAGTGTATTGCTTAGCCTACATTTGTTTCTATTTTTTACAGTTTTTTCCTGTAACTGATAGCTAGTCTCATAGAATTGTGGTCAGAAAAGATATTTGATAATGGTTTCAATTTTCTTAAATTAACCAACACTTGATTTGTGACCCAAGATATGATCTATCTTGGAGAATGTTCCATGAGCACATGATAAGAAAGTGTATTCTGTTGTTTTTCGATGGAATATTCTATAAATATCAATTAAGTTCATCTTGTCTAATGTGTCATTTAAAGCTTGTGTTTTCTTATTTATTTTCATTTTGGATGATCTGTGCATTGGTGAAAGGGGTGTGTTGAAGTTCCCTAGTGTTATTGTGTTACTGTTGATTTCCCTTTTATGGCTGTTAGCATTTGCCTTATGTATTGAGGTGCTCTTATGTTGGGTGCATAAATATTTACAATTGTCGTATCTTTTTCTTGGATTGATCATAATGTAGTGTCCTTCTTTGTCTCTTGTAATAGTCTTTATTTTAAAGTCTATTTTGTCTGATATAAGAATTGCTACTCCAGCTTTCTTTTGATTTCCATTTGCATGGAATATCTTTTTCCATCACCTCACTTTCAGTCTGTATGTGTCCTTAGGTGTGAAGTGGGTCTCTTGAAGATAGCATATATATGGGTCTTGTTTTTGTATCCATTCAGCCAGTCTATGTCTTTTGGTTGGAGCATTTAATCCATTTATATTTAAGGTAATTATCGATATGTATGCTCCTATTACCATTTTCTTAATTGTTTTGGGTTTGTTATTGTATGTCTTTTCTTTCTCTTTGTTTCCTGCCTAGAGAAGTTCCTTTAGCATTTGTTTTAAAGCTGGTTTGGTGGTGCTGAATTCTCTTAACTTTTGCTTGTCTGTAAAACTTTTAATTTCTCCTTCAAATCTGAATGAGATCCTTGCTGGTTGAGTAATCTTGGTTGTAGGTTTTTCCCTTTCATCACTTTAGATATGTCCTGCCACTCCCTTCAGGGTTGCAGAGTTTCTGCTGAAAGATCTGCTGTTAACCTAATGGGGATTCCCTTGTATGTTATTTGCTGCTTTTCCCTTGCTGCTTTTAATATTTTTTCTTCATTTTTAATTTTTGATAGTTTGATTAATACGTGTCCAGGTGTGTTTCTCCTTGGCTTTATCCTGTATGGGACTCTGTGCTTCCTGGACTTGATTGACTATTTCCTTTCCTATGTCAGGGATGTTTTCAACTATAATCTCTTCAAATATTTTCTCAGTCCCTTTCTTTTTCTCTTCTTCTTCTGGGACCCCTATAATTTGAATGTTGGTGTGTTTAATGTTTTCCCAGAGGTCTCTGAGACTGTCCTCGATTCTTTTAATTCTTTTTTCTTTATTCTGCTCTGCAGTAGTTATTTCCACTCTTTTATCTTCCAGGTCACTTATCCATTCTTCTGCATCAGTTATTCTGCTATTGATTCCTTCTAGAGAATTTTCAGTTTCATTTATTGTGTTGTTCATCATTGTTTGCTGTTTAGTTCTTCTAGGTCCTTGTTAAACATTTCTTGTATTTTTTCCATTCTATTTCCAAGATTTTGGATCATCTTTATTATCATTACTCTGAATTCTTTCTCAGGTAGACTGCCTATTTCCTCTTCATTTGTTTGGTCTGGTGCGTTTTTACCTTGTTCCTTCAACTACTGCGTATTTCTCTGTCTTCTCTTTTTGTTTAACTTACTGTGTTTGGGGTCTCCTTTTCGCAGGCTGTGCGTTCGTAGTTCCTATTGTTTTTGGTGTCTGTCCCCAGTGGGTGAGGTTGGTTCAGTGGCTTGTGTATGTTTCCTGGTGGAGGGGACTGTGCCTGTGTTCTGGTGGGTGGGGCTGGATCTTGTCTTTCTGCTGGGCAGGGCCATGTCCGGTGGTGTGTTTTGGAGTATCTGTGAACTTAGTATGATTTTATGCAGCCTCTCTGCTAGTGGAGGGGGGTTGTGTTCCTGTCTTGCTAGTTGTTTGGCATAGGGTGTCCAGCACTGGAGCTTCCTGACCACGGATTGGAGCTGGGTGTTAGCATTGAGGCAGAGATATCTGGGAGAACTCTCATCGTTTGATATTATGTGGGGCTGGGAAGTCTTTGGTGGTCCAATGTCCTGAACTTAGCTGTCCTACCTCAGAGGCTCAGGCTTGACACCAGGCCGGAGCACCAAGACCCTGTCAGCCACACAGCAACAACAACTCTGTCAATATGTTTTCATCCACCAAATGAGCAATGCCAATGTGGGACCCAGGACCACTCACTCAGTGCAAGAATCCCAGGTTCAGGCAGGGGACAGGCAGAGTGCAGGTAATATCTGGATATTGCTTGATATCACTCCTTCATTCATTCAGTCAGTATTTGTTGAGAACAAAGTGTTGGATGCTTTTCTAGGACGTTTACAGACTGTTCTCAGTGGATTTACCTTCTTTGCTGAGCTTCAAAGCTTCCACGATCTTGGCAGCTGGGAAGTGAAAGGCAGAGGGAGGGAATGCAGGGCAGGAGCAACTCCTGGCCCTGTGCCCACAGGGGTGGCTGCCTGAGGGACCCTCTTGCCCTTGCAATAGTTGCAACCACCGTCCACTCTTTAGCCTTTGTATATTTTCAGTTCAGAGCTCTGGACATACTGTTGCCATCTTCCCTGCCAATAGGACTTCATTTACACCCTAAATGTTTTCAACTGGAGAGAACACTGAACTATATCTTTGCTCAGTAGGGTGACTTCATTTGAGGCATTAACAGGAATATCTTTTTATCCAAAGAAGCACACCTGGAAGCTTTGTTCTTCATCTGAACAAATAAGTCCTATGAAAATGACTTATTCTTGCTTTTTGGTTTATAAAACCTAACATTACTCTTCTATCTTAAAGTGAATATATTTTGAAGCCAAAGCCATTGCAGTTAGTATGATGCAAGTTTATAGGCTTAGGGTGAAGTTTAGATGGAAGGCTCACTTCTGTCATCTCACTGTGCCCAGGCCAGGACAAGGAAGCAATAAACCCATAAACTCATTTGTCTAATAGGAGCTGATTTTGAATTTATTATTGAGAATAATCATAATGCTTTAGTCTTAAAAATTATATATTTCACATTTCCACCACATATATTGCTTTATGTGATTTTACAAAGGTTAATTGGAGGTTAATTGAATCAACAAATGAATACGTGAGTTCCTCCTAACTATAAAGCACAATACCCAGTATTATTAAGGACACATTATTCACTCTCATATTCCTGGCAAAAATTGCCAATACCTATAAAACTTAAAATTACATATCTTTTGATCAGCAATTGAATTCCTAGGAATTCATACTACAGATGCATTAGTACATATATCAAATAGCATGTGTAAGATGATTCATGCAGCAGGATTTGTACTAGCTAAAGATTAGTGCTATTGATCATCAGTAAGTATTGGTTATACAAATTAAACAAAAGACAAGACATGGAAGCAACCTAAGTGTCTATCAATAGATGAATGGATAAAGAAAATGTGGTATATATACACAATAGGATATTATTCAGCCATAAGAAAAAGAATGAGGGACTTCCCTGGTGGTCCAGTGGTTAAGACTCCATGCTTCCACTGCAGGGAGCACAGGTTCAATCCCTGGTCAGGTAACTAAGATCCCACATGCCACACAGTGCGGCCAAATAAAAAAAAAATAATAATAATAAAATAAAATAAATAAGTCATGGGAATGTAATGTTCAGCAAATGACTATAGTTAATAATACTGTATTGTGGGGACTTCCCTGGTGGTCCAGTGGTAAAGAATCCACCTTCCAATGCAGGGGATGCAGGTTCAATCCCTGGTCAGGGAACTAGATCCCACATGCCACGGGGCAACTAAGCCTGAGCACCACAACTGCTGAGCTCGTGCACCTCAACAAGAAAGCTCATGTGCCACTAACTGCAGACCCCACGTGCCCTGAAGCCCATGCAACCACAACTAGAGAGAAGCCCACGCACCGAAACAAAAAAGATCCCACGTGCCTCAACGAAGATCCCACGTGCCTCAACTAAGACCTGGTGCAGCCAAAAAAAAAGAAAATAAATAAATAACATTTAAAAAAGAAAAAAGAAAAACTATCACAAACAATTTTTTTAATTAAAAAAAATACTGTATTGCATATTTGAAATTTGCTAAGTAAGTAGATCTTGAGTTCTCATCACAAGAAAATAACTTTGTAACTATGGTGACGGATGCTAACTAAACTTATTGTGGTAATCACTTCACAATATACAAATATCAAAACATTATGTGTACACCTGAAACTAATATAAAGTTATATGTCAATTATATTTCAACTAAAACAGAAAATAAAGTTACAGCTTTCATGAGATTATAAAAAAGAATGAGGGTGCTCTTCCCGTACTGACTAGTAACTTTGCCAAGATATAATGTTAAATAAGAAAGAAAGATGCAGAACAGTCTGTATAGCATGTCATTATTAGTGTTATATATGATGTATTTGAAAAGATACAAAAGAAACTTATAGCAATGGTTGTCTTCTGGAAAAAAACTGGACCTATCTAAATGCCTCAAATTTGATCCATAGGCTTTTGATGTTGATCCTGGGATATGATGGCCAAATGGCTGAGGTCAGAGGTCTCATTATGTATTAAAGATTTACCTTTCTCATTCTCAGAGTTCCTGGTACATGCCTCTTCCCTTGGGTGGATTCTTGGCTTTTCTCTCAGCATGGTCCCCAAACACCAGTCTTCACTTCCACCCCAAGCAAAGAAACCGAGACTGACTCCTGCCTCCAGGCCAGAGGAAACGTCTGCTTCTCTGAACTTGCTGAAGGAAGAAAAAGAACTGCAAGAAGCAATTGAACGTATTGATGAAGTACAAAATGAAACAGACAGACTTAACGAACAAGCTAGTGAGGAGATTTTGAAAGTAGAACAGTAATATAACATACTCTACCAACCATTTTTTCAGAAGAGGTCAAAATTGATTGGCAAAATCCCAAATTTGGGGGTAATGACATTTGTTAACCATCCACAAGTGTCTGCACTGCTTGGGAAGGAGGATGAAGTTTAAAATAACACTTTTAAAAAAAATTCTCTCCTAGTGAAAAAATTAAAAATAATAGTTATGTTTCTAGTGAAAAGTAATTGATGTCTTATTTCTATTCATGCCTCTTTAATATTTTTTACATGTGGGAAATCCCAATTTACTTTCCAATGTTCCAGCCAATTGGCAATTTAACCAGTCTTTGAATGGCTTCCAGGTCCTTTCCATCTTGTGCTGAATCCCAGTGGTGTCTAAAAGAAATCATTCCCTTCTTGCTTGCATGTGCATCCTGTCAATTTTTCTGGGAACAATATTTTGTAAAACCAATGTAAGTGCAGGAATTCCTTGGCTGTCCAGTGGTTAGGACTCCATGCTTTCACTGCCAAGGGCCCGGGTTCAATCCCTGGTCAGGGAACTAAGATTCTGCAAGCGATGGGGCATGGTCAAAAAAAAATTCAATGTAAATACATGTCTTTAAATGTTAAAATGTGATGGAAAATAGACTGCCTGAGAGAAAATAAGACTGCAAATAAGAAGACATACAGATGGCCAACAAACACATGAAAGGATGCTCAACGTCACTAATCATTAGAGAAATGAAAATCAAAACTACAATGAGGTATCACTTCACACCAGTCAGAATGGCCATCATCAAAATATCTACAAACAATAAATGCTGGAGAGGGTGTGGAGAAAAGCGAACCCTCTTGCACTGTTGGTGGGAATGTAAATTAATACGGCCACTATGGAGAACAGTATGGAAGTTCCTTAAAAAACTAAAAATAGAACTACCATACGATCCAGCAATCCCACTACTGGGCATATACCCCGAAAAAACCATAATTCAAAAAGAGTCATGTACCACAATGTTCACTGCAGCTCTATTCACAATAGCCAGGACATGGAAGCAACCTAAGTGTCCATCGACAGAGGAATGGATAAAGATGTGGCACATATATACAATGGAATATTACTCAGCCATAAAAGGAAATGAAATTGAGTTATTTGTAGTGAGGTGGATAGACCTAGAGTCAGTCATACAGAGTGAAGTAAGTCAGAAAGAGGAAAACAAATAACGTATGCTAATACATATATATGGAATCTAAGAATATGTATAAATAAAAAGGTTATGAAGAACCTAGGAGCAGGACAGGAATAAATATGCAGGCATAAAGAATGGACTTGAGGACATGGGGAGGGGGAAGGGTAAGCTGGGACGAAGTGAAAGAGTGGCATGGACTTTTATATACTACCAAATGTAAAATAGATAGCTAGTGGGAAGCAGCCACATAGCACAGGGAGATCAGCTCAGTGCTTTGTGACCACCTAGAGGGGTGGGATAGGAAGGGTGGGAGGGAGACGCAAGAGGGAGGAGATATGGGAACATATGTATATGTATAGCTGACTCACTGTGTTATAAAGCAGAAACTAACACACCACTGTAAAGCAATTATACTCCAATAAAGAAAAAAGTAGACTGCTAATAAGAAGAGTGAGCAAAAGAAGTCAAAAAAGAATGAGAAAAATCAAGGATTAAGTTAGTTAAGGCTTGAAGTAAGAAGGATTACATGTATGCCTTAAGAAACTAAAATGCCATTAAAAACTACTATGTGTGGTAAATTTAAAATTGTTTTTTATCCTAAGAAACTTAGTGTCATCCTGGTGGTGATTTGGGATCCAAGACCTGCAGGGAAAAGATCAAAGGGACAAGAATTATAATCTTGACATTTTAGACTCAAAGGAAGAGCCATCTTCAGTGCCTGAGGAGCCACAAAAGAAATTTGGTAGAAGAACAGAGATTATGTTCTAATAATTCCTCTCACATTTTATGATTCAATCAAAAATATTTATAGAGGCACTTCTACTTCCACCAAGATGAAGCAACTGGTAGCAGACTTGTCTTTCCACTGTAAACAACTAGAAAACTAAACAAAAATATGTGAAACAACTGGCTTTAGACCTGAGACAACAGACACTCCAGGACTTTGATCACTGAGAGAAGAGAATAAAATGAAGCAAGCCCTACAATCCCCTCTGCTTTCTGCCTGTATACATTTTCCAGTCCACAGCATAGTGAGGGGGGTCCAACCAGAGAACAGCAGTTGTCACCAGGTAAAGAGAGAAAATTATTCAGGAAAGTTGAGAAAATATCATAATCAGTTGAGCAGTTAGAAAATGGAAATGTATAAAAGTTTGTGAATCATTTTGCTTTTATTTAACAAATTATAGCAGAAATTACAAATACATATATACATAGATGTATTGCAATAACAATGTCATTTTTGCTCATGGTGAATTCTAACATGCTTTCTGGAATGAGAGGTAAAAGCAAAGGTCATGTGGTTTTCATGCATGTGAATGTCACCCATTATGTATGTTGTGGAAAATTGTTCTAAAAATTATTTTAACGACTACAAAATATATCATCTTACAGATATATAGTAACAGTGATGTCTAAGAACAGGGCTTTGATTAGGTCATGTCCTCTGCTTTGAGAGTCCAAAGAAAGTGTGTGAAAGTCAGACACATATTAGTAATATCAATAACAATAACTATAGGAATAACACAACTGTCATTTATCAACTTTTATTATGTACAAAGCACTTATACAAGGTGGCATTTAATCTCCGTGACAACCCTGTGAGGTACATTAGCATCACTATTAATATTTTACAGTAAGGAAACTGAGACTCCTAAAGGTTAAGTGACTTGCCTATGATCATTGTAGAAGAGCTGATCCCAAATCTGATTCCAGAGGTTAGACTTAGACATTACACAGACTGCCTATCAAATCATGATAGGATGGCTGCTTAGGGAGCATGAAACTAGAACCAGGAGAGTGAAGTGAGTCAAATGAGAATTGACATGTCAGTCAATATTCAGTGCAGGAAACAAACAACTCCAGGTATTTAAGACAAGGGATTTAATAAGGAATCATGACTGTTGGAAGGAACAAAGGGGTAAGAGTAAAGGGGCTGCCACTGGAGCTTCTGTGGTTCAGTAATAGGGGGATCAGAAAGCTGGAACCAGCAAACCATAGCTGCTTCTACTACTTCCATAACTGCCTCTCAGCACTAGACACCAGAACACTGAGTCTGGCCCCTACAGTCACCCTTTTCACCTCTTGACACATTTCCATGGCTTGTTTGCCAGCAGAAACAGCACCAGAAAGATGGCTTCAAAGAATAGACAATGGGGAAAGGATAATCTCTTTAATAAATGGTATTGGGAAAACTGGACAGCCACATGCACAAGAACTAAACTGGACCACTATCTTACACCATACACAAAAATCAACTTAAAATGGATTAAAGACTTTTTTATGAATTAAAGCTCTATAAGGACAAGAGTCATCTGTCTTCCCCTCTGTTAAGTTCTCATGAACCTAATACAGGTCTAATACATATCTCTTGAGTGAAAAACTACTTAAAAATCTTATATGTTCTTTGTTGTCAGAAAGATCTGGATTCAAGTACTGATGTCTCTTCATCTGTGAACTAAATACAAATAATGAAATTTCTCTCAAGAGTTTTTGGTGAGAATTAAAAAATGCATGTAAAGCGCTTACCACAAGGCCTAGTACATAGCATTCAATGTTTGTTGTTATTATTGGTATATCATTATTATTATTCCTGCCCCTTTTATCTAACTCTACATTATGGATCAACTTGCCAGTCATCATCATGGATGTACTCCAAGTCAGAAGGCTCTATCTCCATGTCTTCCCTGGACAGTGGCTGAGTGAGCATTACCAAGGCTCTCCTTGTGGATCTTCTACTCTGTGCTTGCAAGGCTGCCCAATCTCTCATCTGAGTAGTACTGTAGACTTATTTATATAGAGATATGCTTTAAATCTTCTATATCTTTAGTTTTATAAGATCAACTCCTGCTGCCTTATAAGTCAGTCAGTCACTTCAAACACCAAAACATTTTATATGAGGAAAATATGGCTTTAAACTACAGTTCTTTAATAACTGGTGAGCCTGAGCATTTTCTAAAATTATTTTATTGGCCACTGGGCTTTGTGTGTATGTGTGTTGTGATTTCCTTATTCATTTACCTATTAGAGTATTAGCCTTCTTCTCATTAATTACTAAGTACTCTTTACATATCTGAGATATGTTTAATAAGTTAGATGTTTCTTGTATGCATTATATTTTTATTTTTATCATTGTATTTTTTTACAAACATAAATTCTTAATCTCTTCATGTATGTTCCCACCATTATTTTTAATCTTAGAGAATTCTTTCCCACCTTAATATGAAATATGTATACTTTTTTTTTGTTTGCACCACGCATGGCATGCAGGATCTTAGTTCCCCGACAAAGGATCAAACCCATGTCCCCTGCAGAGGAAGCGCAGAGTCTTAACCACTGGACCTCCAGGGAAGTCCCAAAATAGGTATACTTTTGTTTCTGATTTTACTTAACATTTTATAACCATAATTTTAGTGGCTACAAAACATACCAGTAGGGTTTATGCTGTAATATAATTAATATAATTAATCAGTCCTCTATCTTTAGATATTTCATTTTCTCCCAACAGTTCACTATTAAAATAATAACCTGATTCAATCCTTGTGCCCATCCTCCTGTATTCCATATGAACAAGACCAAAATACATAAACATTCCATTATTCTTTAATATTTATTTATTTATTTATTTATTTTATTTATTTGGCCATGCCGGATCTTAGTTGTGGCACGCGGGATCTTCATGGCCATGTGTGGGATCTTCTTTGCAGCATGTGGGACCTTTTTTTAGTTGTGGCATGCAAACTCTTAGTTGCAGCCTGTGGGATCTAGTTCCCTGACCAGGGATTGAACCCTGGCCCCCTGTTGGGAGCACGGAGTCTTAGTCACTGGACTGCCAGGGAAGTCCCTCATTATTCTTTATACATGTTGCCATTTCAGTATTGTAGGACTAACCTACTAACCAGTTCTGTATGCCCATTCACCCTACCATTTTTTTTTTTTTTTGTGGTATGTGGGCCTCTCACTGTTGTGGCCTCTCCCATTGTGGAGCACAGGCTCTGGACATGCAGGCTTAGCGGCCATGGCTCACAGGCCCAGCCACTCTGCAGCATGTGGGATCTTCCTGGACCGGGGCACGAACCCGTGTCCCCTGCATCGGCAGACGAACTCTCAACCACTGCGCCACCAGGGAAGCCCCACCCTACTATTTTGACTATTAAAAACTCATATTAATATGGAGAATAAATTCATATCCAAGAATCCTCCAAAAAATATATTAAAAACTCCTAACTAATAAAATAAATTTGGATTAACTGTTTTCCAGGGTAGAAACTTTAGATAGAAATACCATATAATTTATTGTCAAAACAGCACACTTTTGAGAGTAAAAGGGACATATTAAGAATTAGTCTGAGGTGGCCAAGATGGCAGAGTAGGAAGACTTCCTCCTATGGGCACTCCAAAATTACAACTATTTACAGAGCAAGTATCAATGAGAACAACCTAAAGACTAGCAGGAACAAAATTTCCACACCTAAACACATAAAGAAGGAACCACAACAAGACAGGTAGGAAGGGCAGAGACATGGTATAGTTAAGACTCACACCCTCAGAGTAAGTGACTTACAAACGAGAGGATAATCACAAGTGCATACGTTCTCCCTAAGGTGCAAGGGGTTCAGACTCCGTATCAGGCTCCCCAACCTGGGGGTTTTGCACCAGGAGGATGAGCCCCCTGGGAAAGCTGGCTTTGAAGGCTGGAAGGTGGGGTGGGGGGCGCTACATACAGGAGAGCTGGAGGGCTATAGAAAACAGAGACTCCATTTTTTTTTCAATTTTTATTGGAGTATAGTTGATTTACAATGTTGTGTTAGTTTCAGGTGTACAGCAAAGTGAAGCAGTTGCACATACACATATATCCACTCTCTCTCTTTTTCCTTTTTTTTTAGATTCTTTCCCCACATAGGCCATTACAGAGTATTGAGTAGAGTTCCCTGTGCTATCAGAGACTCCACTCTTAAAGGCATACGCAAAACCTCACATGAAATTCTCACACACTCAAGACCCAGCACAGAGGGAATAATTTGAAAAAAGATTAGATGATAGTTGATTAGATGATACAGAGGAACAGATCAGCAAACTGGAAGACAGAGTTGTGGAACTCATCCAAGCTGATGAGAAAAACTAAAAAAGATTTTTTAAAAAATAAGGACATGGCGCTTCCCTGGTGGCGCAGTGGTTGGGGGTCCACCTGCCAATGCAGGGGACACGGGTTCATGCCCCGGTCCGGGAAGATCCCACATGCCGTGGAGTGGCTGGGCCCATGAGCCATGGCCACTGAGCCTGTGCATCCGGAGCCTGTGCTCCGCAACGGGAGAGGC
The DNA here is from genome assembly GCF_964270905.1 of Leucopleurus acutus. Taxonomy (NCBI): domain Eukaryota; kingdom Metazoa; phylum Chordata; class Mammalia; order Artiodactyla; family Delphinidae; genus Leucopleurus; species Leucopleurus acutus. The sequence continues at coordinate 27,472,148 of NC_139152.1, read as the reverse complement.
CACAGCAGTGAGAGGCCCGCATAACGCAAAAAAATAAAAAATAAAAAAAAATAAGGACAGTTTAAGAGACCTCTGGGACAACATCAAGCATACTAATATTCACATTGTAAGGGTCAGAAGGTGAAGAGAAAAAGGGGCAGCTAACTTACTTTAAGAAATATTAGCTGAAAACTTACTTAACCTGGGAAAGGAAACAGACATCCAGGTCTAGGAAGTACAGAAAGACTCATTTACAAAACAATCCCAGTTATAATTGCATTGAAAAGAATAAAATACTTAGGAATAAATCATATAAGACATTGAGAAAAGAAATTGAAGATGACACAAAGAAATGGAAAGATAAACTGTGCTCATGGATTTGGAATAATTAATAGAGTTAAAATGACCCTACTACTCAAGGCAATCTACAGATTCAATGACATCCCTATCAAAATACCAATGGCATTTTTCACAGAACTAGAACAAATAATCCTGAAATTTGTATGGAAACACAAAAGACCCCCAATAGTCAAAACAATATAGAGAAAGAAGAACAAAGCTGGAGGTGTCATGCTCCTTGACTTCAAACTATTCTACAAAGCTACAGGAATCAAAACAGTATGATCCTGGCACAAAAACAGACACATAGATCAATGGAAAAGAATAGAGAGCCCAGAAATGAACCCACACTTAGACTGGCAATTAACCTACATCAAACGAGGCAAGAAAATACAATGCAGAAAAGACAACTTCTTCAATAAATGGGGTTGGGAAAACTGGACATCTACATGCAAAAGAATCAAATTGACTACTCTCTCCCACCATGCAGAAAAACACACTTAAAGTGGATTAAAGACTTAATGTAAAACCTGAAACCAGAAAACTCCTGGAAGAAAACATAGGCTGTAAGCTCCCTGACATTGATCTTGGTGATGATTTTTTGAAAATGTCTCCTCAGGCAAGGGAAACAAAAGCACAAATAAACAAATGGGACTAAATCAAACTAAAAAGCTTTTGCACAGTAAAGGAAACTAAATTAAAAGGCTGCCTACTAAATGGGAGAAGATATTTGCAAACCATATATCTGATAAGAGGTTAATATCCAAAATTATACAACTCAACATTAAAAAAAAACTTGATTAAAAAATGGGAAAAGGACATGAATAGACATTTTTTCAAAGAAAACATACAGATGGCCAGTAAACACATGAAAAGATGTTCGATATCACTAATCATCAGGGAAATGCAAAACAAAACCACAGTGAGATACCACCTCACATCTGTCAGAATGGCTATTATCCAAAAGACAAGAAATAACAAGTGTTGGTGAGGATGTGGAGAAAAAGGAACACTTGTACACTGTTGGTGGGAATGTAAGTTGGTGCAACCACTATGGAAAACAGCATGGAAGTTTCTGAAAAAATTAAAAATTGTACTATCATATGATCCAAGAATTCCACTCCTGGGTATTTTTCCGAATAAAAGGAGAACAGTAATTCAAAAAGATATACCCACCCCTATGTTCATTGCAGCACTATTTACAATAGCCAACATTTGGAAGCAACCTAAGTACACATTGATAGATGAATGGATAAAGAAACTGTGGAATGTGTGTGTGTGTGTGTGTGTGTGTGTGTGTGTGTGTGATGGAATCTTAAAAAAGAATAAAATCTTGCCATTTGCAACAACATGGATGGACCTAGAAGGTATTATGCTAAGTGAAATAAATCAGACAAAGACAAATACCATATGATTTCACTTTTATGTGGAATCTAAAAAAACAAGGGAACAAATATAACAAACAGAAACAGACTCACATAGAAAACAAACAAGTAGTTGGCAGAGGAGAGGGGAGTGGGGGATGAATGAAATAGGTGAGGGAAATTAAGAGGTGCAAAATTCCATTTACAAAATAAATGAGTCACAGGGATGAAATGTACAGTGTGAGGAATATAGTCAATAATGTTGTAATAACTTTGTATGGTAACAAATGGTAACTAGACTTATTGTGGTGATAATTTTGAAATGTATAGACATATCAAATCACTATGTTGTGCACCAGGAACTAACACAGTGTTGTAGGTCAATTGTACTTCAATAAGAAAGAGAGAGAAAGAGAAAGAATTAGGCTGAGACAAGAGGCCTCGAAACCAGGGCTTATGGTCACCTACTTACAGGATGCAATCTCAAGTGTGTAGTATAAAGTAATAATTAGGAGTTCATAGGGAAGGTGTCTCAATTAGTATATGTATTTGGTCACAATCTGACACCAACAAAAGTGTCCCTGATTCCCGCTACCTTAAATCTTCCTTAAACTCCATGCTTGGAGAAAAGTTTCATAAAATGCATAATGAAGAGGGGCATGGGTACCTAAGATTTCCTCTGGTTTCAGAAAAAATAGCTCTGAGCATATAGAGGAGTCATTCTCATTTGCCTTCTCTGTTAGTGAGACCCTTCCAGTTTGATTTCTCATCCATGGACAGCTCTGAATGAGATCACTGTGGACTAAAACTAAACATTTCTGCAAATATGATCCATGTTTCATTGGTTAATTGTCACTTTCTAAATCTTCATTTTTCAAATGTTATCATAAAACAATTTGACTCTAATTACAGCCATGTAGACATTGACTTAAACTTGCTTCTACTACTTCAGTAAATCAATAGGGGAGGAGACAGATGAACACACTTTTGACGTCCTCTCTTGTGTGGCAGCTTAAATAATGAAGATAAAGTTAAGAAACAATAAACTAGAACTTTGACTAATCTAATAGCAAACAGGCATCTCAGAATTTTAGAGCTGGATGGGATTTTAGAGATAACCTACTCTAGCCCTTTTATCTGTAAAATGAGGACACTAAGGCCTATAGTGTTAAGTGGCTTATCTAAGGAGTACAACTAGTGGAGGCTGAGCTGAGACAACTACCCAGTTCTATGGCTCCTAGTCCTTTGTACCACAAATCAGAACTACGTTTTCTTGTTGTTCTGAGGATAAAGGAAGTGATGTTTGACTTTTCTGTTTGAGACAAGTAAATGTAAGGTATTTGTTCTCATTATAGAATAGTTAGAAGATGTTTCCTGACTTGCTTCTTATTCGATAATTGGACATAGTGCTTACACAGAAGCACATAAAGCCTATACGGAAGACACTAAAAAGAAAAATACAAAAATAGATTGAATCAAAATGGAAATGCTCTACAAAACATAGACTGATTGCTTATTGTATTACTTCTTCTCTCATGGAGACATAAATTCAGTTGGCCATGATGGAAAGACAATGATGAGTTGATTGTCTCATTTGTACACTATGTCGAAGAGACAGAAAATTACTAAGGTAAATTGAGAAATAGGAAAATTCAAAAATTATCTTGCCTGAAGACATTATTTTTTTGCACTAATCTTTTCAAAATACAATCAAAACTGGTGTCTCCAAGATTCCATCACATTGTCAAACAAATAAGTAGCTCCCGTGGCTTGACAATAACCCCTGAAGCATGATCCTGTGAAACAAAATGTTGGTGTGGACTGCAGCAGCTATCACCAAACTCAGAGCAGAAAAGAAGGTGTTGGGGAAAGAGTTACTTTAGGAAAAAAAATTCAATGCTGCAATATTGAAGGAAGACATAACTGCAGATCGAAAGGGGAAGATCAGTTTGAATTCTTTGGCCCAGGATCCCTTTAACTCTACATCACTCTTCCACAAGGGGTGTCCTTCTCTTGTCATATTCTCCACAATGCTTCTCTCCCATAGCCCCATCCTAACTTGCATGTTCCTGGAACAATAACCTTGGAGTCATTCCCTCTCTCTGCTCCAAGGCCTAGGGGTGGAAAAGGACCCTGGGTCAGAAAAAGGAAGTTGGTGAAGAATAGGACCACTCAGCGAAACATAACTTCATAAGCAATTTCATCTCCACTAGGGCTGGGATCTTTCTTTGGTTGAATGTGTCTGAGACATTAGAACAGTGCCTGATTCATTGAATACTTTTAATAAAAATTTGTTAAGTGAATGAACAAACTTCTGAGTCCTTAACAACTAGAATGGTGGAAAATTGCTTCTCCATCATCATTGGGCTTCTTTCTCTCCCCTTCCAGGTTTTCATCAAAATTTGATCATCCTTCATGAGTCCCAGGAAATAATAATCTCCAACCTATTCTGATCACTCTAGCCATCTTTGTTGGTCAAGCCCACGGCAGTTCTCTGAGGCCTCCAGTTAGTGCTGAGGCACTACCCTGTCTCAAATGGAGCAGAGGCATCTTTGGTGAGGCCAGGAACCCCAGGCCTGAGGTACATCAGGACTATCTCCTTGAGGCCAGGCAGCACTGCATAGCTCCTCTTGCAAACAGGGCCAACAGCCCAGGCTCTCCTGCCCAGGATTAGGGCCCTCCTTAACAAGGAGAATCCTGTCACTTTCTCCAAGCTTATTTCCTCAAACTTTAGCCTGTCCCTAGGTTTTTGACTTTTGGAAATAAAAGCCACAAAAATTCCAGACTTATTCTGCATTCCTCCCTGACTTCCCCCAGGCACTGACACATGGAACTTTCTGTCAGCTTAAATGGATAGAATAGAAAGGGGAAAATGAAGGATTAAAAAAAAAACCCATAAATGTCTCAAAATATTATCCAGCCACATCAGTATGGGATCAGGTGCATATACTTAAAGCCACTGTGAACCCTATAGGTTATTCCACTGACTACAAAAGTAGCATAACAAAGAATGAACACCTGTTTGTGTCCTTTAAACTCCAGTACAGAAAGAAAATTCACATTTAGTAACAGGTTTTGGGGGGGTTTGTTTTTTGGTCTAATATGCTTCTGCAACCAACAGCTTCAAAGAACTAATCTCTTCTGAAAAATGTTTGGATGTTAAGATGACCACCAACTCAAAAAGCATCAGAGCCACTTCAATAAAAGGATGTAGACTAGGTTTCAAGGCACTTGATCTGCATAAATTTATACTTTTAACCAAATTTAATGGACTTTCTTGTGAGAAGGGTGAGCATTATTAATTTCACATTTTAATATATTTTAGGGACATGAAAACTTGGATAGTGAAAACATCCCACCTAATGCAAAGGAAACTTCCTAGAAGGAATTTGTTTGGAATGAAATGGGAAGGGTTGGCTTACAGGTAAGGGTGGACAGGGTGGGAGGATTCTTTAGGATTTATGGTGTTTCAAGAATATTTGCAACAGTGAAGCCATGAGAGAAGATGAAATTATGAGGCAGACTGACATTAATTATTATACAAAGGCTCAAAACCAGCCTTTAGAAATTATTTTTTTCTTTTCTCAGGTAGTAGGAAATAGAAATATCATGGAAATACTTTATCTGGAAGGAAGGCCATCACTAAATACAATTTCTATTCCTTATTCCTAGCCACTTCTTTCTGCATCCTATGTCACCACTTATGTTCCAGAACAAACGTATACTTGCAGTCTCCAGGAGAAAAAAGGAAACACAAGTAAGAACAATATTTTATAGTAATTATAATGATCAGAATTCCTCATCCTCCTTTCTGCTGTCATTTTGCTGTGACCTTTAGATAAGCTCATATTTCAGCCCCAGGCAGATCTCTGCTATAGTCTGAATATGTACCATGTTACAGATAAACACTTCAGAATTAAGTAGGAGTGCCTAACTTTAAACTGTAGGGCATAACTTGTGAGAGGCCAGTTAAAACACTATTAATTTTTACTCTTTTTATGCTTTTTAAATGCTATTATATTTATAATTGTTTACATTTTGAAAATCAAACCATATAAAATATAGATTCCTTCAAAATGAATATTTATATGGCATTTTGTTTCAGGAAAGAGTAATTATGAAATACATGTCCCCCTAATTCAAGGTTAGCTAACCTCAAGTTATCACAGTTGAGATAAACCATATTTTCTAAAATACATTTTAACATTGTTCATTCACTTCTGAAGCCAAAAAACCCAGCAAGAATCAACTGTGCCCCTTTACTTACCCCAGGCTCAAATCAAGTTCCAGCATCATAAAATTTCAGCCATGTATATAATTCCAAAGATTTTAAAGTCCCACCTTCTTCAGTTGCTTCCATTTTTTAGACAAAGCTGCACTCTTCCTATTACACCAAGACAAATTATTAAAAGGAAATAACTTGCTGTTATTGAGCCACTGTCAAGTCTCACATAGCACCTGTTCTGATATTACCTTCTGTACCAGAGTTCACTACCGGTTCATGAAATACAACTAAGTTTAAGAAGACACCAAGCAGAACTCAAATCTATAAAGACCTTATAATAAGTTCTAATGTCAGATAAAATTTTTCTATTTTTCATTGTTCACAAAAGTTCTTCTCCATTAAGCACAGGCAATCAAGGAATGGTGAAACAGGTAGAGTTCTATAAGAAGTATGATCTCCTGAAGTGACTAAGTAACTAAACCACAATATGAAGTCATAGATTCTGGTATAAAATTACTAACATACCTGTAAAAGTCACAGATAGTTACTTGTCATATTAACCAGAAACCTCAAGAATGAAAGATACTCCTTTGAAAATGTTCAAATCTTCCTGTGTGTTAGGTACTAAATAGGAAGCACCATCTGCTGTGTGCTCAGGAGACTTTCCTGCTACACATACTGAAATATGTCCCTGATCAAAGTGGTGTGAAACAAGACTGCAGCTAAACTGGTTATGATGGCAAATTTTAAGATATTTTGAATAGCAACATGAGAGTTAGAACATGCCCTGCTTAGTTCCTTCAGGAGCAGAAGGAACTGTAAATATTTTTTAAGCTAGCATCTTTTAAACTGAGGCAGGAAGATAATGATAGACATTCAATGAATTACATTCAATGCAGTTTAAAATATCACTTTAATTCACAGAATCAAAATATAAATACAAAACCTTGTTGCAAGAGGCTGTCTTTTACAAATAAACTTTTTTTAAAGAAATGTTTCTTCCTTCAAATGTTCATTTTCTGGAGGAAAATATTGCTGTGTCTTCATTTTCATTATCAAGATTCAGTTTGGCTCTTGCTGATATTAAATTAAATTATTCAGTTTATGTGCTTTGGGGAAAAAAATTATGGGATTTGGGATACAAATACATAGCCTGATGAATAAGTATCTAAAATTCCTACTGAAGTTACTGTTTGGCAATGAGAAACTCACTGATAATCACATATACAAAGAAACTAATTTTTAAAAATAATATTTCATTCTGTTAAGTCACTTTATAATGTTAAGAAATGGAAAAGATCCTTTAGGGAACAGTTTGGAGCATGGCCCAGATGCCGGCTTCAGGACCAATGCACTTAATCTCCCAGCCGCTGAGAGTACTGGTTGCCGATGACTCACAGCGGGGCATTCCACATTTAAGGACAGGTCAATAACAGGGTACAAAGGCATGCCCCCTTGCCTCTAATCAGGATGACTCTGAAAGGAAATCCCAGCTCCAGAGCCCCCTATGGAGTTGCCTGAAGAAAGTGTTCATAGAGCAACCCCTCCCTCTGCCCAACCCTGCTTCCATCACTTCAGTACAGGTGTCGTTTCCAAGGGCACACCCCAATAATTCTGCACACAAATCTCCCACTCGAGTCTCTTTCCCAGGAAACTCTATCTAAGACAGTTAGCATTGCAAGTGATTCCAGAAATGAGACTTTAAAATGGAGTTTTGGAGTTGGATCCCTGCCAGCCAGCTGCCAGACAGACCCCCATCCCTAGTGCTTGGAGAACTGTTAGCACCTGGTTATTGCTGTACCAATGTGATTACTAATTTGAATCCACTTATGCCAAAGCTGTGTCCCACCTGGTTACCTGCAATTGAAATAAATTAATAAAACTGGGCTTTCTGCATTTATTGAATTTTATCTCGTTATAGCTTGGACAAGACTGCCACCTCCTGGAGAGGCTAATGAATACTGGGGGCTGAGGTGTTCTCATCCATTTGGAAATCAGTATTACGAAATTGCGTCTCGACGCCAACCCCGTATCTCTCCATGAGGTTAAACCAATTCCTGACCCCTCACAACTTCTGTGAACAATTTTTTGCATAGGACTGAGATTTCAAACAACTTGCGCAACACAACTTATTTTTACGTGAAAGTTTAAACAAAAGCTAATATTTTAGAATGCTCAATATGTGCCAGGTGCCTTCTTAATTCTCACAACATTCATCTGAGATAGGAACTATTATCATAAACATAGCCAAGTTACGGATGAGGAAATTAAGTTTTAGTGTACTTACGGTGACCAGACTTTAAGCGGTAACTACACCCAGGTAGTCAGAACTCCAAGGCTGCGGAGCTCCGTAACTAACCGCCCCGCCCTACGTGGGCATGCGCAGAAAAAAAGCACAAGTAAATTCCGTAGGAATTGTAGGAGGCGGGCACTGAGGGTTGTGGTGGGCCTCTAAGATCCCAGCATTCCCTTCGTGCCGCCGCTAACATGGCGGCGCCCATCTTGCGGTGCATTTCCCGTGGCCAGGGGCTTGGTACCCCAGGCCTGTCAGGAGTTTTACCCCTGGGGCTGCGTGAGGCCCACTCGGGCGCTCAGGGGTTGCTGGCGATGCAGAAGGCTCGGGGTCTGTTCAAGGAGTTCTTCCCTGAGAGGGGTACGAAGACAGAGCTCCCAGAGCTCTTCGACCGTGGCACGGCGGGCAGTTTTCCCCAGACCATCTACTGCGGCTTCGACCCCACGGCCGACTCGCTTCATGTGGGGCATCTGCTGGCACTATTGGGCCTGTTTCATTTCCAGCGAGCGGGCCACAACGTGATCGCCCTGGTGGGCGGCGCCACGGCGCGCCTGGGAGACCCGAGCGGCCGTACCAAGGAGCGCGAGGCGCTGGAAGCAGAGCGCGTGCAAAGCAACGCGCGCGCCCTGCGCCAAGGCCTCAAAGCCTTGGCGGCTAATCACCAGCAGCTCTTCGCTAATGGGCGGACCTGGGGCAGCTTCACCGTGCTGGACAACTCGGCGTGGTACCAGAAGCAGGACCTGGTGGACTTCCTAGCGACAGTGGGCGGCCATTTCCGCATGGGCACGCTGCTAAGCCGGCTGAGCGTGCAGACTCGGCTCAAGAGCTCCGAAGGCATGAGTTTGGCCGAGTTTCTATACCAGGTGCTCCAGGCCTATGATTTCTACTACCTGTTCCAGCATTATAGATGCCGGGTCCAGCTGGGTGGATCTGATCAGCTGGGCAATATCATGTCCGGATACGAGTTCATCCATAAGTAAGCGACTTTAGACCTGGAGAAATCCTAGACCAAATAATTTACACACGAAAAGCCTGTGTTGCATTGTTAGCATTGTGGAATGACGCCCTTCGTTCCTGCCCTTGTTGGTTCTATCTCCATTAAGGGTCCGTAATGGGATTAATTTCATATCACTGGCTAATGAGAACTAAAGGGCTGAAGTAATGGTATTAGGTATGGGACATATTATAGAGCTCTGCAGGAAATAGACCCTCCTAGTCAGGATTCGGATTGTATGTGTTTGCTGCTTTTAAGAAGCTTTTTCTGTGTTTCTGATTTGAAAGACTGCTTGTCTTCATTTATAACCTGAACGTGACTGGGCCTCTTTGAGAAGTCTCTGCTTTGCTCTGCACCTTCCGTGAAGCTAAGTGTTAGTCATTGGTTGGCATCTCAAAAAAATTTTTTTCAGCACCAAATATTTGGCGAATAATGTAGATTTCAGTGGCACTTGCTTGAGGGAGATGAACTACAGGACTAGCTCATGTGCTACTGATGTTTAAAATCCCTTTAAGACACCTCTTTTGGTGTCTCTACCTGACTCCTCTTTACCCAGTTTTCTCTCCCCTTCCTACCCAACCTTTAAAAATGTCTAGGCCCCAGTTATGCAGCACTTCCCTTTGGCTTGCCCAGAGTCACTGGTTCAATTGCAGCTCAGAATGACAAATGTCACAATAGAGTGCTGTGAAAGCAGTAAGATGGACAGGAATCCAGGTTTAGGAGGTCAAGGAGGTTTTCTTAGATCAAGAAACCAGACTGAAATCTGAGAATGATTAGCAGAACCTACCACCACTTGAGCTTAAAGCACATAATAAAGTTCTTCTTTATGCATAGGTTGACTGGAGAAGATGTATTTGGAATCTCTGTTCCTCTAATTACAAGTACAACTGGAGCAAAACTGGGAAAGTCTGCTGGCAATGCTGTGTGGCTAAACAGAGATAAGACATCTCCTTTTGAATTGTATCAATTTTTTGTCAGGCAGCAAGATGATTTGGTAGAAAGGTGAGTTCTTAATTGTGTGCTGAGAAAAATTAAGTTCATTAAAACTCATGATAAATTTTAGCCATTGAATCTCCCTGTACCCTTCATAGTTTTTTTGTTTTGTTTTAACGTAGATTCTATTTAAGGCTAGTACATCACAGAACATTGTAGTTAAACACTTTTTGTTGGTTAAAGCAGAAAACCACTGTGAGTGCTAGAAAACTTAGAGCCAAGTTTGTCATCTACATCTAGCAGGTTCTTAGGACATTATTGCTTGCATATTCTAGTTTTTTACTCCTTTCATCTTGACTTTTATTTCACCTTTGTCTCTAAAGTTCCTTTTCTTTAACATAAAAGAAGATCCTTTTGAAGGTCCTTTTTTAAAGTGATTTTCTTATTAATTCACAATATCTTAAACTCTTAGAAAAATATAAATTAATGAGAAATACACCTGCAACAAAGGAGTGAATTTTTCAAAAAAATATCATTTGACATAACTATCATCAAAATAACTTAGGAATAATTCTTAAAAATTTTTAAATGTATAATACTTGCCTGCAGAACATTGCAAACCACTATTGAGCAAAAATAAAGAACGCTACATGAATGGAGAGTTCTCTTGGAGGGTAAACGCTTGAGGATTGCCAGAGGTGACCAAAAGTGGGATTTGGATGTGTGCATAACAGTTGGTATATAGGGTAGGAAGGCCCAGGAGGCAAGAATTAAACAAGATGAGGGCCTGGAGTGAGAGTTCAGTCCATTTGGGGGACCACTTGCCTAAAACTAATTTCAGGAGTGTCTCTTTAAGGAGGCCAGTGATGCTCAGTGAGGCCAGCTGCCTGGGGCTATAGCCTAGATGGAAATTCCAAAGAATATTATGTTGGAGAGCCCTTTGTTTAATCTCTGGAGAGGTAAAGTGGGTCAGAGTCAGTAATGTCTGGCGATCCAAAGGGAACGAGAATAAATTTAGTGAGGAAAGAGATTTGGGAGTTGCCCAAAGGAGTCCCGTGTAAGTATTAATGACTGTGAAGGCGTATCTGGAGGCCCCAGGAGAAGGGGGCAGTGGCCAGTGAAATCAGCCTGCCAGTGGGAGCATGGTTGGTCTCCCCAGGGGATATGTCCCCATCTGGATATCCTCCATTGTTTGGTTTGGGAGCAGAGAATAGTCGTCTATCACAACTTTGGCTGCTGCTGAGGAGATGGGAAGTCCCCTCAATTAAGCCCAAACTGTTAAGGCATTAATTCCTTGGTGACCCAAGGTTGTGTGGGCCCATTTTTCAAGCTGGTAGGAAGGATCTGTGCTGGGCAGGGTGGTGGCTTAGTGAGGGAATCTGCAGTACTGTTGAAAATGGCTTCCAGCATAGAGCAGGTAGTCTGAGCGGAAACATAAGACTTAACAATGATAGGAACTGGGGACTCCTTCCATGTCTGGGCCAAATGGGCTTGTCTTATATGAGAAAATTGTCCCTTAGCCATTGGCCAGACGAAACCGCGAGGCCATTAGCAATAACCCAGGAGTCTGTGAAAATGTGGATCTGCCAGAGGCCTCTTTATGGCTCTCTAAGGGCTAAGTGAACAGCTACAAGTTCTGCCAATGGGGCTGAGCCGGGACTGCCTTCTTCAATTAGAGAGGTGCCTGAGACCGGGGGAATGCTACAGCCCTCCAGCAAGCTGCAGTGCATACATGGTGGTGCTGCCATTGGTGAAGAATATGGATTCCCTGTCCGTCTCAGACAGTTGGTTCCAACGGGCTCCCCAAGCAGCCAGAGGAAGAGGAAGGAGCTGATCATGAGGGAAGCTACACCCTCCTATAATTTTTTTTTGATTTTTCAGATATATAATTATAACTCTGAATCATAATATACTTTTCCCTACTTTTTATTTATTTATTTATTTTTGGCTGTGTTGGGTCTTTGTTGCTGTGCATGGGCTTTCTGTAGTTGTGGCGAGCAGGGGATACTCTTCGTTGCGGTGCATGGGCTTCTCATTGTGGTGGCTTCTCTTGTTGTGGAGCACGGGCTCTAGGCGCACGGGCTTCAGTAGTTGTGGCACGTGGGCTCAGTAGTTGTGGCTCCCGGGCTCTAGAGCGCAGTCTCAGTAGTTGTGGTGCACAGGCTTAGCTGCTCCCTGGCATGTGGGATCTTCCCAGACCAGGGCTCAAACCCGTGTCCCCTGCATTGGCAGGTGGATTCTTAACCACTGCGCCACCAGGGAAGCCCCCTCCTGTAATATTTAAAGGCTTTGACATCAAGGTTAGCCCTCTCCTGAAGGTACCATTTTCATTTTACCAAGGAGGCATCAGTTGTGGTGTTAAGCTTCTGCCAGAGGCATCTCTAACCCAGGGCGTTAGGGAGTAGTATTGATTGGGGGCCAGTTAGGACCTCAGTTTCTAAAAGAACCCTGTAGAATCCTTTGGGGTTAGGCACTTAATCCAAAACCCCATAGGAAATCAGGTAGACTTATGTTTGGTCCAGAGACTCCAAGGGGGCATAGTCAGATATGGTCAAGCACTGACTTGGAATGTGGAGCCAGGTGGGACTAAAGGTAGGGCTCCTTGGACTGCCTGCTGGGCAGCTTCCAAAACACATTGTTGTGCCTCGCCCCAGTGGAAGGTGGCAGACTTGCATGTGATTGTGATTGTGGCAAAGAATTAGTGAGCAGTGAGGGCGTTGCCTGCAGAACATGAAAAGGCCTGTTACCTGTTATATCTGAGTACAGTGGTGGTTTAATGAGTAATTTCCTCCATGTATAGGAACACTGTCAGTGCTCTCCAGTGCCTTTTGAATGGTTTTGACAGTCCCAGTAAGATGTAGGAGCACTACCCCGTGATTAGAGGAAGCACTTTGTAAAAAGAATTCTCTGGACTCAGGGTCAAATGGGACTTCTTCAGGGTTAGAATGAAGAGGGGGTCACTTGAGTGAGTCTGGTCATAGAAGTGATAAACCCACTGGACCGTGCCACTTTTGCACAGCAGGAGACAGGCCTAATCTCATGTTTTCCATTCACTGTGAGCCTTGGAATGTTGGTACTCAGCGACACTAAGCAACATCCAGGAAGCATCCATAGGGGTTCTGTATTATCGAGGAGCTGGTGTACCTCCTCAGGGGTCTTACGAGGCATTGGCACAAGATGTTCAGGACATTTATATTTGTCCATTGTTTAGCAACATCATACCAGGTACTGGACCCACGATATCCCATCGAGTTTGGGGGACAGAGAGTGACAGCAAGCCTCGACTGTATTTCCCCTTTTGCTCTGCCAATAGTTTCCTGATACAAGGCTGTTCCATTCATCCAGGTTAGGAAGTGTAATCCCATTAAGACACACCAGTCCCAGGGGGGAGGTCTCCCTCCTTCTTACCTGTGGGAATTATTCTTTCCTCTTGCCTTTAGCTCAGAGCCTCAGCTTGGGCAGTGATAGTAGCCTTGGGGTCCATTCCACCCTCATTAGCTTTCCTTGGCCTTGAGATGTGGAGGACCTTCATGTACTCATGTACTCAGTCAACGTCTGTATAATTTGTGGTCTGATCATCTCATTAGACCATATGGCCTTGATCACTGATCACACTGCTCTGCGGAGATCATTGAATTATGGCAGCAGTGACGTTTGGGGATGGATACCGCTGGCAGCACAGCAGAGGCAATATGCAAAAGGCATAGAATGATAGACCTCCAAGCATGCATTGCTGTCCTCCCAAATGGTGTTGCCCACCTGGGTTAGCCAGTTAGTAAACTAGTCAAAGCTAAAGGGCAATCATGCAGTCCTGCCGACTATGCCATTGCCAGTTGTTGTGTGGGCCTCAGCCTGTTGGTAGTGATACCATGAGCTAGAAATGCCTGGGGGTGCTCACCTCGGTCCATACTGTGTAGGAGCCCTCACAGACATTTCCTGGGCCAGAGCCAACCTTGTGGCTGGACCAGTGCTGTGGTCCTTATGATTGTAAGAGACAGCTCAGCAATAATCATCAGGGAACTTTAAAAAAAGATTTGTTACTTACAGTTTCTGGAGGGCACATGGCACTACAGGGGCCACACAGTGAGTCAAGGATGGGGAAGGAGGGAGCATGGGCCCGGAGCTCTGTCCTTATTGGGGTGCCTAGGATTTCGCAGGTTCACTCTTCACTGGCTAATTTAAAACATAGAGTGAGAATTAGGGAGTGGGAAAGGTGAAGAGGGGTCACTCAAGCAGTCAGTTATCTCGGCTACCCAGGGCTTTCTGAAAGGGGACTTTCATGAGTGGCGGCAGCCTGGTTCCTTATCTGGTTGGTTTGGTACTAGCTGTGTCATACATTTGGCAGTATGCTTATTCGAGATCGATGTCTTTGAAATGGATACCTTGGCATTAAGCAATCAAAAGCTTAATGTCAAGCACTTACATTACAGGTATAGAACCACTTGGAAAAATATGTGGCTCTGCCTACTCAGGTCAAATACTCATGACTTGTGATCAGCAGTCCCTCCCCCTGGGCACATCCCTAACGGATGAGTGCACATGTGCACACCATCAACCACTGTCCAAGAGTAGGAACAACACAAATATCCACACTAGAATAAATACATTACGAAGCATTCATAACATGGAATGTGTACTCAGCAGCTGTACACACAGCAACATGGGTGAATCACCAACATAATGGTGTGCCAGAGTAACCAAAAGATATATATTCTGTATGATTCTGTTTATATAAAGTCTAAAAAGAGGCAAAACTAAGTGATGCTGTTTAGGGAGGCATATTGAGATGGTAAAAATATAAAAACAAGGAAGTAATTACCATGAAAAGTCCAAAGAGCGGTTACCTTGGAGGGGTGAGGGGATTTGGGTAGGAGCAGTGTTGTATACCTAGACAGGTGATAGTTACACAGCTATTTGCTTTATGATTCATTAAACTATGTCTGTTGTTTGTGTATTTCTCTGTGCTTTTCACCAAAGATAAGATTTTAAAAGTTGATACATATAAAATATTTGTCAGTTTTTAAATTACAGTTTTTATTTATGAGTACATACACAGAAAACAAAAATATAAAAACATGCTTGGGAAGGATGCCTACAAATTTAGATTAGTGGTTGTCTCTGGGGCAAGAAAGAGAATATATCTGAGGTGGATGGGGCCCTCATCTATATCTATACTATTTTATGACTTTTTTAAAAAGGAAGGATTTGAAACAAAGATGGCAAAATAGTAACATCTTCAGTCAGGGTGGTGTGTGTATTATTGTCATTTTCAGTACATTTCTGTATGTTATATTTCATAATTAAAAATAAGTTCTAAAGTAAGCAGGATGTTCTTTAAAGGGTAAGGGAGCTGGAGATAAAAATTAGGTATGTTATATAAATCTAACGGGATTTTTTTTTTTTTGTCCCAAAGGTACCTGAAGCTCTTCACTTTTCTGCCCCTTCCAGAGATTGACCACATAATGCAGCTGCATGTCAAAGAGCCAGAAAAGCGGGGTCCTCAGAAACGACTTGCTACAGAAGTAACAAAGCTTGTTCATGGACAAGAAGGGCTGGACTCTGCTAAAAGGTGGCCTCTTAGAATAATGAACACTTGATTAATTAGTTAAGAGACTGGAGGACATTTGGAGCCAATGTTTTAGTCATCTTTTACCACTAACAAGGACTGTCAGCGTTAACTGCTTTAAAGTACTAGCCTACATTTACTAGAAAGAAAGATTATCCTGAATTAAGCTTATAAATTATACAAGATCAATGTTGCTGTTTGAAAAACTTTCCATCTGGAACATAATGGGTACTTCATAACTGGTTTTTGGGTGTTAGAACACATGTCTAAGTAAGCACTCAACATGATGTGGCTCTCAAAATGTGTTTTTCAGGTGTACACAAGCCCTTTATCATAGCAGCATAGAGGCACTGGAGGTCATGTCTGATCAAGAGTTAAAAGAATTGTTTAAAGAAGCTTCATTTTCTGAATTAGTTCTTGACCCTGGAACAAGTGTCCTAGATACGTGCCGCAAAGCAAATGCCATTCCAGGTGGTCCCCGAGGGTAAGATTGTTTAACTTTTAGGTTCACAGTTATAATTCACAACCTGTGTTTCTAGAGGTGGTGTTTTTCCTGATAATGGCATCTCATTCCTTGTAGAAGTTAAGTTAGTCTGAGAATCAAGTGAAAACTGAGTACTTACTGCTGAAAATACCTTAAATTTTCTTTAAAATCTAGTATTACTATACTCTCTCTAATTAGTCTAACCTGGTCAGTTTTTTCTCCAGCATTGGAAAAGGCTTACGTTTAAGTGACCACTATTGTATAAATACACTGGGATCAGTCAGCTTAGGGATTGTCACAATTTGAGAGGATCACAGGAACAGAGGCCCTAAGTAAACAGATTCACACACCCCTCTCACATTCAGTCTGTATCCTCTTTATTCTGGGGAGTAGTGGGGTTGCCCAACCTATTTAAAATATTAGTTGAATTTCTCCTTTAGAACGTTAAAGGGGAGGCAGAATCTAATAAACATGAAGATAACAATTCAGTGCTAAATGGTTTCAATAGGAGAGCCTTTGAAATTAAATGAAATAATGATGTATCTGTATTATTGGGAGCGGTCAACAGTGATTAGATTTATCTAATTACTGAACATTTTTATTTTTCAGGTATCGGATGATAACAGAAGGTGGAGTCAGTATAAATCACAGACAAGTAACAAATCCTGAGAGTGTTTTAGTTGTTGGACAACATATTCTTAAGAATGGGCTTTCGTTACTTAAAATAGGAAAAAGGAACTTCTACATTATAAAATGGCTTCAGCTATGATGAAAACTCCTTCCAGTGGTTCAAACTTATCCATCATTCATTCTCAAGATGTACGAATTTATACCTTCACTTATGCAACTCAAAGACAAAGAATGGAGTGTACTCTAGGCCTCACAGTGTGAGTAATTTCATTATTTATATAGGTTGGATAAGTTTGTGTAATAGTGGGATATTTTATTTCCTGATCCTTAAACATTAAGGACTACCACAGAAAAGCATGATTTCTAGGGTTAATCTCTATTTTAATAATTACGCTTTATGAAAAACTAAATGCTGTCTTTCCTATCCTGTCCTTGCTGTTTTGGAGATAAGGAGGAACAATGAAAAAGAGGTAGTATAAGTAATCGTGGATACTTTTATATCAGGTGTGTATCTCATTAGAGGTTTTTTGTTGTTTAGGAAGCAAATACAGCTCTCCGTAAAAAGGGAGAAAAGTTAGAGGAAGCTGTAGCTGGCATTAGAAATTACAGTAGAAATAGTTTCTTTTCAAGGAAAAGAAAAGTCAGTACTTGACTTTTCATAAAGTTTCTAATTCAGTTTTCCAGTCCCTTGACTGTGTTTCCATAAAATTAAATTTACTCATAGCCTTGTTTTCTAAAATTCAGTAAAAAAAAGGTAGCAATGTCTTATAAATTTATCAACTTTTAAATTAGTTTTAAGTTTCAACTTATGTCCCCAAGCAGATTGCAGCTTGAGATGAACTGAAAAGTTAAGTAACCAACAAGATAAAATAGAGGCAAAATATATACACTAAATATCTAATCATTTGAGAATATCAAAAGACATTCCAGTAAGGGAAGTTTTCAGGTCAAATTTAAAGGATTTGGAATCAAGACTTAGTTAAATTAAGCTCTACATTCTTTAGGCAAGTTGATTCTCCAGAACTATTTCCAACATCTGAAATACTGAAGGTAATAGCACCCCTATTTGCCCTGAGCATCAAGTGAAGCACAAACATAAACACAAAATGGCTTGCAATCAGATGTGTTCTGGAAAAATCTTACAGGCAGCAAAGCATGGCTTTAGAGTTCAAATTCTAGCTATTTACTACCTGGATTACTTGGAGCAAGTCATTATCTTCATATGCAAAACATGGAGATGTAATAATACCTCAGTCAATTATGAAAATCTAAAAAGAAGAAAGTCATAAAACTTTCATACAGTGTAAGCTGTATTGCTATGTTCCAAAGTAGATTTATATGTTAAAAAAGCTATAGTTTATCTAAACCTTCTTCTGGGAGTAAAGTTAGGAAGAATTCATTTATTGACAAACTTTAATGTCACTTCATACCAGCAAGTTTATTTACATAGTAAGAACATACAGGTATCCATTATAAATGTCAGAGATCATCTCTGCATTTCAGAACTTTACTCAGTTTAAGTGTCAACAAAAGGAGGTTTTCTCTTTGCATACCTCTTGTCTCTGTTTTTCTTTGTACACGGTGTATAGTACTAGCAAGTGCATTATCATAGCAGGTAATGTTTTCAATTTGAAATTTGCTGGAGAAAGGTGCATTGTAAGTTTTCTTCCCCTCTTACAAATTAAAAAAGCTAGACTAGAATGGAAGTCATCTGATCTATCTGAAATAAGTAAATCATGGATGGCTATAATTTCAAAACTGAGGTTTAATAATGGCAGAGTGATTTTAAAGTATGCTAATAAACATTCTGGAAGCATGTATTCTATGAAGATGGTACTGCTAAGTATAAGTAGTACCATATCATATCAGACTGAATCTGTTTTTTTATGTTTGAGATCAGTTGCTGAGTCTCTTGTGTCTTAGTACAGTAAATGGGTGCCATTAGCCAAGAGTAACAGACATATTCATATGTTCCTGCCAATAGTCCTTCATAAATGTCGTAACTTAAAAATAGACTTTAATATCTGTAATATGTAATTTATCATTTTAAAACTTATAATGTAATTCATATCAAGAATCACCTGGGGAATTTTGGTAAAATGTATATATGTTCTAAACCTTACTCCCAACCCCTGAAAGCCTTTAGGAGTATGTGTGTGTGTCAGGATGTTTTTCCTTAAATAATAAAGCCCCACCATTACTTTCTATTCTAATGTACTTTGTTGGTGTGAAGCAAAAGTAACTATTAACAACTAATAGGAAGAAGATACACTTAAAATCGCCACAGTATTTGGTTTTAAGTCCCACCTCCAAGTGAATCTTGAAGCATGGTCTGAGGGCTCCAATTTAAAAATGTATCTGAATTATTACTATTATATTTGAAAACCAAGGGGAATTTATTAGGACTTCTGAAAACTAAAAGGAAAGATGGTCATTACCAAGTCTTACTAGATAATCAAGGCTAGATGTTCTTAATGCAGGAAAACATAACTCATGCTTCCAGGTTTAAGTAAGATCAAAGATGATATTGTAATTTTTAACGCACCAGGGGAATGTGGATCCAGAAGTGGAAGGACTAGCTACACATTATGCACATCACATCATTGTCAATGTTACAGATCCTCTCGTGTGTTCAGCTTTCTTACAAACACATCAAAGGTTTCAGAGAAGCTCAATAAAACTAAATCAAAGAACAGGTGGAATAGTGACTGACTACTGAGTAACTTGTCAACCCACCTCTTTCAAAGCCAGTTCGGTTTAAATAATAGTGCATGCATTATAGTCGTATGACATGGTGTCTTGGTGCATTCTTCTTGAAGGGCTATGGCAGCAGCTTTAAGACTACTAGCAGATTACACAGGTCATCTTATCCACAGACAAACTGCTTGTACAACTAGAATTATTAACAGTTCTTTTTAAGTTCAGATGAAACTGTCACAAGATAGACGATGTATTTTATATATACTAGGAAATTTTAGAAACAGCCATTTATTATTTGGATTAAATGTGTGATTCGTTCTGCAATACAGAGTATAATTTTCAGTTTATAGCCAGTCTTCACATGAGCAGATTCATACCATTGCAATACACAGGAGTTCATAAATAAAATTCTACTCAAGTAGGCAGTAACTAGCAAGTCAGTGAGTCTCAGTATTACATAGTTCTCTTCACCAAAGATGAGTCTCTCGGATTTCAGCAATAATTTGACTGGCTCCTTGTAATGCCTGCATTAAAGAAAATTATAAAAATTATAAATGCTTAAGTTATAGTAACAAGGAATATCAAAGAAAGAATCTGAATTAATGTGGGATAACCTCTCCACTTTATATGTGGTTGATTTATACTAACCAGTGTCTTCTCTGAAATTTGAATCTAATCAAGTGCCAAAAGAAAAAAAGATTAGCCATCATACAAAGACTATATATATGTATCTCCAAGGATCAGAATGCATTTTAAACAATAAATGTTTATACCTACAACCCAAGTAAGAAAATTCAAAGAAATTCACAGTAATTACCTTCAGCATATCAGCTGCTTCTTTCCTGCGCTGTGCCATGTCCTCGGATTCAGTCAGAAGATCATCCAATAAGGATGATTTATACAGCTGTCCTACTAACTCACTCTGAAGAGTATCTTTTACATGATTAACCAAAAAATGCATTACTGCCTTTGGCACACTGCAAAACATCAGATAATCCATTTGATTTAGAATAAAAACGTAAATTTTTAAAAATATTTGTATTTTCAAAACAGATTATGAAATCATCTCGCAGTATTCTAGTCTGATTTATATAACAGTACTAACCTGTCTTGAATATTCTTTCTGACAATAAGAAAATAAGATTTGATGAGTCTTTCAATAACTTCACAGTCTCGCTGTTCACGGGCAGATAGTTTTCGTGCAACAGGTACTGGCTAAATGGGGTGAGGGGGAGAAAAAAGTTACTTTTGTGCCATTTTGAAATGACAACATTTAACATTCAATAAGTTTTTGAGACTTCAGTTCCTTTTGTCTTTTAAAGTGTTTTCCTGGTAATTTGGTTATTTGTCCTCAAGCAAATTCTGCAGCTTACCACATCCAGCAAATTCACAGCATGGCCTTTTTGTGGACTGGCTGGCATAATTGGAATTGGTTTTGATTTTTCCTCAGCTAGTAACTCCTCAGCTTTTGAAGTTTTCAGCATTCCTCTCCAGTTGCCTGTTGTTGGTTCTTGAACACCATCTCCAACCCCACCACCTCCAGATGCAACCTGAAAAAACATATTCCAAAACCTATACCAACCATATCAAACTGATACTAACTAAACAAAGTTAATTTAATTTCCTTTGACAGCAGTCAAGGAGAATACACATCCAGTAACCACCTGGAGTTTAATCTATTCAGAGAGATGGCAGGGTCAGAAAGAGATGATGGGTGGCACGTATAACTGGAACCCTGAGCTGTGTAAATAAGAGGTTTGGACTTCCCTGGTGGTGCAATGGTTAAGAATCCACCTGCCAATGCAGGGGACACGGGTTCGAGCCCTGGTCCAGGAAGATCCCACATGCTGCAAAGCAACTAAGCCTGTGCGCCACAACTACTGAGCCTGAGCTCTAGAGCCCGCAAGCCACAACTACTGAGACCTCGTGCCACAACTACTGAAGCCCATGATGCCTAGAGCCTGTGCTCCACAACAAAGAGAAGCCACCGCAGTGAGAAGGCCGTGCACTGCAACGAAGAGTAGCCCCCACTCGCTGCAACTAGAGAAAGCCCACACGCAGCAACGAAGACACAACACAGCCCCAAAAAAGTGTATTTGTAAAGAAAATAAAGAATGGCAGAAGTAACACTGTGGTTTATAAATAAATAAATAAGAGGTTCTGTTGTAAACTGTTTGCAAGGCCTCAGCCAGTATATTTTAAATTCCTTTTTTATTATTTGCTAACTTCTCAAAATTTTTCCTCTTCTCCAACTCCTCTAACATTAGAGATTGTGGAAAATGTAGAAGCTGCCCTTTAAAATAGGACTGCTCATTAAAAGCACAAGAAAAACCAGAACTGCTATTCACATTATTTCTTCGAAGTAACTTTAAACACTGTTGAACTATGATCTCTCTGAAAGGTCAATGAACTCATTCTCCAAAACTTAAGACTTTATATATTTCTCAAATCACTTTATGTTCCTAATAGTCAATACCATAGGATAAAAGTAGAAATCCTTTACTTGAGAAAGGATCTACTGAAAAAAATCTAGTGCTACCATTAATCACAAGTGCTCTTGCACCTTCTTTTTTAGGATATCTGTTAGTCTTGATTTCTAAAAGAAAAATAACTGTTTAGGATAATGGGGAAAACAGTAATTCATCAACATTTAAGAGATGTTTTTAGATGTTCTTTAAGGTTTTACAATCTAAAATGGAGATAAAATGGCATCCAGAATTATAGATAGAAATAAAAATGGCTTATATAAATTTAACAGAGGAGTGTTACAGCAATTGTTAAAAAATGTTTGGGGTATCATTCTGAATCAAAACACTGGACAAAATTTGTCTCTAAAATGTAGTTAAGATAATGTATATCAATATACAAGTAGTATATTTATACATTACTTTTAAAATGAGTGTATTTTTAAATGCGTGTTAACTATACATGAATGATAGATCATATGAAATCTTAAGGAAAGTGAGCAAATTCAGAGTGATACCAGGAGTTAAATAAAAAGCAGTGATTTAGATGGTTCTCTTAAGACCTTAGCACAGTGGGCTGAGAGAAGATAAGACATTTATAAGGTTTTATTTGAGGTTCAGAATCTTAAACCTGGACAATAAGTAAGGAAAGGAGCTAAATGGCAAAAAAAAAAGCTAAAAATAAGAATGGATCTGAATAACTTACAGATTAATTTTTTTAAAGGTTATCAAGAATTGGCAACAGTCTCAAACTCTCACAGTCCCCCTGTTTGTTCTGAATTTGCTTAAGCTGTTGAGGCACATGTTAAACTACTAAATATATTTAGGGTGAAAAGAGCAAACTGAATGAAAGCATAAGAAAGAAGCCTTAGAGGATTCTCCATTAGCACTGGACAGATCGCAGAACCTTTAAAGAGGAAAAGTCCAAAAGTACAGTTTCCATCTCCAGAATTTTAATTCCCTACCAAAATATTAAATTCAACACTATTCTTGAAGGTAATAGAAAACAGTGGGAAAGGCTGTTGTTACTATTTAAAACAATATTGAAACTAGAATTAATACCATCTTAGAAGTTAGTTAGATAAGAGAAACATTAAAAACATAACACAGACAACAAGAGATAGATGCCACTGTTACAAACAAGTTCTTTAGTGGTTTTGAAGACAGTGTTTTGGTGAGAACCAAAGGTACCAACGTTTTCATTCTGAAGCAAGACTCACATTTTTAGTTTCTCTTCTGCTGTCCTGAATTAACTGTTAAAAGATACGTTAAAACATGCAGTTTAACAAGCAAAATTTAAATACCAATGGCTTGAAAATTTCCTCTTTAAATTCTTTTTCTGTGTGCATTGTCTATATTGCAAGCAAAAGCATGTCAACAATAATTTATGAAGTATACATTGTTAAATGATTTTAAATTTCTGTTAGACTAAAATTTGACCTTAGCACAATATCCCATATTAATATTCTGCTGTTCCGTGTATTGTTTCCAGATGATTATGTTGCACCAAACTAGGCATGCAGGCTTAGATTAAGAATCAGAACAGACCTTGCCATCAGCCTCAGCAGAAGCAGCAGGGGAGGGCTCCTGGGAGGCAGGTGCCAAAGCACTTGGAACTTTAGAAGACTAAAGGCAAAAAATGCAGGGAAAAAAATCAAGGATGCCAAAAATGCATTCAGAAACATTCTGTAAATATGAATTTTCCCCTCTGTATAATAACATGAAAAACAAAAGTAATGGGACATAAAATTAATGTTTATTTTGCCTTATTTCCTGTACTATTGTCACCTTTGTTTAAGGCTTTCTTCAGATGAATTCCTAAGAAAAATCCAAATCCAAAAACTTCATTTTGATTTTTGGAAGTTGATAAAATCTTTTCTGGTAAAGAATTCAAGGTAACAGATTTTTACACAAAAATTTTAATATCTGCAACTATTACAGGTAACTAAAACCTGGTATGTACATAATGTCATCTTCCCTCTCCAAAAAAACCTTGTTATAATAAAGTCATTAGTCATTTCAACTAGTTTTACAAAGTTGATAAAGTCATTGAATTTCTGTTAAAGCCTTGATACTTAAAATCCACCTTTAAGCATTTATTCCTATGTATTCAAAATATTTTATCTTTAAATTACTCAAAGCCTATTTTTAAACTTGCGTACCTTTACTCAAACAATGAAATAGTGCCAATGGAATATTAAAGTGAGAAGAAAAAATTACTCCTAGAACTGAGTAATATTCTGAGGCTTACCAGTCCATCTTTGCATATTGGGAATATGCTTTAAAAACATTTTTTACCTTGTCTCGTGATACAGCTGAAGGTAATTCTCTTGCAAGCCTGTTTCTCCTTTGTTCCTATAAATCACAACCAAGCAGAAGATTCATGATTATCAGAACACAGAGATGTAAGCCTACTTTAAAAAAATGTTCAGCTTAATTGAAAAGTGTGAATAACTTACAGTATATCCTCTCACTGTTCGGACTCATGCCATAATTATATTTTAAAACAAACAAATCATTTAACCCAATGCTTCTCAATCTTTTTTTCTGCCCCAACACACCTGAGGGATATAATACAACGTCAGTAACATTGGCTTCCTGTACCAGGGGTTCTCAAGCGGACCAACATCATCTCTGCCTTTCCCACCAAGTTAAGAATCACTGATTTAAACTGTTCCCATATCAAAGTGTACATAAGCCTTCAGCATACCATATAGAATTTGAAGTACACAGATCACAGAAAAATTAAGTAAGCAAAACCTTTAAAAATCATTCTAACCTGCACACATTTGTGTTAAATTCACACACAAAACCATAAGAAATATCTATAAGAGTGTTCTGTTTTCTTTATCCTTAACTATCTCCAGGAAATAAATGTAATGTTGAAAACTGACAGTCCTTTCTGTAACCTGGCTAATTTTACAGACTGATCACCTGCCCACTCTTCTAATCTGCTAATATTAGCAATGTAATTCTGATACTGAGCTAAAGCAACTGTAAATTCAAATTAATAGGTACTGAACACCTACTGTATGTCAAGCACCATGATAGGTGCAAGACTATGAAAATATAGAAAGATGTAGGTATTAATAGTGGCTCTCTCAAGAGCCAATAGTGGCTCTTCAGGCAGCATCAAATACAGTAGGAAAGTATTTACATTAAATGAAGTCAAAATGCTCCTGAGCAGAAAGCATTTCATGAACACTCAAACTTGCAAAAAGGTGTAAAATTAACAAAGCTTCACTATGATGTTTCTGGGTAAGAAAATTTTTTAACAGAAATTTTACCCACTTTTCATTTATCCAGTGATAAAAAAATATAGCAGATAATAAAAATATATGGATTTTAACAATCTTCAGAATAAAAAGTTAGCATTTAAATATACATTTTGAAGAAGGACACAAAGGAATCTAGAGACTAGAAATTCTCACCCTAGTCTGTTACCAACCATTTATGACCTTAGCTGGCCCTGAAGACCTGGCTTACTTGCTTTGTTAACTGTATGGGTTACCAACTCTTAACCCCCAGTTTCCTAGTCTATTAACATTACCCTCATAGGGTTGCTATAAAGATTAAATGAGAATATCCGCATAAAGTTCTTTGACACAGTCTTAAAACCAGAGACATTCATTTGTACGAAAAATACTGATCTGAAATCATATCATAAATGACCTTGTCAGTATTAGAAAAACTGTTCCAGACACAAATTTTCCATGAAGGCTTCAATGTTACAAGAACTAACTCCTATCTTAAGATAGTGTCTGCATGCTAATTTTTAACATAATAACTATTATCTAGTCCACTTTCTGAGTGTTTTAAAGTGCCTTACTTATATGCATTTTGGAATTTTTTCTTTCTTGTTTTTTCTGGCCGTGCCACACAGCTTGCAAGATCTTAGTTCCCCAGCCAGAGACTGAACCTGGGCCATGGCAATTCCCTGGAATTTTTTCTGACAGTAGGAGTCACCTCAACTATGTAGCTAAAAAACAGTTCCCTGTACCTGTTACAAAGCAGATGCCCAGCAAAATAAGCACTAAAGTAACAGCTGTTATCATCTGTGGATCTCAGGTTCCTCATCTGTTTAACCAAAGGGTCCCTTCCAGTTTAAACCCAGGGTCCCTTCCAGTTCCCAAATTCCACGTTTACAATATTCTCCCCACCCATATGCATAAGAGGAAATTTGATACAGAAGGGACTCAGGTCTTACTGGACTATGGAATTGCAGAAAATTTTACTGTTTTGGATAAAAGTGGCAGAGAAAAAACTGCATCCAGATAAATCACTCTATCCACCAGCCTTCGCTCCAGCTGAGCTATTATGCAACCTACAACGTTAGCCTCAAATGGAAAAAAAAAAAAGGATCCATGAAATGCAGGAACCACAGTAATGGTGAAACAGTACTGTCTTTCCAAATTTACTATAATTTAGGTAATTCTTGGAATGTTTCCTTCACAGCTTTCAGAGTCAAATGAAAACAATTTTAAACATCCACTTTGGGCTTCCCTGGTGGCGCAGTGGTTGAGAGTCCGCCTGCCGATGCAGGGTTCATGCCCCGGTCCGGGAAGATCCCACATGCCGCGGAGCGGCTGGGCCCGTGAGCCATGGCCGCTGAGCCTGCGCGTCCGGAGCCTGTGCTCCGCAACGGGAGAAGCCACAGCGGTGAGAGGCCCACGTACCGCAGAAAAACAACAGCAACAACAAAAAAAACATCCACTTTGTTTTACATACTTCAGTCTAATAAACTGCAACAATAGTTACTGAAATGGAGCCAGGCAGTCCTTCAACACTAAAACAATGAGTCCCAGATCATTTCCGAGTTACAGTTTCACAAGCAGAAAATGAGAACAATGCCTCCAGGTGGTTTTGAGAATTAAATTTAAGAAAACAATGTAATGCCCTCAGCATACTTCTTAGCATATAACAGACAATAATATGGTGCATATATGTCTTATAGTTAGTTATTCCTTGCCCAGTAAATTTGATATAACTGAGCTAAAACAGATTTTCTCTCAAAAAAAAGACAAATTCGAATTGTATTTACCTCTATATTATTGTTCATTAACCCACAAGCATCAGCAAAGTCTGGATGTTTTGTGTTGATATAAGCCAATTCAATTGCCACTAAGTTATGGACCTAGAAAAAAATAAAATTAGGCTATATACAAAATATGCCAACCTAATTTTACTTAAGGAAACATATAAACTTATTAAACAGATAATTCTAAAAGACAGTACAGGAAACTGATGCCTAAATAAATACTTGATAATTATACTCCAACTGACAGAGTTTATACCAAATAACAATTTGCTCTATCTTTTGAATTATCTATATTTTAGCATCTAAGATTGCATTTCTGACACTGAAGTAGTTAGAAGTATTTGTTAGGGAAAAAAAAGTTATCTACCTGATGCATATCTAACTTCCAAGCAACTTTGCTATTAAAACCTTAGATCATCCACTATTCCATGTCAAAAGTTCAGGTTCAACAATAAGAAAACATTTCATAATCAGATGTAAGTTAAAGATTTTAACTTTATTTGGGTAAAGGATACATTTAACGACCTGAGATAATGATTGATTAGCCTTAATTATGAAGCACCCAGTTTAAATATATGTGGTTCAATTGGGACAATTGGGACAATAATCAAAAAGGAAAGTTGAAATTAATTTCTCTAGCGTTGTAGAGAGATTAAACTAACTCCTTCATTTGCACTGTCCTTACAAATCTTAGGTATCAGAACAGCACTAAAAGATCAAGAACCAGTGAAAATTATTTATTTAAATGAAATTCCAATGATTCTGATATCAGTAGGTAGAGTCTGAGATCAGGCTAACCATGTTCTTACTCATTTCAATCTGGTGGTTATGCTTGCTAGGGAAACAACTAAGCAGCAGCACTTACATTCTATACTTCCAAGGATGGTTTTGTACTCTTTAAGTAAATGTCCATTGGGGCTCACCATCCGGAGCCAAAGACCCAAATGCACTTTTAGAGACCAGAAAGGAAAAAAAGAAACCAGCCAACAATTAGAGGCATACGGACAATTTCAAATGCTTATTCCATATTTCTGCCAATTTCAGGATTTTTATTTTTAAGGATAGCAACCATGATATTATGGTATTAGGTCATCAAACAAGGAAACTGTACAAATGGCCAAATTACCCTGATGTACATCAGAGTTAAAAAAAAAAGAGCTTGCTATATGAAGGCTCAGTTTACTGAGGCTAAAGATAAAACTAACTTTCCATTAAATCAGTGCTGCTATATAATAAAGCAAAACTACTCACAATCCTCAGCAATAACTCCATTTTCAGGAAAATCTGTGGCTGCAGGCTAACAATGATTAAAATATGGAGAAAAATGCATTTTATACCAGAATTACTGAAGTTTCCTTTGAAATAAGACAAACTTGCTTCTTTTTCTTTTCAATACACTGGGAATCATTATGCCTAAATTCATAAAGCTGTACAAAATAACTTATTAACAGTGATTACAATGATTTATGAAATAATAGCTCACCATTTCATTTGTAACAGGCAACCGTTTACGAAGAAGACAAGTCACTACTTCAACTATGGCATCATGAAGTTTAGGGAACCGCAACAACTCCTACATGTGGTGGAAGAAACAGTCTGTTTTGTTTAAAGGAAAATTAAATAATCTCTGAAGTACTGCATCAGATTTGGACTGAATCAGATTTGGAAGCTACATTTAACTATACTATTTCAAATCACTTTTAGATAAGGGAACTACATTTTAACTTTTAGCCCATCTTCTATATTTCCTCCTTCCCCTTGAAACCACCACCTCATGTCTTTTACTACTTAATCTGAAACCTGTTACATTTCTCAATTACCTGTGTACTGTAATTGCTACAGTGCTGAATGATCCTTTGCATTTCTTCATGAACCAGTTCCACACAACGGAGGCTGGGCTCTTCCAGACGTTTGATTTGCCGTTTGACCAGCAACTCAAATGAAACTTCAGGCACAAACAAAGCAGGACGAGGACCCTAAAAAAATAAAACTATGAGCTCTTATTATAGCCACATATAATTTTGGTTCTTCCTTAAGTTTAAAATAAATCACGTTTTTGGTATTTTTCATAAAAAAGCACTTCGTAATTTCAAGAATGAGAGCAAAATAACAAAGTGTACAATTCATTAAAAAAAATAAGAGTTATATGGATTAAAAAATAATCTTTAACCTCATTTCAAAAAATTCTAAAAGTTAAGCATACTTACAGTTGCATTTCTAATGGCAGTCAAAATGTCAATAGTGTTAAGGCCACCTAGTGGGTCAACAGATTCTAAGGTTCGCCCAAAAGTCTCATGGAAAATATAACATATTCTAGCACCACCGCATCTGAAAGGCAATGAAGTATATGACTTCTAGTATTACTAAAAGGGAGGAAGCTACAAGTTAGAAGTCTCACTGTAAGCTTTAAGACTGTCTCAGATGAACAATCACACTTAGACCATTTCCATGTGTTCTCAAATCCATTATGAACCAGTTTCTCTAATTTTTTTAATGGGGAAAGGAGTCATTTCACAAAAGGCATTCACATATGGACATGCACACTGAGTAACTGTTCTTTCAGAAAACATCAGTTATCTAAGAACTACTAAACATTTTTCTCTGCCCTAGTTTTCTTCAACTAGACTATGAGCTCCTTAAAGATAAGAAACAATGTCTTATTTCTATTTATTCACAATCTGGAGATCAGCAAACTTTTTCTGTAAAAGGCCAGATAATAAATACTTTAGACTTTTCACAACTCTGTCACAACTCGCCAATTCTGCCATTGAGCACAAAAGCAACTACAGACAGTATGTAAACAAATAAGCACAGCTATGTTCCAATAAAACTTATGCCCACTAAAATTTGAATTTTATATAATTTTTGCATTACAAAATATTCTTCTTTGAATTTTTTTCAACCACTTAAAAGTGCAAAAGTCATTCTTAGTCAATGGGCTATATATAGTTTGCCTATCCCTGCTTTAAACAAATTAAATCTCTGGGCCTACATACTGGACACCTTGTGTTTCCTATCTTAATGACTAGAAACCCTGGTTATTATCTTTTATTTTTTTCATTCAAGTCTAGTTGAAAATTTACAAATACATTTACATCTCCCCAAATCATCCCATCTTCTCTGTTTTCACCATCACTATTCACTACTTTCTTACAGTGATCTAGGCAGAAGATACCAGCATAATAACATTATGCTAAGTGAAATAAGCCAGACACAAACGGACAAATATTGTATGATTCTCCTTATATGAAATATCTAGAACAAGGAAATTCATAGACAGAAAGTAAGTCAGAGGTTACCATGGGCTGGGGGAAGAGGGGAACACAGAGATATTGCTTATTTGGATACAAAGTTTCTGTTGGGATAATAAAAAATTTTGTAAATAGATACTATTTGATGGTTGTACAATACTGTGAATATACTTAGTGCTACGTATTATACTTTAAAATAGTTAAAATTACCAATAACTGGTCTCTCTGCCTCCAACTTTTCCCTTCTCCAAATAGTTTCCATAATGACCAGAATATCTTTCTAAAATGGGTTACTCCTGTGACCAAAAGTGTTTTATTTTTTTATAGTAGGAAGTTCTTCAAATTCTGAAGATACTAGACTTTCCACAGTCTTGTTCTTAGACACCTTTCCTGCCTTACCTCCTGTTACATCCCGTCATTGTATATGCCATTCTCCAAATTCGCCCTGCGTTAATCTTTTTTGTTCCAAAGCCTAAAATACCCTTCTACTTACTGCCTTCCCATATTCTATTCAGAACCCAACCCAAATGCATTCCTAACTATGGAGCTCTCCCAATCCTTGAAAGAAATGAAAGTGGTCTCTCTTCAATGTTCTAATAAGGTTTGATTAGGTAATTACAAAGATATTGCTTAATTAACTACTTATAAAACTGTCCATATGTTATATGCACTTTTCTGGTTATGTATTATATTTAATAAGAAGTATTTAATTAAAAATTATACTCCTTTTGCCACCTAATCAACCCTTGTGTTACCGTGACCTACCTTACCCACTGAACTCTTTAAAGGTTTATCTTAGTAATCTTTACTTCCCTTAATATGCATACATTTAAAACCATTCAGTAATTAGTTTGTTAAATATTCTACAGTATTAACTCACATAGAAGGCTACCTGGGTCACACGAAAGTACATAGAACTTTATATACATACATACAAACACACAGACATGAAGTATGTGTATAATTGGAGAAATCTGAATAAGCTGTGTGGATTGCACCAATGTCCATTTTCTTGCTTTTTATTGTACTACAGATATGCAAGATGTCAACGCTGGGGGAGATGGGGTGAAAGGTGAATGGGACCTCCCTGTACATTTAGTTGCAACTTCCTATAAGTCTATAATTATTTTTCAAAATTAAAAGATTTTTTTAAAGGTGAGAGTTTAGAGAAATGGATATTCTTTTATATTGCTAGTAGTACAACAATACAATCGGGGCTTCCCTGGTGGTGCAGTGGTTGAGAGTCCGCCTGCCGATGCAGGGGACACGGGTTCGTGCTCCGGTCTGGGAAGATCCCACATGCCGCGGAGCGGCTAGGCCCATGAGCCATGGCCGCTGGGCCTGCGCGTCCGAAGCCTGTGCTCCGCAACGGGAGAGGCCACAACAGAGAGAGGCCCGCGTACCGCAAAAAAACACAAAAACAAAACAACAAAAAAAATACAATCGGGCTTCCCCGCGTAGTGCAGTCGTTAAGAATCCGCCTGCCAATGCAGGGGACACGGGTTCAAGCCCCGGTCCGGGAAGATCCCACATGCTGCGGAGCAACTAAGCCCATGCACCACAACTACTGAGCCTGCACTTTAGAGCTCGTGAGCCACAACTACTGAAGCCCACGCACCTAGAGCCCGTACTCTGCAACAAGAGAAGCCACGGCAATGAGAAGCCCACACACTGCAATGAAGAGAAGCCCCCGCTCGCCATAACTAGAGAAAGCCTGCACGCAGCAATGAAGACCCAACATAGCCAAAAATAAACAAATAAAATCAATAAATTTATTTTAAAAAATACAATCTACTAATAGTATAGCAATAATAAGAGACTTTGAGGATGTCATATACCCTTTCATCTAGTAATTCCACTTCTAGAAATTTAACCTAAGGGTTTACTTGGATACATGGCCCAAGGATAGTCCATCACAACATTGTTTATATTTGTGTATAACTGAAAGCAAACTATCAATAGTAGGGGACTGGTTGAACAAATAAGAGTGTATGTCTAAAAAGTAAAATACTATGTAAATCTTAAGACTGAGAGTACAAATATACAATTACTACTAGTTGTTTGTGACATGTTGATTTAAAGAAATGATTCCATAGCATCTGATTTCTAAAGATGTGTATTACAGGCAGTTATATGTTTTATAGAAGCATAGAAAAATGTCTAGATTAATGCCAAAGTAACAGGGATTATTTCTTAATGATGGAATTAAAAGCAATTTTGTCCTTATGTTTTACTCTTTTTACTTATATGCATTTTTGTATTTTTTCATGAACAATTATATTGTGTGTATTAAAGAAACAACAAACATATTTTAATTATGAAAATTTTATAAATGCTTATCAATTAAAGTCTTGTTTTAAAGAAAGCCCTGAAACTTTTACCGTGCTTTACATAATTTATAAAGCATTTTACATACATATGAGACATTATCATTTCTACAAAATGATATTCCTGTTTTACAGATAATAAATTACAATCAGATAATCTCAGAGTTAAGTCACTGTAACTAAAGATCTTTATCTTTTATCTTTATCTAACCTATCAATCCAGGTAACCAAATCCATAGAGAAATTTCTTACTTACAGCTCTGAAGTTTCAATATATTTCGCAGTTCCTTCAATAGTATTACAATATTCTGTGGCAAATTTGGTAATAAGCTGGAGTAAAGTAGCACTTTTATCATCCACAGGTTCACCATAGCTATTTAGAAGAGACTGATATTGAGCAGCTAGAACATTTATTCTTGTTTTCAACTCTGGCAAGCAATCTCTGATGTGATGCATCAGTAGCCTAACAAAGGTGAGAAAGGAAGAATTTTAAAGTAATTGTGTATTTTAAAGACCCAGGCAGGTCAAATTTTAAAATGCAAATAATAGGGAAACCTGTCAATTTGCCCTGGTAGGAAATAATGCAATCTTA
This sequence comes from Leucopleurus acutus, assembly GCF_964270905.1. NCBI lineage: Eukaryota > Metazoa > Chordata > Mammalia > Artiodactyla > Delphinidae > Leucopleurus > Leucopleurus acutus. The sequence continues at coordinate 27,438,968 of NC_139152.1, read as the reverse complement.
GACTAGAAGGTAAATATGTAGCCTGAAAAAAATGACATGAAGGAAACCATCTTAGTAAATGCTTTTTAAATGTGCCTTCAACCCATCAAATTGTAGCAACTGCTAGAGAATCAAATATAAATTTAAAAAAAATTTTTATATTATTGCAGTTACCTCAAAGAATGTAAGCTACTAAATCCAATTCCACCTACATTATTTTGGTTTCCGACTTATCTTTTACAATGGATACTCAGCATAGTGAAAATCAATCTTGTTAAGCTACATATCCATCAGCCTTTAATTTATTTGGGGAATAAGCCAAAAGTAAAAGAAAATAGCTTTTACTTCAGTCATTTATAAATTATTTAGAAAGGCCTTCTAATCCCTCTACCATCAGTGCATACTCAGAATTCAAGGTGTATAGTTTACATTCTTTTTATGAATAGGAACAGAAGACATCCTAAATTAAGAATAGGTTATGTGAAAATTATAAATCTTAATTCAGTTCCTGAAATACAAAATGGAAATGAAGTCATCTGCCATCTAGTTCTATCATCAAAAGTAAAATGACTGTCAAGAATTTCATGATTAAGGTATTTTAAAATTCACTTGAGCATTCCTAGACTACACGATGATTTAATGCCAACCACCTCAATAAAAATAAATATCTACATTATAAGAACCTACTATACAAGAAACAAAAAGTGAAATTTTACAGACAAGGACACTATAAAAATGTAAGGAACTGATAATCAAAGGTCTCAGACACCTATTGGCAACCCAGAAACATCTCATTTTCCAAAAGGTAAAAAATGTTACCTGTTTAAAGTCCTGGCAAGATACTTTGTTCCATTTCTATTGGCCAGAGATGGGTATTTCTTTTGAAGGAAAGCATATTCATCACGGATTGAATCAGTTACACTCTTCTTATTATTAATATCTAGCTGGCTCCTAAGGTTGAAAAATAACAAAACTGTTCAACTAAAGTCAACTGTGGTACTAAGTACTCTGGATAATGAGGATGATGATAATGATGATAATGATGATGGCACGAGGCACTGTCTATAATGCCTGACATGAATTGTTAATTCTCACAATCAGTCTATGCAATAGGTATTATCCCATTTTATAGCAAAGTAACTAAGGCCCAGGGAGATTAACTAACTTACCCAAAGTCACATATTAAGTAGTTCAGCCAAGATTCAAACTGTGTGACTTTTAAGTAAGCAATGCCTGAATAATTTAGGCCTCATTATTACCATTACATTATTACCATTACCATTAACTACAGTCAAAAGCAGTACTCTTAAGTAACAGGGATAAACAGGTGAAAATATATGTGTGTCTTAATCAACTGTATATTTTATCCATGGACAGGCAACTAAATTGAGTAGCCATCTACAAATACAACAAATAGTTTTATACCACCTGCTTGCATGAAAAGAGATAATAGGAATTTTTAAAAAAAAGAGTAGGGGTGAGGGAGAAGGACATGTGATTAGAAGCAGACAACTGTAAAGACATCACTTAGTAACACTTTCATTTTAAAAGGTCTGAGACCAAAGATGTTAGGAGCCATTTAAACCCACATTATATCTAGTTTGTAGATGAACTAGGAGTAGAACCCAGATCTCATGACAATTTCAGTGCTTCCTATTTTATAAAGGCTTTGGACTAAGATCTCCATTTGAATCTGGCTCTGCTTTCACCAGCCATGTGACTTTGGTAAATGTATAACAAGTTTTCTGATTATAAAACAGACCAATATACATATCTCACAGGGACGTTGTAAGGGTTCAAAGAGATACCCTTAAACATTTTTCACAGTAGAGCATCTAAAACTTAAGTAGACACTCAACTGTAGTTAGTTTCCTTTCCACAATTTTTTATTTCACCTACTTATAATTAGGATACGTTTAATAAAATTTCTCCAAGTCACTTCCTGGCAGTTATGTAGAATCACTAATGCTAGGGGTTAAATCGATCTATTAAAATACTACCACCCTAAGAACACTTGACTGGTGTAAACTAAATAATACGTTTTTTTATCCAGTGCCCTCCTCATACATAATGTAATGGACAGGGACTTTTTAAGCCTAGCCATTAAATTTTCTTCCATTTTGTGGCACTGCTTACTTTAGAAACACTTTCTATTTAAAAATATCTACAGGAGGCTTTAGTGAATCTATTCCTTTACAGCAATGAATTCTTTAGCAATACCAAGATTATAGTAAAAGGGGAAAAAGTAGGGACACTATCACATTTCAGACTGATTCAAAAAATTCAGATTTGCTTTGAAATGAGAATGCTGCAATTCTTATCCCATTCTTGATTGCTAACCTGTTAACTATTCCAATTATTCCCAGTTTGACTGGTATAACCCTTCCCATCAATACATCCATGGCATCAGTACCCGCATCCATGAGATCAAGTTTAGTGATTACAGCTAGGGTTCTGCGACCTGGTAAATGCAAAAAAGAAAAGAAATGACCCATTAAATTAAGCTATTAAGTATTAATAAAGGAAAATCCTAATCTATAATCCCACCTAACATTACCGTTGACATCATTTTGGTAATGTTTTTCTAACCTTTGCTTACAAATACTTTTTAAAAACTACTTTTAATCATCATGTTTAATTTTAAAAATTTTTCACATATAATTTTTTATTAGCTCTTCGGGCTAACTTTTTTATTAGCATTTAAAAAATTTGTTTAAAATTCACTCATGCCTAGTGAGTGAATTTTTTTTTTTTTTTTTTGCTCATTACAATTTATTCTTTCTTTCTGCCCACCCCTCGGCATCTCTTGCCACATAACCAGCCCACCCAACACTGTCTTGGGTTCAGGGCTGCTTCACAGAGGTACACAGTTCCACTGGTTCCAATCACAGGGCATGGGATATGATGCAGACTGTGACTAATTTTCTGTATGACTTTGTTGGCTCTGTATGGTTATATACGGGGAAGCCGAGTTTGTCCAGAGCCTGGGTGTGGACAAACAACATATGGGAGACGAGACCCTGGCCCCGGTACTCAGGCAAGGTGACCCCCAACTGCACTTCTCCTGTCTAGTCCATCAGGGACCAGGACACAGGGGAACCCTCTGGCCCCAGCAGGCAGAAGGTAGGGAAGGCCCGGATACAGTGCTCAATGAATCGCTGGCTCCTCTCATTGCCACTAAAATGCCAGAATTTATTCACCATGCCAGCGTGGACAGGATCCAGGGATGAGAGTTTAAACATCTCTTGGTTAATGGCTTTTTTTCAGTTCTATGAGTTTTGACAAATGCAATGTCACCACTACCTCAAAACAAAACAGTTCCATTGCCCTCCAACCCCCACCAAAATTTCCTTGTACTATCCCATTCCTAGTTTTGTCTCTTCCAGAATGCTATATAAATGGAATCATATATATAGCCTTTTGAGTCTGGCTTCTTTCACTTGGCATAATGCTTGTGAGAGTCATCTATTTTGTTGAACGTATCAATAGTTCATTCCTTTTTATTGCTGAGTAGTATTCCACAGTATGGACACACTATAGTCTAGTTATTCATTCCCCATTTGAGAAACATCTGTGTTGTTCTCAGTTTTAGGAGATTAAGAATAAAGCTACTATAGATATTTGCATACAGGTTCTTTATATGAACATAGGTTTTCATTTAACATCGGTAAATAACCTAGGAGTGGAATTACAGATTTAACTGTTTAAGAAACTGAGAAACTTTTTCCCAAAGTGGCTATACCATTCCCACCAGCAATGTATGAGAGTTCCAGCTGCTCTGCATAATGTCCAATTTTACATATGGCATTTTTCAATTAGAAGCATTTTTGTATTTTGGTCCAAATCTATAAAATCATCCTTTTTAATGATTCCATATTCTATTATTATCTTATCATTCCTACTGTGGGCCATATATTGATTCTTATTTTTTATAAATAATACTGGATTGGATTATTTCCTTATACTATATTGCTAGATTAAGATCACTAGATCAAAAGTACGATTATATTTATGGCTCAAGGGTCAGTTTAAAATAGAATTAATGTATATAAAATGCCTAACAGTTTATATAATAAAAGTAAAATTTAGATAAACATTTTGATATAGTTTATCTTTTAATCTAAAATGAACATTAATTACTCATATAATAAAAGTTTCTTAAAAACTTGAAATAAAAAATTTTAAGAAATGACGCCGTTTATAGGAATTTTAATTAGCAGTCTTAGCATTAACATTTCCTACCAAATTTTTATTTTAAATTTTTATTCAAAGTAGGAAATAAGAAACATGACACTGCCCACAGACCCTCAATACTCAGATGAAAAAAAAATGGCTCCTGTATACAGCAAAGCATACATTTATTAGCAGCAATAATAACTTACAGTCTGGCATCTTATATAAGATGCACACTGCAGCATTAGTCAGGTATCATATACTGACTCACAGCATGAACTATATTTCGAAGAATCCCCTCTGCCTTGAACCTCTGCAGAATGTAGATACCATAATTACCTACTATACTATAATAGTCTACAATGATTATCTACCATGACAGTTATTCTTAGAAATCAGCCATTCAAAAACCTAAATCATTTTATTTATACAAAACAAACTTTTTGCAAAGCCATCTTCTTATTTTAAAATCATTAGGTAATCATTACAAATATGGACATCATGTGAAGTATTTTTGCCTAGCCTGTACAGCAATTTATCCATTTCCACCAAAATTTCTAGTTGATAATATAAGTAAAATAGAAAAGCATTATTTTTAAAATAGCTAGAGATATTCTTTTTAAAAATAAAAACTCCTCTCGAGGGTAGATTTACCATGTTAACCAAGTATCTCATTAAAAATTAACATCTGTCCTTACCATCTGGATCTACCTCCCTTGAAATTTTAAGTGCCTCTGATGTTGCCATATCCGTATTAGCAGCAGTGACAGCGAGGATAATGGAATTTGGATTACTGATGAACCGAAGAATGAGCTCTCTGATTTGAAGTTCAATATCCTTAGGTTGATCACCTACAGGCACCTGGACCAAAAAGAGATGATCAAGGAACTAGTAATAAAAATCAACTCTGCTTTTTTTTTTCCTCCATTTAATCCAAAGAATATAGGTATTACTCCATTTACAGATAATTAAAATGAAATTATATACTACAGTATATATGAATTTGGTAATATGTAAAAGTCTCAAAATGTAATCTTGCAAATATCAAAAGTCTACCATGTTAAGGATTGGTCAATATTAATTGCCTAGAGACAAATTCATTCATTCACTCAATTAGCAAGTATTTATTGGCAACCTTTATTTCAGGCACTGTTCTGCATACCAGATTATATCACAGTAGTGAATAAGAGAAAGACCAAAATTCCTGCCTTCACTGAGCTTTAGTGGTGAGAAGCAGATAATAAACTCATATATACATAGTATCTAGGTGGTGGTAGGGCTATGGAAAAAATAAAGGCGAACAGGAGGCTAAGGAATACTTAGTTATAGCTTATACTTTTAGGGACTTCCCTGGTGGTCCAGTGGCTAAGACTCTGCGCTCCCAATGCAGGAGACCCGGATTTGATCCCTGGTCAGGGAACTAGGTCCCACAGGCCGCAACTAGAAGATCCTGCATGCCACAACTAAGACCCGATGCAGCCAAATAAATAAATATTAAAGAAAAAAAGCTTATACTTTTAAATCATTATTTTAAACGGGATTATGCTTTTAAATTGAGTAATCAGGGGAGACCTCACCCAGATAATGACATTTGAGAGAATGACCACAAACTGAAAGAGATAAGGGAGAGGTACAAGAAGATACCTGGGGGAAGAACATTCCAGTAAAGTGAACAAAATAGCAGAAGGCTGGAGCAGAAGAAGCTAGAAGAGTAATAGAGACAGATCAAGTAGATACTTTAGATCTCTTTAAGAACTTAAGCTTTTACTCTGAGTGAAGTGGGAAGCCACTACAAAGATTCTGAGCCAAGGAATGACACAATCTAATTTTCACTTTAATAATATCACTCTGGCTGCTTAGTTAATAAATTATGAGGAAGACCTCTTAGGAGACTATGGTGGTAATCCAGCTGAGATGATAGTGGCTAGCTCAGGATGGTAGCTATGCGTTGGTAAGACGTGACAGAGTTCCAGATATACAGGCACACCTTGTTTTATTGCACTTTGCAGATATTGCATTTTTTACAAATTGAAGGTTCGTGCCAACCCTGTGAGAAGGAAGTCTATTGGCACTAATTTTTCCAAGAGCATTTGCTCGCTCTGTGTCTCTATATCACATTTTAATAATTCTTGAAATATTTCAAACCCTCCACCAGCAGAAAGATGACATACGACTCACTGAACATTCAGATAATGGTTAGCATTTTTCAGCAATAAAGTATTTTTAATTAAGGTATGTACATCACTTTTTTACATAGTGCTATTACACGCCTAACAGACCAAAGTACAGTTGACCCTTGAAAAACAGTGTTGGGGCACTGACCCCCTCAGGTAGTCGAAAATATGCTTTTGACTTCCCCAAAATTTAACTACAAATAGCCTCCTGTTGAGTGGAAGCCTTACCAACAACAGGCAATTAACACATATTTTATATGTTATATGTATTATATACTGTATTCTTACAATAAGTAAGCTAAAGAAAATGTTAATAAGAAAATCGTAAGGAAGAGAAAATACATTTACAATACTGTATTTATCGATATTTTATGTCATCCGTTTACAAGATAAATCTTCTGTCAGTACCAACATCAATAGTCTTATATGATAACAAAACACTGTAGATGTTATTACTGACACTAGATATCAAAAATGAAAAGATAACGTAAAAAAGAAATTCATATTTATTTACATATATAACAATTCACACATTGATAACAAAGAAGCAGCAATACGATTGCTTTATGGTAGCCTAGTGTAATCGATATGATTGCTTCACAGTAGCCTAGCCTATACACTAACGAGTGAATCGTTATAAAATTTTTATAGCATACAGTGTTAAAGTCATATTCATAATACAGTATGGAAACCACTTATCTGTGATGACAGGCTGATACACAGTTTCTCCAATTACAAAAGAAAGGCATACTGCATGGTAATATAATTCTTTGAAAGCAAAGTTATAAAACAGTAAGAAAACACATTATTAATTTTACATTAAATATCATTCACCATATACCTATATAAAGACAGGCTATCCATTTCAATACAAGTCTTGTACATGGTGTTCTACATAATGAGTACTTAGGCAATGATGACAAAAGACACGAAAACATCTCACACAGTTCTTTTTTAATTTTTTTTAAAGGAACTAATTTTTTTTTTAAATTTATTTATTTTGGGCTGCATTGGGTCTTTGTTGCTTCACGCGGGCTTTCTCTAGTTGTGGCGAGCAGGGACTACTCTGCGTTGCCGTGCACAGGCTTCTCATTGCGGTCGCTTCTCTTGTTGCGGAGCATGGGCTCTAGGCACACAGGCTTCAGTAGTTGTGGCACGCAGGCTCAGTAGTTGTGGCTCGCAGGCTCTAGAGTGCAGTCTCAGTAGTTGTGGCGCATGGGCTTAGTTGCTCCACGGCATGTGGGATTTTCCCGGACCAGGGCTCGAACCCATGTCCCCTGCATTGGCAGGTGGATTCTTAACTACTGCGCCACCAGGGAAGCCCTCTCATACAGTTCTTGCCATACAGTTACTAGATTTCACAAGAAGACACACACATATACAACAGAACTCTATGGCATGATGATTATTTGCTATTCAATAAGTGGAAGTGGATCATCCTCATCGTTGTTCATGTGAAGTAGATGGAAGAAGAGGCGGATCTGGTCTTGCTGTGTCAGGAGTGGTAGAGGCAGAAAAAGCAGAGGAGGCAGAAGGGAAGGCAGGAGAGGCAGGCACACTCAGTGTAGCTTGACAGAAATACATCATAATTTCTGTCTGACTCTTGTTTTTTCACTCTAAAAATGTTTCTATATGGTGCCAATCCTTCTTCCACCAAGTCAAAATCAGTCTTGAATAATTGGAACTCTTTGACAGATCGTGTAATGTCAATTTGTTTTCGGGCACTGCTTCTTTTACATCTTCTTCCTCATCATCTGGCACTGTTTCAGAAGTACTCATTTCCATCAAGTCATCTTCTGTTAATTCCTCCCATGCACTGTCTACTTTAGCTCTTGAATTTCTACAAGATTCATATCTTGAAACCCTTCACCCACCCACCCACTTTTTTTTGGACATGTCCACAGTCTCTTTCATGATTTCCTTGATTGGCTCTGTCATAAATCCTGAAGTCTTACACAACATCTGGACACAGCTTTCTCCAGCAGGAATTTATTATTTCAGACTTAATGCCTTTCATGGCTTTTTCAATAACAACATCTTCAATAGTGTAATCCTCCCAGACTTTCATGATGTCCTCTCTAACAGGGTTCTCCTCCGTAGTATTGACAATCATTTCCATAGAGTTCCATGTGTAATAAGCCTTAAAGGTCCATATGACCCCCTGATTTAGAGGGTGAATAAGGGACATTGGGTTTGGAGACAAGTAGACCACTTCAACACCTGTGGCCAGGGGCACTGTCTAATACCAAAAGAACTTTAAAAGGCAGTCCCTTACTGGAAAGGTACTTCCTGCTTCAGGGACAAAGCATTGATGGAACCAGTCCAGGAAAAGGGTTCTCTTTGTCCAGGCCTTCTTTTGGGGCAACCAAAAGACTGACAGCTGACTCTTTTGCCTTCAAGGCTTGGGGGTTAGCAGCTTAATAGATAAGGGAAGTCCTGATCATGAACCCAACTGCATTTGCACAAAACGGTAGAGCTGGCCTATCCCTTCCTTCCTTACATCCTTGTGCCTGCTTCTCTTCCTTACTAATAAATGTCCTTTGTGGCATTCTTTTCCAGAATAGGGCACTTTCATCTGCATTAAAAACCTGTTCAGGCAGATATCCTTTCTCCTTAATGATTTTCTTAATAGCATCTGAGAACTTGTCTGCTGCCTCCTGTTACCTTGATATTTTTTAAGCCAAACCTCTTTCTGAAATTATCAAACTATCCTTTGTTGGCAATAAATTATACAGCTTTAGATCCTTCACCTTCCTTTTGCTTTAAGTTGTCATATGTTGACTTTGCTTTTTCTCAAATAACGTTATAGTCTATAGGTATGCCTTTCCTACAGCAATCCAGCACACACATAAAAGTTGAAATTTCAATACAAGATATAAAGGCATTGCACATAAAGTGCAAAGTTTTCATGCCTTCTGGCATAGCTGCAGCACTGCTTTCATGAATTTCCTTTTCTTTTTTTTTACAATGGTTCTTAAGTTGGATTCATTTATCTTGAAATGGTGGGCAACTGCAGACCTCAATCTACAGTGCATATTAAGCAATTCAACTTTTTCTTGTAACATCATGACTTTTCACTGCTTCTTGGGAGCACTTCCAGCATCACTAGTGGCACTTCATATGGGTCTCATGGTGTTAATTCAAGGTTTACGGTATTACACTAAACATGATGAAAAATATGCAAGAACCACAGAGATCACCTTTACCATGATTTACTGGAGAGATGAACTGCTCAAGCAGAGATGATTAGCATCACACGGCATTTTAACAGGCTATTCACAATACTTGAGCTCAGCACAACAGCAACAGAAGGTGGCTATGAAATTATTACAGTAGTACAGTATGTACTACAGTTCATCTTACGCAGTTATGATTAAATACTGCATCTTTACATTTGTTTACATTTCTTTCTGCTTCAAACGGCACCATGTACAGTCTGTGTGTGCATAGGTTTTGATAAATTTTAACTTTTTATAATAGATTTGTTAAGTTAATTTTTATTAATTTTTTCAGTATTTCTAGGCTATGCAGTTGTCTGCAAGTTTTTTCAAATTGTCACAAATCTCCAGAAGAATTTTCCAATATATTTATTGAAAAAAATCCACATATAAGTGGACCCATGCAGTTCAAACCCTTGTTCAAGGGTTGACTGTATAGTGTAAACATAACTTTTATATGCACTGGATAAACAAAAAATTTGTGTGATTTGCTTTATTGCGATATTCACTTTATTGCAATATTCACTTTATTGTCGTGGTCTGGAACCAAACCTGCAATATCTCCAAGGTATGCCTGTATTTTAAAGGTAAGGAGAGCTAGAGGATTTGCTGACAGAGAAAGTAGGGTGTAGGATAAGAAGTATCAAGGATGACTACAAACTTTTTGGCTAAGCAACTGGCAGAACAGAGTTGCCATTTACTACGATGGAGGAGACTGTAGAAAGATCAAGTCAGGTTGAGGGACAGATCAGGCATTTGGTATTAGACACATCAAGTTTGAAATGCCTATTAGACATCTGAAGTGTGTATGTCAAGTAGACAGTGGATATACAAGATGAATATACAAGTCTGGAGATATTTGAGTGTTGTCAGCATACAGACACTCATATTTAAAGTCATAAGACTGGATGAAATCATCAAGAGGTTAGGTGTACCCCTTTGACAAGAGGTCCAAAAACTTAGCTTTGGGGCACTCACTGTTTAGACACTGGGAAGACAAGAAACCAGCAAAAGAGACTGAGAAGGAGTGACCAGTAAGATCAGAAATAATCCTCTAGAGTGTGGTATCCTGGAAGCAGAGTAAAGAAAGTGTTTCAAGGAGAAAGAAGGGCTCAACTATGTCAAATGCTGCTAATAGATCAAGGTAGTTGCAAAAAAAAAGCTGATTAATCTATATGAGGTTAAGGAAAAACTACATTTGTTCAAGTGAAAACAAACATGACCATACCCACAATGAGTAACAACTATTCTTTACCTTAGTCATTCCTGGCAAATCCACAAGTGTCAGATTGACAACATTGGGTGAAAAAATCTTAAGATGAATTGGTTCAGGGCTTACTCCCTAAAAATAAGTTTTAAAATATCATATTAAAATCACATTAAAACTTCAATGAATAAAAATGCTAAAGTAAACCTCATTTTAAGTATTATACATTAGATGCCTTTAAATATTAAATAAACCATGATTTCTAAAACATTTCAACAATCAAAACCCGATGAAACATATAGGAAATAAGGCAGCTAGCCATAGGTTATAATCCCATCCAACCTTATACTATTAATATACATAATTTATTTCCCCTATATTATTTCACATTCTTTTCTCTGGATTCTCAGCAGATAACGTTTCTTAAATATGTTTAATAGACTTAGTGCTGAACAAAAGAATAATGTATCACTATCCAAATTTATGAAGTTCTTGAGTTCAGGGAGTGAGACATAGGTAACAAGTTATCCAAATCAGGGAAGTATGGCGGCAGCAGCAGTAACTAAAAGGTAACCTGCCCAGAGACCAATAATAAACAAAGCTTAGTCAATCACTAAAACAGAGACAAATATCCTGAATAGGCATAAAGAAATTAACATGGCTCCAAAAATGCCTTTTTGTCAGGAAAAACCTCTCCAGCACAGCATCCGGCAGATAAAAGGACTCAATAAGTATTTTTTAATATTAATACTTAGCTAAGGCCCACTTGTGGGATTAAACGTACCCATACAAGAATGTAGGTAACAACAAAAGAGAAGGGAACAGAAAAGTAATAAGAATAAAGAAAGAAGAGAGAGAAAACAGAAGCATTTAAGGGAGTCAGTGATAGTGCCTCGTGTCAAAATTAATCGTATCTTAGACACCTAATTTACTTTAAATTCTCAGAATCTGAGAAGACAATTCAGCTGTTAACATTACTTTTCATTTTCATTGAAAAAAAACCCCTTAATTTCCCGTTTGCTTTCATAAGTAAATCTAGCCTTACTCAGGTAAGAAAAAGAGCTCTTCAAAATACATGGATCTTGTAAGTTATATATTGCTTCTTAAATTAGAATACAGTCAATCCAGCAGAAAAAGATAACACTGTAGGAAGTATTAAATTAAAAAGTTACATAATAAAGTGATATATACATCTCAAGATCAAGAATAAACACCTAAATGAAATATCTGATAGCATATTAAAACTCTAAGAAACAAAAGGTATTAAATAAAGCTTTTATATATTTGGGAAAATACTCCATTAGTTTCAAAGACCAGAATACTCTTGATGATATATTTATCAATGGGTATAATTTCCAGCTCTAAAGAGATGCCTACCTTATTATTTCCTGAAATCCTTTCTGTTTCATTTTCAATTTCTTGTCGAATTTCATCAAAATCTGTGTAAAGCTAAAAATTATTGAAACAAAAAACACGGTATTCAAAATAAGATTAAAAGTTCCTAAGCAGGGTTTGATAAATTTCAAGGATGTCTATGGATCTGCTTCAGAGAATTAGTAAACAAACTCTAATATACACATATATTTTTTCTGAGCCAAAGAGTCATAGTTTATATCAGTTTTTCAAAGCTGCCTGAGCCCACAACAGTTAAGAGTCTCAGAGAGAACAGGGCTCAACTTAAATGTTTTCCAAATAAACTACTATGGTTAGAAATGTTAAGATTTATTTTATAAGGAACAGCTGCTTCAAGATAACAATGCTACATTGCCAATCATAAGAAACTAAATTATCAACTACTTGTACCCCCAAAAAATGTTTTCAACATGTTACTTCTTCACCATATTCTTCTACAATTACCTTATTTTTGGTGTGAAGAAATTTACCCCATTCTTCTGCTTCAACCCCTGGAAAAAGAAAAACTCCATTTATTGGAAACTATGGAAATTACTTTTTATCTTTATTTAGGAATTCAAAAAGGCAGTACAATATTATTTTTTCCTATTTTGCCATTAACTACAAGTTAACGTATATTTTAAGATCTGCTAAATTATACTCTCACATTTTAAGAATTGTACCAGGTATTTCAGAAACGACTAATTTCAGAGTTGCTCACAGGTCTTCCCACTATTTGAAATCTAGATTTTAACAAATAAAATTGTTTACCTCTCCTCATATTATAGTAAAATATGTATACTTTATTTTTAAATATCTTACACATAAAAAGCAGTTTATCTGATGAAAATACTCAAGCTAATGGCTAAAAGAAGAAAACTTATGAGTCATACTGAATAATAATGCAAAAAGCATATATAATAGATTTACATGTAACTCATAAAAATTTGCAATATGTGAATGAAACAGCTAACTTTTCATTCTGTTTTGTCGTTTTTATTTTAATTTGGTTTCTTGTTGGTAACCCATAAAGTCACAATTTGTCGTTACTTTAAAGAGCTCTCTCAGTAGTGTGAAGCTACTCCATAATTTATATGCATTTTCAATGTGATTTTTCCCCCCAGGAACAAGATTATGTTCTCCCTTGGAATTGAAGGTAGGTAAGAAATGAAATGGCATGGGGTGTGGGGAACCTGGCATATGCCCTGTATGGAGTTGCTACTCGCCAGTAGTTTCCAATAATAGGTCTGCTCCTCTTGCACTTGCTGAAAAAAGGAAAAATTATTCACTGCAGGTACTGTTTTGAGTGATCTGAGACTTGGAGAGCAAATTTTGTTCTGATTTTCCCAGAAAAGCTAGAAATGCTTAATTGTAGAAAGGTAAACTAACTTTGCCTCCCCGAAGCACAGCTATTCTGTTTTTGCCAAATTCAGAGTTTCAAACGTCTTAATGATTAAGTTTATGAATAACACATACCAGCCACCTGAGATCAAATTAAAATGACTGTAAGATATTCAAATAAATATTTACTGAGGAAAAGGTGGATCAATTTCTTTGGTGGGATAAAGGTAAAGAAACTGGATCCTTTTTGCAAGTAAAATGCTCACCTACTTGAAGCTTAGTACCTTCTTCCAAGAAGTCTCATTGGAGAACTGGAGTAATCTAGATGAATAGAACTCAGAGGCAGGTACTATATACCAAAGGGGTGTTCTTAATTTACCTTATCATATAGAAGAGGCCTGGCTTCACAAGCATGTTTTTAAAAATAAAAATAAAATAAATTACATTCACCACCAAAAAAAGCCTGCATTCTGATGCAATGCCAAAAGGTAACAAGAACCACTAACACCTGCAATCAATCAATGTGGATAGGCAAATAAAAATGGAAGAAAAAAAATGCACACAGCCTGTAAGAGTACAAAAGCACACATGCAGGCACAATAGGAAAAGAAGGGCCAAAAACAAATGGATAAAGGAAACCTTTAGAAAGGTGTCTTGAGTTTTTCCATGTAGCAGGGTCTGTAGTTAAAGAGAAACAGCACAGAATGATAAGTTTAGTGCTTATCCCTAATATTTGAAACCTTTCTAAAAAATCAAGTGTGCAAAAAACCTGAACACATTTCAAATGCCATTTCAAATGCATTCAATTATTCCAAATTTACAACTATAAAACTTCCATTACAATTAGTTATAATTAGAGGGATTATATAATATTTTAAATGACACAAATGAAGTATATAGTGTGCCATAATTTATTTTTTATTTTCCATTACACCTAATTATATCACCTCTGGTTTCTAATTCTAACAAAGTGGATTAAAATTAATTTACTATTCAAAAATTTGTCTTAGACATCTGATAACTATGGGTAAAGATAAATTACCTAGTGGAAAAAAATCTACAAAACATATCAAACACATCTTTCAAAACCTTTAAAGTAAATATGAACGTATTTACCAATTGAGCTTTCTAAGGGATTATTTTCTTTGAAATATATATTGAATTTAACAGAACACCACAGAAACAATTTTGGTCTTTAGTCAGCATGATACTTTTGGATTTAGTCTACAAGGAGATCTGAGGAAAACTTAATTTATTTCTTATAAATATATAAAAGGTAATCATAGAGTTCAAACTAAATCACCATCTCACTTGAAAACAGTTTTTGTTTTTAATAAGATTTTATCAGAAAATTCTTTTACATTGGCAGAAGTGGGGGGGCAAGATGAGAAATACTATAAATCTATATATTGACACCTCAATTATCCTATGTAGTTGGCAGAATGAGGGATCTCATGTTATATAAATTTTCCTGATAATTGAATTATACATAGTAATACTTAAATAGTTTAGCCAGTTTTGATGGACCTATATTTAAAATGGATTATACTGCTCCATGTCATGTTAGAATCCACTGCTCTTAAACTTACCTATTAATGGTAACTTATGCCTTTGTTACATAATAGAGCCCTTTGAGGCTACAAATCCCTATACAAAATGGTTAGACACTGATTTTTTCTTTTTTTGAAGTTCTCCTGTCTTTATGTTTTCCTCCCCTTTCTCCTGTATGGTTGCCAGGCTGTCAGGTAGTTCATACTCTTCTGGCTGTCTCCTGCTTCACTGTTCTAATTTCCTCTAGGGTAGAATGATTTGTGGTAAGGTAGAACTGTTTATCCTAAGGATAAATGGGCTCTGATGAGAAGTTAAAGAACTATTCTAGTTATTAATAATATATATGACATTTAGTACTCAAAATTTACAAAATCTATTTTGTGTTCTGGGTGGCTGAGTTGTCATTTGAAGTGAGGTTTTATGTTTTTTAATATAAAAAATAAGCACTAAGCTTGGGGAAAAAAAAATATATATATAGGTAAAGATATGCAGATTTACTGACCAACCACCAAGAAGAGACATCAACAAAACAGAGTGGACATACAAACAAAGAGATACCAAGGAACTGACACTTCTATAGCTGAAATGTACACCCCTTCCAGAAACACTGCCCACATCTGCAAATAGTTTCTGAGAGACAGGATATCATCTGCCCTTTTCAAGGTGACTGAAGAAAATGAAGAGTTAAAAGCAACAGACTTAACACCATACAGTTTCTTGAAGTCTTAGTTTAAGGTATTTGGTAAAATTGATGATGTTAGTGAGAATGAAATTTTTAAAGAGTTATTCTATACATTTGAAGCTGGACCATAAATTAGTCCAAAATGATTAAATTCAAGGTTCAGAATTTCAATAATAAAGAAATATTACAGAAAAGCAAAGCGATGAATAATATACCAAGAAGCTACCTAATATAATTAAAAGACTCCTACATATCCTCTGGCAGTCTATCCAAAAATATTTATCATTATATCATTATATGTTAACATCTACAACTTCATTAACTTGCTTTAGCGATTAACTTTCTGTAGTCATTGTAGATGCTCATGACAGGTCTTTTATTTTTCCCCTTTAAAAAAAAAAATCAAACTATCACAACAATGCTCCTATAATAAGTAAAGGAAAAGATCAGATACAGAAATTAAAGTAACTCCAATTGCATCAAATTATCATCCCATCTTAGATTAGAATATAAGAAACAGAATGAAACTTCACTGAAAACAGATCTCTGCAGAATGAGAAACAAACATGGTACTCTGCTGCAAATGCAATTTAATACTTAGAACATTTTATAGACTTTTATAAATAAGACAAAATGTGAACCAAACACTGAAGATTAAACATATTACTCTCATCAAATATTCCAAACCTCACTAATGTAAAAGTATGATTAATAGAGGATACATATTTAATAGGCAATTTAAAACATGCTAATAAAGATAGTGTGTCTTAGGGCTTCCCTGGTGGTGCAGTGGTTGAGAGTCCGCCTGCCGATGAAGGGGACGCGGGTTCGTGCCCCGGTCCAGGAAGATCCCACATGCCGCGGAGCGGCTGGGCCCGTGAGCCATGGCCACTGAGCCTGCGCGTCCGGAGCCTGTGCTCCGCAACGGGGGAGGCCACAACAGTGAGAGGCTCACATACCGCAAAAAAAAAAAAAAAAAGATAGTGTGTCTTAAAATATTTTCAGTTTAACCAAAGAAGAACTGCTATAAAGGATGGTGCATATTTTCTTATCATGATACTCCACGTTTGCTATTTGGGTGAGGGAGGACTCTAAAAAGTATGTGCTATATAGGTAAGCCTTAGCAAGAGAAGGATAGTAAAAAAAATAATAATAATTAGGGACCTCCCTGGCAGTCTGGTGGTTAAGACACCATGCTTCCACTGCAGGGAGTGTAGGTTCAATCCCCGGTCGGGGAACTAAGATACCTCATGCTACGTGGAGTGGCAAAAATAATAATAATTTTTTTAAAAAAAACTCTTTCTAAAAATAATATTCATCTTAGGGCTTCCCTGGTGGCGCAGTGGTTTAGAGTCCACTTGCCAATGCAGGGGACACGGGTTTGTGCCCTGGTCCGGGAAGATCCCACATACCGTGGAGCGGCCGGGCCCGTGAGCCATGGCCGCTGAGCCTGCGCGTCCAGAGCCTGTGCTCCGCAACGGGATAGGCCACAACAGTGAGAGGCCCACATACTGCAAAATAAATAAATAAATAAATAAATAAATAAATAATAATATTCATCTTAGATTGAAGGGCCAAAGATTCAAAATTAGCAGACACATGGCAAGACCAGAAAAGGGAAGGTAGGATAACATTGTCATGCTGAAAAGCTAAATCATTTTAATTTTATTTAAAAGTAAATATTTAAACTAGAATCTAAAATATTTAAATTCTAGGGACTTCCCTGGTGGTCCAGTGGTTAAGACTCTGCGCTTCCACTACAGGGGGCACAGGTTCGATCCCTGGTCGGGGAACTAAGATCCCGTGTGCCGCGTGGCATGGCAAAAAAAAGAAAATATTTAAATTCTAAAACAAAGTGAAAAAGCAAAAACATTGTTTTAAACACAAGGAAAAAAAGTTTAAAACACTCCAAAAGACACAAAAACTTTTAAAAATAACTGATTCTCGTTTACCAAGTAGCTCACTAGATCCCCCACTAAATAGCATTAACAACAGTTTACTAAACTGAATTATCAAAAAGGTTCTTTTTCAAACAAGTTGACTCACGGTCCTCAAAAACAACAAAAATTACTCTTTTTTAACATGAGAAAAGACGCATACCACTTTTCTTCACAAGACTCCTGATTTTGCTACAGCCACTAATTTCTAATTAGCTCATATCTTTTGAAGATTGGACCAAAAATGAAGAATTTTTAAATAATTTATATTCCAATTCTAAAATTTACCATTTTCTTCTCCTGTTGTTTTTCGTTTATCTTCGGGTGAAACATGGACTAGCTGCAGAATGAGAGGTCTCCGGGTGACAATACCAGTGCCTCTGGGAAGCAGGTCCCTCCCCACTAGGCTTTCTAGCACTGAGCTCTTTCCACTGCTCTGAAAACGGAATACACAAGAGCAAAATGAGTTTCTTAACAGGTTTTTTTCTAACTCAGTAAAACTATGCTATATAATTACTTTAAAAAAAATTATTGCCAAGTCTTTTAAAATGAAAGTTTAAAATGAAGTTTATTATCTATTATATGATCTTTATTTCTTTAAAATAAAAAAGTACAAAAAGAGAAAATATATACCCTAGTGCAAAATCAATTAGTTATGTGGTAACAATATCTATGATTATTTCATGGGATATATAAAAATTTATAACTCAAAACAAAAGAGAGTGACAATATGAAAGCCCCAATTCCCCATAATTTTCCTACCTTTTCTGATACTCTCAACCATATAATATTAGGTATTTTCAAAACCTATATAATATTGGTATACATAAAATTATGCCCAGAATATGTAGATATTTTACTTTAAATGGGATAGTAGTACTATGTGTATTTTTCTCTAACCCACTTTTATTTTTAATATAACAATCAGGGATATCATTCCATATCAATATATTTACTTCTGTGCTTAATAGTTAAATAGTATTCTGTATGTAAAACCAAACCCCAACTGATGGACATTTAAATGGTCTTTGCCACTATTAACAATGCTGCAATAAACATACTTTGTACATATAACCTTACTCACTTATCCTATTACCTCATTAGATTTACTTAGTTCATTAAATGAAATTGCTGTGATTAAAGAGCATACAGATTTTATGCATTCAGATACTACCAGACTGCACACTACAAGATGGGGGGCACCAAGCTATGCTTTATGTTCAATCTGCTGCATCCCCATCAGCATTGGGCATTACCACTTTTTTGAGTCTTTGCTACTTTTTTTTGATAGATAAACACTGACAGTTCATTTAAATTTGCATTTCTTTATTATTCAGCCTAGTATCACTTTGTTTAAGGGCCTTCTGTATTTCTCCTTCAGTGATTTGCTTGTTCAAATGCTGGTGTATTATGTGTCTTATTAGTTTATAAAGATCTTTATCCATATAAGTATTTATTTTTTGTTGTTTTGAATATTTTCCCCAAACTTTTTATTTTGAAAATTTCAAAGCCACAAGAGTTGCAAGAATATTAACAGTGAATACCCATATACTGCAACAAAAGTACCATATACCTTAACTAATTATTAGTATTTTGACACATTTGCTTTATGTCTCTTCTTACACACACACATCTTTTCTTTTGCTGTCCCTTTTGAGAGCAGGTTAATATGTCATGACATTTCATCCCTAAATATAGTGGCATATCTCTAAGAATAAGGGCATTCTACTATATAACCACACTACAATGATCACAGTGAGGAAATTTAACATAGACACAATACTAATAAACAGTACATAATCAAATAATATATAAACTTGTCTCTATTATGCATTTTTATATTATACATAAATGTTTACAAATTTTCTATTTTTTCAACTTTGTAATTCATATTTTTCTGTAACAGAATGTTTTCCTTACTGTATTTTTTCTTAGTCAAAACTAGTACATCTTCTAATTTCATACTTCTACAAAAGCAAACACCCTAAACTCATCTACTGTATCAGAAAGGGTCTACAAGAAACAGATGGCCCATTCAAGTTAGAATAATTTAAGGAAAGTTTATTTACAAGTGGACTATTTACAAAGTTTTGGAAGAGGGGGATCACAAGGGATAGTGCAATAACGTGGGCTGGTAATGACAGAGCAGCTCTTATCACTCACAAGCTCCAAAAGATGGATGAGAACTTTTAGAGAGCCAGCCAAAGGCACCTACACATAGGAAGTAAGCCAGGGGAATAAATACCCAGACTTTAGTCTCCTCCTTTCTCTAAGTCCCGCCAAGGCTCCCCATTTCCAAACCCAATAGGCAGAGGACATTCCTATTGTCCAGAAAGGTCCCCTATGATGGAGAAAACTAATGTTGAGTGGATAAGGAGTGTCAAATTTAAGATTATGTGGCACATCCGGTTTTGCTACGTTTTGGAGTCCAGGTTTGCCGCTCTCATAAGTAAAATGGGTGCTTCCCCCATTTCTTTTCTGTACTCTAAAATAATTTAAACAACACGCAATGGGGACCTTCAAGATGGCAGAGGAGTAAGACATGGAGATCAGCTACTGCCCCACAGATACATCAAAAATACATCTACAGGGGCTTCCCTGGTGGCACAGTGGCTGAGAGTCTGCCTGCCGATGCAGGGGACACGGGTTCGTGCCCCAGTCTGGGAGGATCCCACATGCCGTGGAGCGGCTAGGCCCATGAGCTGTGGCCGCTGGGCCTGTGCGTCCAGAGCCTGTGCTCCTCAACGGGAGAGGCCACAGCAGTGAGAGGCCCGCGTACCGCATAAAATAATAATAATAATACATCTACAGGGCTTCCCTGGTGGTGCAGTGGTTGAGAGTCCACCTGCCGATTCAGGGGACACGGGTTCCTTCCCTGGTCCGGGAAGATCCCATATGCCGCGGAGCAGCTGGGCCCGTGAGCCATGGCCACTGAGCCTGCACATCCGGAGCCTGTGCTCCTCAACGGGAGAGGCCACAACAATGAGAGGCCCGCATACCACAAAAAAAAAAAAAAAAAAAATACATCTACATGTGGAACAACTCCTATAGAACACCTACTGAACACTGGCAGAGGACCTCAGACTTCCCAAAAGGCAAGAAAATCTCCACGTACCTGGCCATGTGGCTGACAGGGTCTTGGTGCTCCAGCCTAGTGTCAGGCCTGAGCCTCCGAAGTGGGAGACCGAGTTCAGGACATTGGACCAACAGAGACCACCCAGCCCCGTGCAATATCAATCTGTGAGAGCTCTCCCAGAGATCTCTGTCTCAACACAAAGACCCAGCTCCACCCAAAGGCCAGCAAGCTCCAATGCTGGACGCCCCATGACGAACAACTACCAAGACAAGAACACAACCCCACCCATTAGCACAGAGGCTGCCTAATATCATACTAAGTTCACAGACATCCCAAAACACACCACCAGACATGGCCCTGCCCACTAGAAAGACAAGATCCAGCCCCACCCACCAGAACACAGGCACCAGTCCCCTCCACCAGAAAGCCTAAACAAGCCACTAAACCAACCTCACCCAAAGAAGGCAGACACCAAAAACAACGGGCACTATGAACCTGCAGCCTGCGATAAGGAGACCACAAACACAGTAAGCTAAGCAAAATGAGACGACAAAGAAACACAGAGCAGATTAAGGAGCAAGGTAAAAACCCAGCAGACCAAACAAAGGAAGAGGAAATAGGCACTATACCTAAAAAAGAATTCAGAGAATAATGGTAAAGATATCCAAAATCTTGGAAATAGAATGGAAAAAATAAAAGAAACTTTTAACAAGGACCTAGAAGAACTAAAGAGCAAACAAATAATGATGAACAACACAATAAATGGAATTGAAAATTCTCTAGAAGGAATCAATAGCAGAATAACTGAGGCAGAAGAACAGATAAGTGACCAGGAAAATAAAATAGTGGAAATAACTACCGCAGAGCAGAATAAAGAAAAAAGAATGAAAAGAATCAAGGACAGTCTCAGCGACCTCTGGGACAACATTAAATGCACCAACATTCAAATTATAGGGGTCCCAGAAGAAGAAGAGAAAAAGAAAGGGTCTGAGAAAATATTTGAAGGATTTTAATTGAAAACTTCCCTAACATGGGAAAGGAAATAGTCAATCAAGTTTAGGAGGCACAGAGAGTTCCATACAGGATAAATCCCAGGAGAAACACACCAAGACACATATTAATCAAACTATCAAAAATTAGGTACAAAGAAAAAATATTAAAAGCAGCAAGGGAAAAGCAAAAAATAACATACAAGGGAATCCCCATAAGGTTAACAGCTGATCTTTCAGCAGATACTCTGCAAGCCAGAAGGGAGTGGCAGGACATATTTAAAGCGATGAAAGGGAAAAACCTACAACCAAGATTACTCTACACAGCAAGGATCTCATTCAGATTCCACGGAGAAATTAAAAACCTTACAGACAAGCAAAATTTAAGAGAATTCAGCACCACCAAACCAGCTTTACAACAAATGCTAAAGGAACTTCTCTAGGCAGGAAACACAAGAAAAGGAAAAGACCTACAATTACAAACCCAAAACAATTAAGAAAATGGTAATAGGAACATACATATCGATAATTACCTTTAATGTAAACGGATTAAATGTTCCAACCCAAAGACATAGACTGGCTGAATAGATACAAAAACAAGACCTGTATATATGCTGTCTACAAGAGACCCACTTCAGACCTAGAGACATATACAGACTGAAAGTGAGGGAATGGAAAAAGATATTTCATGCAAATGGAAATCAGAAGAAAGCTGGAGTTGCAATTCTCATATCAGACAAAATGCACTTTAAAATAAAGACTATTACAAGACACAAAGAAGGACACTACATAATGATCAAGGGATCAATCCAAGAAGAAGATATAACAATTGTAAATATTTATGCACCCAACATAGGAGCACCTCGATACATAAGGCAAATGCTAACAGCCACAAAACGGGAAATAGACAGTAAGACAATCATAGTAGGGGACTTTAACACTTCACTTTCACCAATGGACAGATCAACCAAAATGAAAACAAATAAGGAAACACAAGCTTTAAATTACACATTAAACAAGATGGACTTAATTGATATTTATAGGACATTCCATCCAAAAATAACAGAATACACTTTCTTCTCAAGTGCTCATGGAACATTCTCCAGACTAGATCATATGTTGGGTCACAAATCAAGCCTTGGTAAATTTAAGAAAAATGAAATCGTATCAAGTGTCTTTTCCAACAACAACGCTTTGAGACTAGATATCAATTACAGGAAAAAAACTTTAAAAAAAAACAAACACACGGAGGCTAAACAATACACTACTTAATAACCAAGAGAGCACTGAAGAAATAAAGAGGAAATCAAAAAATACCTAGAAACAAATGACAACGAAAACATCATGACCCAAAACCTATGGGATGCAGCAAAAGCAGTTCTAAGAGGGAAGTTTATAGCAATACAATCCTACCTCAAGAAACAAGAAAAATCTCAAATAAACCACCTAATCTTACACCTAAAGCAATTAGAGAAAGAACAAAAAAAAACCCCAAAGTTAGCAAAAGGAAAGAAATCATAAAGATTAGATCAGAAATAAATGAAAAAGAGATGAAGGAAATAATAGCAAAGATCAATAAAACTAAAAGCTGGTTCTTTGAGAAGATAAACTAAATTGATCAACCATTAGCCAGACTCATCAAGAAGAAAAGGGAGAAGACTCAAATCAACAGAATTAGAAATGAAAATGGAGAAGCAACAACAGACACTACAGAAATACAAAGGATCATGAGAGATTACTACAAGCAACTATGTGCCAATAAAATGGACAACCTGGAAGAAATGGACAAATTCTTAGAAAAGCACAACCTTCCGAGACTGAACCAGGAAGAAATAGAAAATATAAACAGACCAATCACAAGCACTGAAATTGAAACTGTGATTCAAAATCTTCCAACAAACAAAAGCCCAGGACCTGATGGCTTCACAGGTGAATTCTATCAAACATTTCGAGAAGAACTAACATCTATCCTTCTCAAACTCTTCCAAAAAATTGCAGAGGAAGGAACACTCCCAAACTCATTCTACGAGGCCACCATCACCCTGATACCAAAACGAGACAAAGATGTCACAATAAAAGAACAGTACAGGCCAATATCACTGATGAACATGGAGGCAAATATCCTCAACAAAATACTAGCAAACAGAATCCAACAGCACATTTAAAGAATCACACACCATGATCAAATGGGGTTTACCCCAGGAATGCAAGGATTCTTCAATATATGCAAATCAATCAATGCAATATACCATATTAACAAATTGAAGGATAAAAACCATATGATCATCTCAATAGATGCAGAAAAAGCTTTCA
The DNA here is from genome assembly GCF_964270905.1 of Leucopleurus acutus. Taxonomy (NCBI): domain Eukaryota; kingdom Metazoa; phylum Chordata; class Mammalia; order Artiodactyla; family Delphinidae; genus Leucopleurus; species Leucopleurus acutus. The sequence continues at coordinate 27,414,936 of NC_139152.1, read as the reverse complement.
AAAAAATTCAACACCCATTTATGATAAAAACTCTCCAGAAAGTAGTCATAGAGGGAACCTACCTCAATATAATAAAGGCCATATATGACAAACCCACAGCCAACATCATCCTCAATGGTGAAAAACTGAAACTATTTCCTATAAGATCAGGAACAAGACACAGTTGCCCACTCTCACCACTATTATTCAACATACTTTTGGAAGTTTTAGCCACAGCAATCAAAGAAGAAAAAGAAATAAAAGGAATCCAAGATTGAGTTATTTGTAGTGAGGTAGATAGACTAAGAGTGAAGTAAGTCAGAAGGAGAAAAACAAGTACCATATGCTAACACATATATATATGGAGTCTAGAAAAAACAATGGTTCTGAAGAACCTAGGGTCAGGGCAGGAATAAAGACACAGACATAGAGAATGGACTTGAGGGCACAGGGAGGGGGAAGGGTATGCTGGATCAAAGTGAGAGAGTGGCATTGACGTAGCTAGTGGGAAGCAGCTGCATAGCACAGGGAGATCAGCTCCGTGCTTTGTGACCTCCTAGAGGGGTGGGATAGGGAGGGTGGGAGGGAGACACAAGAGGGAGGAGATATGGGGTATATGTATATGTATAGCTGATTCACTTAGTTATAAAGCAGAAACTAACACACCATTGTAAAGCAATTATACTCCAATAAAGGTGTTAAAAAATAAAAATAAAAAAGAGACCTGTACCACAATGTTCATTACAACACTATTTACAATAGCCAGGACATGGAAGCAACCTAAGTGTCCATTGACAGATGAAGGGATAAAGAAGATGTGGCACATATATACAATGGAATATTACTCAACCATAAAAAGAAACGAAATTGAGTTATTTGTAGTGAGGTGGATGGACCTAGAGTCTGTCATACAGAGTGAAGTAAGTCAGAAAGAGAAAAATACTGTATGCTAACACACATATATGGAATCTAAAAAAAAAAGGGTTCTGATGAACCTGGGGCAAGACAGGAATAAAGATGCAGACGTAGAGAATGGACTTGAGGACACAGGGATGGGGAGGGGTAAGCTAGGTGCTTTGTGACCACCTAGAGGGGTGGGATAGGGAGAGTGAGAGGGAGACGCAAGAGGGCGGAGATATGGGGATATATGTATACATATAGCTGATTCACTGTTATACAGCAGAAACTAACATACCATTGTAAAGCAATTATACTCCAATAAAGATGTTAAAAAAAAACACGGAAATTTCCTGTTCTTTATGTGTTTGATTAAAAATCTATCCAGAAAAGTCAAGTAATTCTCATGGATTTTCAAATTTATAAGCATAAATACTTATAATATTCTTAGAAATTGTTCACTTTTCTTATTTCTAGTATTTATCTTTTTTCCCCCATTTAAAAAAAATTTTTTTTTAATTGGGGTATAGTTGCTTTACAATGTTGTGCAAGCTCCTGCTGCACAGCAAAGTGAACCAGCCATATGTATACACATGTCCCCTCCTTTTTGGATTTCCTTCCCATTTAGGTCACCACAGAGCACTGAGTAGAGTTCCCCATGCTATACAGCAGGTCCTTATTAGTTATTTTATACCTAGGCGTATATATATGTCAATCCCAATCTCCCAAGTCATCCCACCCACCCACCCCTTTTCCCCCTGGTGTCCACACGTTTGTTCTCTACATCTATGTCTCTATTTTGGCTTTGCAAATAGGTTCATCTTCACCATTTTTTTTGTTTGTTTGTTTTTGTTTTTGTTTTTCCTGTACGCAGGCCTCTCACTGTTGTGGAGCACAGGCTCCGGAAGCGCAGGCTCAGCGGCCATGGCTCACGGGCCCAGCCGCTCCGCGGCATGTGGGATCTTCCCGGACCGCGGCACGAACCCGTGTCCCCTGCATTGGCAGGCGGACTCTCAACCACTGCGCCACCAGGGAAGCCCCATCTTCACCATTTTTATAGATTCCACATATATGCATTAATATATGATATTTGTTTTTCTCTTTCTGGCTTACTTCAATCTATATGACAGTCTCTAGGTCCTCTAATATTTTATCTTTATGTTCTTTTTTCTGACCAGATTTCCCAATTGACTATTATATTGATTTTATTGGTCAAATCTGTATTTTATTGATTTCATTTTGTAATTATTTATTTTTAATACTGTTAATTTCTTCTTGCTGGATTTGTTTTCTGGGGAAGAGGGTTATTTGGCCCATCCACCCTACACACACACATACATCTCTCAGTATGAGTCATCTCTATCTTCTTTCTTCTATACTGAGAATCTTGGTTCTCAAGGACACAATTTGTGGCCAAATTAAAAGAAAACACTCATTTGCTTTTTATTTCACATTACACACAGTCTCCAAATCATAATACCAATACTACTACCACCAATATGATTACTGAAAATAGTTTTTTAAATATTTTGCACATGATTCCTCTATTCTCCTTCTCATCTGTTTACAGACTGTACTTCCTCCTTTTTTTTACCCCACTAAGTCTTGGTTCTACAAGTATATGTATAGTACTGTCAGTCCTTATATTAATGTCTCTCTAGGCATTTTGATTCTCTTCCTGAAGATTCCTCAGGAAGAGCCAATGGGAACAATATTCTTCAGTTCTAGCACACTGATAACAGTTTGTGACTTTTGTACTTGAGAAACAGTTTGGTTATATGTAAAATATTGGGCTCGTGCTTTCTTGAGTATCTTAAATATGGAATTCCATAATAAATTGTGTCTTTTCTCATAAATTCTCTCATAATAAGAACAGATCTTCTCTCATAAATTTTTACTGTTGAAAAATATAATAATCTGATTTTCCTTCCCTGATTTTGCTTAGAAGCCTGAAGAATTTTTATTTTTCCTTTAAAGTTCAATAATTTTACTAGACTGTGTCTTAGTGTTGGTCTTGCTGTGTCAATGTTCTCAGGCATGTGCTGAGCTCTTTCAAAATGGAGTTCCAAGTCTGTTTTTAATTCAGTTAAATTGTAAGTTTTCGTATCTGTTCTGCTCCCTTGCCATCATTTTTTTCTTCTTTGGGGATTCCTATTATACATATGTTGGATCTTCCTTGCCTGTTTTCAATATGTCAATTTCTATCAAATTCTTTTTACAGCTCCTTTTTATCCCACCTTTAAAAATGTCTTCCTCCTTTTCAATATCTTTCTCTTTCAAAGGTATTATCTGTTATGTTTATATGCCCTGGTGTTTTTCTTCTAATTTGTCATTTCTAAAATAAATTTTCTTTCAATTCTAATATTTCACAAAGTTCTACCACCTAGCATTTAAAAAAAATTTTTCTTATGCAAACTTTGTTTTTTGAAATGCCTTATTCTGATTATAATGTCTTTTGTCTTGCCTTTTGTCTTAATATCTAATGGTTTTCATCTGTTTTGTGGACGTCTTTCTGGTGTGCTTTCATTGTCTATAGGAATGCTATTTAGAGTCCCATTTTTCTTCAGATACTTTGTAAACTTTTGACAACAATCATTTCATATTGCTGATATTTAAATGAAGTTCATTTTCCTGAAGTTTCAGAAGGAGTTTTGGCCTAGAATAGCTATTCTAACTTCACTCTAAAACTCCCTCTTGTTTTTGTACGGTGTTTGGAAATAAAGTTCTTTGTTTTCTAAGATATCTTGATTCTGTTCCTCTCTACCACTTTTATCTGGACCTTCTCTTTTCTTTGTATTCTTCAGGGGATGTTTAATTGTAATGTCAATTCCTTCTCATGTGCAGATTGGTCCTGGAAGGTAGCTTTGGTTGGTTTTAGAAGTTTCAAGGTCCTCCAGTCCCTTAAGGGTTTACAAAAGACCTCTTTCACTCACCCATTATCAGTGTGTGCAAAACTCCTCCTAGTTTCAGCTGGTATTCGTAAACTGGCCCTCCAGGCTTTCCAGTGATTGCCTTTTGGCTATTTTTCAATTCTCACATTCATTTGAAGTTCCATTGCTTCCTTAGTCTTCTTTCATACACAATAATACACAGGTCTTGGAGCTGTTAGTGGTCTATCCCCAAACTACTGGTGTTTGAGTGTTTGTAGAGAGAAACATGCTCAACTAATTTTCTTCTAAATGTTCTTCATGGATTTTGAGTTTTCCTATTTTATTTGTTCTGTTTTTATGGGAAAGTCATACAAGGATTAGGAAACTATTCTACCACTGCTGTCATCTTCCCAGAATCCCCAACAAAGAAATTTAACCCACTTTGAAATACTCAGACTAATGTTTAGCTTTATGTAAGTTTTTTAATATTATTCAGTCATAAAAAGGAATAAAGTACTGATACATGCTATAATATGGAACATTATACTATGTGAAAGAAGTCAGTCACAAAATACCACATATTATTTGATTCTGTTTATATGAAATGTCCAGAAGAAGCAAGAAAGTAGATTAAGTGGCTGCCTAACATTGGGGGCAGAGGAGAGTAGGGAGTGACTGCTAATGGATACAAGCTTTCCTTTGGGGATGATACAATATATAATTAGATCATGGTGATGGTTGCACAACTCTATGGACATGGTAAAAACCAGTTAACTATACATTTCACAAATTCCAGAACAATTATAAACAACTGTTAAAAATCATGACTTTATACATTAGAGAACATAAGAATATTTTCATGACTTTGAGATAGAAAGTACAAACTAGAGAAGAAAAGATTGTTAATTCAACTACTGCAAAATTAAAATTTATTTTACTCATACAAAATAACTGGGGGAAAATATTTCTTTTTTTAAAATATTTATTTATTTATTTTTTGGCTGCGTTGGGTCTTCCTTGCTGTGCACGGGCTTTCTCTCTAGTTGCGGTGAGCAGGGGCTACTCTGTTGTGGTGCACGGGCTTCTCATTGCAGTGGCTTCTCTAGAGCACGGGCTCTAGAGTGTGCAGGCTTCAGTAGATGTGGCACGTGGGCTCAGTAGTTGTGGCTCGTGGGCTCTAGAGTGCAGGCTCAGTAGTTGTGGTGCACGGGCTTAGTTGCTCTGCAGCATGTGGGATCTTCCCAGACCAGGGTTCGAACCTGTGTCGCCTGCATTGGCAGGTGGATTCCCAACCACTGCACCACCAGGGAAGCCCCAATAATTGGGGGAAAATATTTCTGACTCATGTAACTGACAAAGAATTAGCAACCAAAATGTAAAAGTGACTCTTACAAACCATTAAGAAAAAGATGAATACTATAATAAAAAATCATGTGCAGAGATATGAACAGAAACTCACAACAGAACCACAAAGAGCCAAGAAATAAGTTGCTCCAACTTATTAGTAATCGGGGAACTGCAATAAAAAGGACAATGAAATACCATAAATTTAAAATGTGACAATACAAAGTATAGGTATAAACAAATAAACAAACTCCACTCTGTACATGGGAATGTAAATGGTTACAAACATTCTGAGGAGCAAGTAAGAATATCAAGTAAAAATGAAAATACATATACCCTACAGTCTAGTAATTCCACTACTTGATACTTTAGAGAAATTCTCAAACGTGTACAATGAAGCATTCATAGGAATGTTTCCAGCACTGTTGTTTACTAAAACTGCTATAGCAAACAAGGGCAAACACTCAAATATTCAAGGAGAGGAGAAATTTTGATATATTCATATACTAGATTACAGCAGTATAAGTGAGCAAACTAGGAATATATATGTGTATGTATGGATAAATCTCACATGTATGATTGTGTAAAAATAACACTGAAGAGGAATATGTACTATTTGACGTCACTTACTTCAGGTAAGTGTAAAACATGTAAAACAATATATACTACTTATGTTATCTACATATGTACTATATGTAAAATGAAATGCATAGGTGTGATAAACACTAAATTCAGGAAATTGGTTATGTCTCTGTGGGAAGAAGGAAAATTCATCTAGATAGTTAATATTTTTTTTCTTAAACTGGGAAGTAGATACAATGGTGTCCTAATATTATCCTTTGTACCTTTTCGATGTTTTCAATATTTCAAAATAATTTTTAATGCCTCAAATGTGGTACGGGATTTCATATTGATGAGGTAATTAAAGAAGCTCCATTTCCACCACCCTCCCATACCCTAAGCAGACACCTGGTATAGCCACACACAGCTTGGATATAGGTTACGGACTAGTCCCTTTGTCCACCCTGGCCTTCTGTACAAGTGATTTATACTAGCTTAGGTGTCCAACTCTGCTAGAAAGTTCCAAGTACTATATTCAAGCTACAACAGAGATCTGGAAGCAATTCAGGTAATATTTCAATTTTATTTCACAATATCTTGGATGGGAAATGAAGGAATTTTTAAAAAAATTTTTTTCTGTTCTCTCTTGTTCAGTATGTTTCACTGCATTTAAATAATGGTTATAGTATAGATGAATACAGAATTTTATAATCACAATGAATCCCTCTGAGAACTCTAAATTTTAAATATTTCTCCATGGCATCTAACATTTGCTGTTGCAGATTGAAAGTCTGATGCCAGTCTGATTCTCTTTCCCTTTTAGGAAATCTTTTATTCCTCCTTCCTTCTATTTTGACACTTGGAGAATTCTGGGGTTTTGTAAAAGTTTGGATTTCAGAAATTTACCCAGGGTATGTCAATCCTTTCAATATTTGTGCCCAGCAATTGAAATCTGAAGATGTGGGGGACTTTGGCTCACTGTTTGATTATTCTTTGTCCATCCAAGTGTTCTTTCTCAATCAACTATGAAAGGATTTTGGCTCTCTTAGCTCTCACCATCAAGTCTCTCATCTCTAATAAATTTCATAACATACGGTTTTGATTTGTCTTTTAATAGAATTCCTCAAGTTGTTTTTCTATTTCATAAATTAGGTTTTCAACAATGTTAGTGTGACTGTTGTTCCCCATCACCCCCATCCACTATGCCGTTTTGTTCTTTCTTCTTAAATATGACAATACAAAGTATAGGTATAAACAAAAAATACTTTTTAAATTTTCTCTCCTAAATCCTGTATTAACCTCATTTTGTTACTGTGATTATCTACCTTAGTCTCCTTTATGGCTACTAATTTTCAGTTAGTTGTACGTTTTTATGTATCTACATATAGGTTTTTTTTGAAGACGTGTTATTGTGTACTGAACTGCGTCTCTCCAAAACTCATATGTTGAAGCTCTAACCCCCTTAGAAGGTGTACCTCATACCCCAATATGTGACCATATTTGGATACAACCTTCAAATAGGTGATTAAGTTAAAACAAGGTGATTAGGGTGGGCCCTAATCCAATCTGACTGGTGTCCTTACTAAAAAAGAAAATTTGGGGACAACAGAGAGACATTAGGGATGTGACACACAGATGAAAGAGCATGTGAGGACACAGAGAGAAGGCAGCCATCTGCAAGCCAAGGAGAGAGGCCTCAAAAGAAATCAAACCTTCCTACATCTTGATATTGGACTTCTAGTCTCCAGAACTGTAAGGAAATAAATTTCTGTTGCTTCTGTGCACATGTTGTTTATGTGCCACCCAGTCTTGTGTGGTATTTTGTTATGGCAGCCCTAGCAAACTAACAAACATGGGTTACAAACTCAATTGCCCCCACAAACAAAGCAGATAACCTGAATGGGTAAATCAACTCAGACTTCAGTCAAAATGACATCAGATTGTATTCTTCTGACATTCTGTTTGCGTATTAAAAATATAAGATCTCACATCTCACAAAATAAAAGACTGTCTCTCAGGAATAGTAAAAATATAAGAACATTTCCCAGGTAGTCTTTAACTTTCCCCTTTTTATAGAAACATGAAAACATGTTAACATTTCATTGCCGTCTTCAAACTATAAAAAAGAGCAACACATATATTATGATAAGGAAGAAAGGCTAACTAAATACAGCCTGACCCATCTAAAGCAGGCATTTTTCAAATCCATTGTAAATGTGGGTGTAGTGTTATCAGATTTTCTGATTTTTTTAAAGGAAAAACCAGAAACCTGGCCCTTTCCATTAAATCCACCAATTTTTAAACACTGGCAACTCTTTTTTTTTTTAAACATATTGTGTGTATCAGTTCCAGTTCAAGATGGCAACATAGGAGGATCCTGAACTCACCTCCTACCATGGACACACAGAATTTACAGCTAGAAATGGAACAATTCCCTCTGGAAGAAACTAAAAAATTAGCTGAGCAACTCCTACATATCAGGCAAATGACAAAAACCCATATCAAAACAGGCTGGAGACACAATCTCACCATAAACCTCACCCCAAATGTAGTGACCCACAATTACGAGGGAACTCACAACACCTACAAGACTTGGAGAGGTGGCTGTTTATTCTAATGCATACAAACCAACACAGAGAGTCAAGGAAAATAAAGAAACAGAGGAATCCATTCCAAACAAAAGAACAAGGTAAAACTTCAGGAAAAAACCTTAATGAAATGGAGATAATATATCTGACAAAGTTCAAATTAACAGTCATAAAAATGCTAAACAAGCTCAAAAAAATGAGTGAACAAAGAGAGACTTTCAACAGAAAGAAAATACAAGAAAGTACCAAACAGAGGTTCAACAGCACACTACATGAAGCAAAGGATCAGTGAACTTGAAAAGAGGGCACTGGAACTCATCTAATCAGCAGTAAAAAGACAGTTCAAGGGACTTATAGGACAACATCAAGTGGACCAACATTCACATTATAGGAGTTTCAGAAGAAGAAAAAGAGAAAGGGGTAGAAAACTTATTTGAAGAAATAACAGCTAAAAATGTCCCTAACCCAGGGAAAATAACATTCAGATCCAGGAAGTTCAGAGAGTTCCAAAAAAGATGAACCCAAAGAGACCCACACCATTTATAATTAAAATGTCAAAAGTTAAAGACAAGGAGAGAACTTTAAAAGCAACAGCAGAAAAACAACTTGTTATGTATAAGGAAAATCCCCCCTAAAATCATCAGCAATCAGCAGATTTTTGGATAGAAACATTGCAGTCCAGAAGGGAATGAGTGGCATGACATATTCAAAGTGCTGAAAGAAAAAAAACTGCCAACCAAGAAATCTCTACCCAGAAAAGTTTTCCTTCACTATGGAAGGAGACATAAGAGTTTTCCAGACAAGCAAAAGCTGAAGGAGTTCATCACCACTAGACTGGCCTTACAGGAAATGTTAAAGGGATTCCTTTAAGCTGAAACGAAAGAGAGCTAATTAGTAACAGGGAAACATTAAACTATAAATTTCACTAGTAAAGATAAATATGTAGGGCTTCTCTGGTGGCGCAGTGGTTAAGAATCTGCCTGCCAACGCAGGGGACACAGGTTTGAGCCCTGGTCTGGTAAGATCCCACATGCCGTGGAGAAACTGGGCCCGTGAGCCACAATTACTGAGCCTGCACGTCTGGAGCCTGTGCTCCTCAACAAGAGAGGCCATGATAGTGAGAGGCCCGCGCACCGCGATGAAGAGTGGCCCCCACTTGCCACAACTAGAGAAAGCCCTCGCATAAAAACAAAGACCCAATAAAGCCAAAAGTAAATAAATAAATAAATACATAAATAAGATAAATATTTAGTAAAATTCAGAATAATATAACATAAAGATGGTAGGTTAATCACTTATAAATCTAGTATGAAGAGTAAAAGACAAAAGTAGTCAAAATAATTATAACTGCAGTACTTATTAATAGATGCATAAGATTAGAAAGATGTAAAAAAAAATAAGATTAGAAAGATGTAAGTTATAACATCAAAAACATAAAATGTGCAAGGTAGGGGAGTAAAATGTAGAGCTTTAGAATGCACTGTACTGATGTTATCAACTTAAAATAGACTGTTATAAATAAAGGCTGGTTTAAGTAAGCCTCATGGTAACCACAAACCAAAAACCTATAGTAGAAATGTAAAAGATAAAGAAAAGGAATCTAAAAATACCACTACAGAAAATCATCAAATCACAAAGAAAAAGAATGAGAAGAAAAAAACAAAGGAATTACAAAACAGCCAGAAAAAAATTAACAAAGTGGCAATAAGCATTTACATACCTATCAAAAATTACTGCAACTGTAAATGGGCTAAATTCTCTAAATAAAAGATACAGAGTACCCTGAAAGGATTAAAAAAAAAAATACAAGAGCCATCTCTACACAGCCTACAAGAGACTCACTTCAGATGTAAGGAAACACACACACTGAAAGTGAAAGGACGGAAAAAGATATTCCCATTCAAATGGAAACCAAAGAAACCTGGGGTGGCCATACTTACATCAGACAAAATAGACTTTAAAACAAAGACTCCATTAAGAGAAAAAAAGGAATTATGTAATGAAAAAGGGGTCAATCTAACAAGAGGATATAACATTTGCAAATATTTGTGCACGCAATATAGGAGCACAAAATATATAAAGCAAATATTAATAGGCATGTAAGGAGAAGTACACAGCAATACAATAAGAGTAGGGGATCTTCATAGATCATACAGATAGAAAATCAATCAACATTGGCCTTAAATGACATGTTAGACCAGATGGACTTTACATATACAGAACATTCCACCCAAAAGCAACAGAGTACTCATTCTTCTCAAGCACAAATGGAACATTCTTCAGGATACATCACACGTTAGGCCACAGGACAAGGCTTAATAAATTTAAGAAGACTGAAATCGTATAAAGCACCTTTTCCAACCATCATGGTATGAAATTAGAAATCAATCATAAGAAGAAAACTGGAAAATTCACGGGACTAAACAATATGCTACTGAACAACCAATGGATGAAAGAAGAAGTCAAAACAGAAATCAAAAAATATCTTGAGACAAATAAAAATAGAAAAACCACATACCAGAACTTATGGAATGCAGCAAAAGTAGTTTTTAGAGGGAAGTTCACAGCAATAAATGTCTACATGTAGAAACAAGAAAGATCTCAAATAAACTAACTTTAGGTCTTCCCTGGTGGCACAGTGGTTGGGAGTCTGCCTGCCAATGCAGGGGACACAGGTTTGTGCCCCAGTCCAGGAGGATCCCATGTGCTGCAGAGCGGCTGGGCCCATGAGTCATGGCTGCTGAGCCTGCGCGTCCAAAGCCTGTGCTCTGCAGCGGGAGAGGCCACAGCAGTGAGAGGCCTGCGACCGCAAAAAAAAAAAATAAAGAAAGAAAAAGAAACTAACTTTACACCTCCAGGAACTATTAAAAAACAAACAAAGCAAGCCCAAAGTTAGTAGTAAAGGAAGGATATATCAAAGATCAGATCAGATAATAATGAGATAGAGACTTAAAAAAAAAAAACAATTAGAAAAGATCACTGAAACTAAGAGCTGGTTCTTTTTTTTTTCCCGGTATGCGGGCCTCTCACTGTTGTGGCCTCTCCCATTGCTCCAGACGCGCAGGCTCAGCGGCCATGGCTCACTGGCCCAGCCCCTCTGCGGCACGTGGGATCCTCCCAGACCGGGGCACAAACTCGTGTCCCCTGCATCGGCAGGCGGACTCTCAACCACTGCACCACCAGGGAAGCCCAAGAGCTGGTTCTTTAAAATGATAAAATGGACATACATTTAGCTAGACTCACCAAGGAAAACAGAGGACTCAAATAAGTAAAATGAGAAATGAAAGAGAGATCACAACGGATACCACAAAAATAGAAAAGATCATGAGAAACTAGCATGAAAAATTATACACCAAAAAGTTGGACAAAATAGACAAATTCCTATCATACAACCTACCAAGGCTGATTCATGAAGAAAAAGAAAATCTAAACATACCAATTACTGGCAAGGAGACTGAATCAGTAATTAAAACCACCCAACAAACAAAAGTCTAGGAGCAGACAACTTCACCAGTGAATCCAAACACTCAAAGAAGAATTAACACCACTCCTTCCCAAACTCTTCCAAAAAAGAAAAGGAGGGAACAATTCCAAACTCATTTTACAAGGCCAGCATTACCCTGATACCAAAACCAGACAAGGACACTACAAGAAAAGAAAATTACAGGCTGATATCCCTCACGAACATAGATGCAAAAATTCTCAACAAAATTATAGCAAACTGAATTCAACAATACATTAAAAGGATCACACACCATGATCGAGTGGGATTTATTCCAGGGATGCAAGGATAACTCAACATCTGCAAATGAATGTCATACACCACATTAACAAAATGAAGGGGACTTCCCTGGCGGCGCAGTGAAGAATCCACCTGCCAATGCAGGGGACACAGGTTCGATCCCTTGTCCGGGAAGATACCACATGCCATGGAGCAACTAAGCCTGTGCACCACAACTACTGAGCCTGTGCTCTAGAGCCCGTGAGCCACAACTACTGAGCCCACATGCCACAACAACTGAAGCCCGTGTGCCTAGAGACTGTGCTCGTCAACAAGAAAAGCCACTGCAATGAGAAGCCCATGTACCTCAATGAAGAGTAGCCCCCACTCGCCTCAACTAGAGAAAGCCCACATGCAGCAGTGAAGACCCAACACAGACAAAAAAAACAAACAAGCAAAATGAAGGATAAAAATCAGATGATTGGGCTTCCCTGGTGGCACAGTGGTTGAGAGTCCACCTGCCAATTCAGGGGACACAGGTTTGTGCCCCGGTGCAGGAAGATCCCACATGCTGTAGAGCAGCTGGGCCCGTGAGTCATGGCCACTGAGCCTGCACATCCGGAGCCTGTGCTCCGCAACGGGAGAGGCCGCAACAGTGAGAGGCCCGCGTACCGCAAAAAAAAAAAAAAAAAAAAAATCAGATGATTATCTTAATAGATGCAGGAAATTCATTTGACAAAATTCAACATCCATTCATGATTTAAAAAAAAAACTCTCAACAAAGTGAGTAAAAGAGGAGACATACCTCAACATGATAAAGGCCACATATGACAAGCCCACAACTACTCAATGGTGAAAAGCTGAAAGCTTTTCCTCTAAGATTAGAAAAAAACAAGGGCACCCACTCCTGCCACTTCTATTCAACATAATATTGGAAGTTCTAGCCAGAGCATTAGGTAAGAAAAAGAAAAGGCATCTAAGTCAGAAAGGAAAAGTAAAACTGCTACTTTTATCGATGACATGATATTATATGTAGAAAACCCTAAAGACTCCACAAAATGTTAGAACTAATCAACGAATTTAGTAAAGTTGTAGGATAGAAAATCAATATGCAAAAGTAGGTTGTGTTTCTATACTGTAATAACAAACTATCAGAAAGAGAAATTAAGAAAATGATCCCATTTAGATTGCATCAAAAGAATAAAATACCTAAGAATAAATTTAACCAAGAAGGTTAACCAAGACCTGTACACTGACAACTATAGAATACTAATGAAAGAAATTGAAGACACAAATAAATGGAAAGATATTCTGTGCTCATGGATTGAAAGAATCCAGATTGTTAGGGCTTCCCTGGTGGCGCAGTGGTTGAGAGTCCACCTGCCGATGCAGTGGACACGGGTTCGTGCCCCGGTCCGGGAGGATCCCACATGTCGTGGAGCAGCTGGGCCCGTGGGCCATGGCCGCTGAGCCTGCATGTCCGGAGCCTATGCTCCACAATGGGAGAGGCCACAACAGTGAGAGGCCTGCATACCACAAAAAAAAAAAAAAAAGATTGTTAAAATGTCCATATTAACCAAAGCAATCTACAAATTCAGTACAATTCCTATCAAAATTCCAATGGCATTTTTCAAAGAAACAGAGCAAATAATCCTAAAATTTGTATGGAACCACATAAATATATAAATAAATAGCCAAAGCAATCGTGAGAACGAAGAACAAAGCTAGAGGTATCATGCTTCCTGATTTCAAACTGTTAAAAAGCTATAATAATCTGGGAGTTTCCTGGTGGCCTAGTGGTTCGGATTCTGGGCTTTCACTGCCATGGCCCAGGTTCAATCCCTGGTCAGGGAATTGAGATCCCACAAGTCACGTGGCGCGGCCAAGAAAAAAAAAGCTAATAGTATGGCAATGGCATAAAAACAGACACATAAACCAATGGAACAGAGAGCTCAGAAATAAACCTACACATATACGGACAATTAATTTACAACAAAGGGGTCAAGAATATAAAATGGGGAAAGGACAGTCTCTTCAATAAATGGTGTTGGGAAACTGGACAGCCCACATGCAAAAGCATGACCTAGACCACTATCTTACACTATAACAAAAAAAAAAAAAAAAAAGTCAGCTGAAAATGCGTTAAAAACTTGAATATAAGCCCTGAAAATATAAAACTCCTAGAAGAAAAAAACATACGTTGTAAGCTCCTTGACATTGGTTTGGGTGATGATTTTTTGAATTTGACACCAAATCAAAGCCAACTAAAGTAAAAATAAACAAGGGGGAGTACATCAAACTAAAAAGCTTCTGCACTGCAAAGAAAACCATCAACAAAGTGAAAAAGCAACCCATGGAGTGGGAAAAAATATTTTCAAACCACTTATCCAATATGGGGCTAACATACAAAATATACAAAGAACTCACACAACTAAAGAGCAAAAAACAAAAAACAACACACATACAAATAACCGGATTTAAAAATGAAATTAAGGGAATTCCCTGGTAGTCCAGTGGTTAGAACTCCCAGCTTTCACTGCCGAGGGCCCAGGTTTGATCCCTGGTCGGGGAACTTAAGATCCCACAAGCTACACAGCCAAAATAAATAAATAAATAAAAATTAAAATAAAAATGAACTTAGGACCCAAGTAGCCATTTTTCCAAAGAAGACATACAAATGGCCAACAGGTGCATGAAAAGATGCTCAACATCACTAATCACCCGGGAAATGCAAATCAAGGCCACAATGAGATATCACCTCACACCTGTTATAATGGCTATTACTAAAAAGACAAGAAATAAGTGTTGCTGAGGATGTGGAGGAAAGGAAACCCTCATACACTTTTGGTGGGAATGTATATTGGTGCAGCCACTATAAAAAACAGTATGGAGGTTCCTCTAAAAATTAAAAATAGAGCTACCATATAATCCAGCAATTCCACCTCTGGGTATTTATTTGAAGGATACAAAAACACTAAATTGAAAAGATATATGCATCCCTATGTTCGTTCCAGCATTATTTCAAAAAGCCAAGAAATGGAAATAACCTAAAAGTTCACCAGTGGATGAATAAAGTAAATGTGGTGTGTACATCACACACACACACACACACACACACACACACACACACACACACACACACACACAGGAATATCATTCAGCCATAAAAAAAGAAGGAAATCCTGCTATTTACAACAACATAAATGGACCTTGCTAAGTAAAATGAGTCAGAGAAAAGCAAATACCACATGATCTCATTTATATGTGGAATCTAAAACAAAAACAAAACAAACAGCAAAAAAAACAAACTTATAAATACAGAGAACATACTGGTGGTTGCCAGAGGTGGGGGGTGGGTGAAATGGGTAAAAGTGGCCAAAAGGTACAATCTTCCAATTATAAAGTAAGTCCTGGGGAGGTAATGTATAGCATAGTGACTGGAGATAATAATACTGTGGTGTATATTTTAAAGTTACTAAGAGAGTAAATCTTAATAGTTCTCATCATAAGAAAAAGAACTTTGGGACTTCCCTGGTGGTCCAGGGGTAAAGAATCCACCTTCCAACGCAGGGGATGCGGGTTTGATCCCTGGTCAGGGAACTAAGATCCCACATTCCACAGGTCAACTAAGCCCACACGCCACAACTACCGAGCTCACACATCTCAGCTAGAGAGCCTGTGTGCCACAAACTACAGAGCTCACACACTATGGAACCCACGCACCACAACTATACAGCCCTTGTGCCCTAAAGCCTGTGCACCACAACTAGAGAGAGAAAACCCGCACGCCACAACTAGAGAGAAGCCCATGCACTGCAACCAAAAAAATATTAAAATAAAAGAATTGTAACTATGTGTGGTGATGGACTACTAGACTTATTGGTACTCTAGACTTATTGGCATTCTAGACTTATTGTGGTGATTGTTTCCCAATGTTTAGACTTGTCAATCGTTATGTTATACAACTGAAACTAACATAATGTCAATTATATCACAAGTTTTTAAAAATTTTATGTGTCAACACACATAGACCAAACAAAACATGTCTGTGCACTCCCAATTTTCACCTCAGTATTCTAAATGGCCATAGGTTTCTTCAACAATTGTTTAGATCAGTGCTTGTTTCTCCCTGGTGATTTAAACACTCCATGTCTGCACTCTTTCCAGGAAGGTGAGTGGCTACAGCAGTTCCAAAGTGGCAAAAGTCACAGCCAGCATGCTCTGAAAATAGGGCTCTCTTGGCACTGCAACGTCTTCTGCTTTTTTCATCTCTACATACTCCCCAAATCAATTCAATATCCTGTATATTTAGGGGCTAAAAGTTTGTGTGTATGCTTTCAGTGTCATCTTTTAGTTTCTTCCAAATTGCACTGTACTGAGATTTATAGTGTTTTGAATTTATATTTTGAGATGGAGCCTTAATGTTTTGTCATATTTTTAGCTCTTTGTGATACCTAACATCAACTGGGAGCAGGGAGTTGTATTCTTTTGATGCAATTGAAAATGGGATCATTGTAAATATTCATGGATGCCACATTAACCAAGGCTGATTCAGTTTTTCACTTCTAAATTTTTACTTTTCATTGTATAAAGCAGACCTCTCAATTATTTATTTGATATTAATATAACAGATAAATATGTACATTTCCTAATTTTTTAACTTTTTATTTTGAAGTAGTTTTAGATTTACGGTTTCTTTAATATTTGTCTTTTTTTAAATTTATTTAATTTATTTATTTTTGGCTGCGTTGGGTCTTTGCTGCTGCACATGGGTTTTCTCTAGTTGCGGCGAGCAGGGGCTACTCTTCGTGTGGTGCGTGGGCTTCTCACTGTGGTGGCTTCTCTTATTGTGGAGCACAGGCTCTAGGCACATGGGCTCAGTAGTTGTGGCACGCGGGCTCTAGAGCGCAGGCTCAGTAGTTGTGGTGCACAGGCTTAGCTGCTCCGTGGCATGTGGGATCTTCCCAGACCAGGGATCGTACCCATGTCCCCTGTATATTAAGGGGCTAAAAATTTGTGTGTATTGGCAGGCGGATTCTTAACCACTGTGCCACCAGGAAGTCCCTGTTTTATTTATTTTAAATAAAATATTTCTGAGTATCCTTAGAAATATTAACTTAATGGTATTTTAAATAAATAAACTAACAAGTTTTTACTGCAGAGCTCAAACACTCCACCTATTGGCAAAATATAAATCTAAAATTTAAACCACTTCAATTATCCAGGATCGAAACTTGCTAAAATGCTAGAGACCTAACAGTCCTTAGGGAGGAATTTTTTTCTTGGTTATAAAATACAGGCCCAGTTCTATCTGGAACATAAATTAAAAGAGTGAGATCTGGATAACTGAAAAGCAAAAGTAATATCCATAAAAATTCCCACTTTTTCCATAAAAGCAGGAAAACATGGGGAAAGTGACATGAATCTACATATTAAAGAACTCAACTCCACCATTCAGGATAAACACAAAGAGATCCACATGGAGACAAATAATAATCAAACTGTTAAAAGACAAACACAAACACTGAAAGCAGCAAGGGATAAGCAGAGAATCAATTCAAATACAAGAGATCCTCAATAAGACCAATAATAACACAATAGATTTCTCACCAGAAATCTTGGAAGCCAGAGGCAATAGCATGACTTAAAGATCGGAAAGAAAAAAACCTATCAACCTAGAATTCTAGATCTGATTTAATATTTAGATGGCAATACTCCCCAAAGCAATGTACAGATTCAATAAAATCCCTACCAAAATCCCAACAACCTCATTTGCAGAAATGGAAATACCAATTCTAAAACTGCTATGGAATGAATGGCAGGGGACTCCTAACTGCAAAAACAATCTTGAAAAAAAAGAACAAAGTTGGGAGACTCATACTTTCTGGTTTCAAAATATACTACAAAGCTACAATAATCAAAACTATGTGTGGTACTGGCATAATAACAGACCTATAGACCAATGGAAAATAACTGAGAGTCCAGAAATAAACCTATACATCTATAGTCAACTGATTTTCAACAATAGAGCCAAGACCATTCAATGGGGGAAAGAATAGTCTCCAACAAATAGTCCTGGATCAACTGCACAGGCAGTTGGAAAAGAATGAAGGTGAACCCCTACTTCACACCAAAGACAAAAATTTACTCAAAATGGATCAAAACCCTAAATGTAAGAGCTGAAACTAGAAGAAAACACAAAATAATAATAAATTTTCATGACCTTGGATTTGATAATGTGTTAGATATGATACTAAAATCACAAGCAACAAAAGAAAAAAATAGATAAATTGGACTTTATCAAAATTTAAAACTTTTGTGCATCAAAGGACATGATCATGAAAGTAAAAAGACAACCTACAGAATGGGAGAAAATATGTGCAAATCATATACTGATAATGGTCTGGTATCCAAAATATATAAAAAACTCTTACAACTCAACAATTAGAAGACAAATAACCCCAACAAGCACCTAAAAAGGTATTCACATCATTAGTCATTAGGGAAATACAAATCAAAATCATAATGAGATACCACTTCACACTCTCATCAGGATAGCTATAATAAAAGACACAATGACAAGTTTTGACAAGGATATAAAGAACTGGAGCCCTAGTATGTTGCTGGGGGAATGTAAAATGGTACAGCCACTGTGAAAAAGTTTGGTGGTTCCTCAAAAAGTTAAACATAGAATTACCATATGACCCAGCATTTTACTTGTAGGTATATACCCGAAAGAACTGAAAAGAGGTATTCAAATACTTGTACACAAATATTCACAGCAGCACTACTCACAACAACCAAAATATAGAAACAATCCAAATATCCATCAATAGATGAATGATAAAACATGGTATGTATATACAATAGAATATTAATCAGCAATTAAAAGGAAGTCCTGGTACATGCTACAATATGAATGAACCATGTTATACTAAGTGAAAGAAGTCAAACATAAATGGCCACATACTGTATGATTCTGTTTCTGTAAAATATTCAGAATAGGTAAATCTATAAAGAAGGAAAGAAGATTGGTGGTTGCCAGGGACTGGGGGGGAAAGGAGAATTACAAAATGACTGCTTAATGGATACAGAGTTTTCTTTTGGGGTGATGAAAATGTTTTGGACCTAGAAAGAGGTGGTGGTTGCACAACATTATGAATGTACTAAATGCCACGGAATTGTACCCTTTAAAATGACTAATTTTTATGTTATATCAGTTTCACTTCAATGCTTTAAAAAAAATTTTTTTTAAGTAAGAAGCACATGATCTACACAGAGAAAACTAGTAAAAAAGAAAAGGAAAGGGAAAAACATAAGTTTATTTAAGAGTACTCACAAGAAAACACTGAAGGAATGAAACTAAGATCAATATTTGGCACCAAATTGCTAAACTTAATGAAGCCATCACCTCTACAAACACAAGACAAATGTAGGCATATCAGGCAGGACAGAGCAAGATTTCAGAAGGAGCTAATAAAATGTAGATAACAGTGCTGCAGAATGCAGGAGGAGGGGATGGGGGGGGGGCTTTTTTTAAAATAAAGAATTCCAGAATGATTTAGCACTTTCTAAAAAAGACAATAACAAGAGTTGGTGAGGGTGTATAGAAACTGAAACCCTCATATACCAGATAAAGGTTTGTAAAATGGTGCAGCCACTGTGGAAAAGTGTGCAGTTCTTTAAAAAGTTAAATAAGAGTTACCAAATGAACCAGCAATTCTACTCCTAGGTACAGATGACCCCTGAACAGCACAGGTGGTTAGAGGCACTGACTCCAGGGTGGTCAAAAATCTGCATATAATTATACAGTTGGCCCTCTGGAGCCACAGTTCCACATCCACAGATTCAACCAACCACAGATCATGTAGTAGTGCAGTATTCATTGAAAACAATCTTCATAAGTTGGTAGTACTGTAGTATCTGCATGTAAAAAAAAATCTGCATGTAAGTGGACCTGCGCAGTTCAAACCTATGTAGCTCAAGTGTCAACTATACATATCCAAGAGAATTGAAAACATATGTTCACACAAAAACTTGTTAACGAATGTTCATGACAGCATCATTCAATATAGCTAAAAAGTGGAAATAACCCAAATGTCCATCAACTAATGAATGGATAAACAAACTGTGGCATATCTATACAAGGGAATATTATTCATCCATAAAAAGTAATAAAGTATTAATACATGCCACAACATGGATGACCCTAAAAAACAGAGCAAAAGTAGCCAGACACAAAAGGCCACATACTGTATGATTCCATTTATATGAAATGTCCAGAATAGGCAAATCCATAGAGACAGAAATCAGTGGTTGCCAGGCGAGAGGAGCGGTGGCGGGGGGGCATAAAATGGGGAGTGACTTCTAATGGATACAGAGTTTCTTTCTGGGGTAATGAAAACGCTCTGGAATTAGATAGTGGCAATGGTTGCATAACCTTGTGAATATACTAAAAACCACTGAATTGAACACTTTATAATGTTAGGGTTTATGTTATATGAATTATATTTTAATTTTTTAAATGTTAAATTTGAACAGTTGGTTTGCAGATTGGTCATTTAAAATCCAAGATTCCTTTTCCTTCCGTATTTGTCTGAATTACTGAAAGTAGAGTGCTGAAATTACCAAAATAAAAGGCAAAGTGAAAAGCACAGGGCTTCCCTGGTGGCGCAGTGGTTAAGAATCCGCCTGCCAATGCAGGGGACACAGGTTCGAGCCCTAGTCTGGGAAGATCCCACATGCCATGGAGCAACTAAGCCCGTGTGCCACAACTACTGAGGCTGAGCTCTAGAGCCCGCAAGCCACAACTACTGAGCCCGCACGCCTAGAGCCTGTGCTCTGCAACAAGAGAAGCCACCGCAATGAGAAGCCCAAGCACCACAACGAAGAGTAGTCCCCACTTACCTCAAATAGAGAAAAGCCCGTGCACAGCAACAAAGACCCAGTGCAGCCAAAAATAAAATAAATAAACAAATTTTAAAAAAAAAAAGCACAATACTAGCAGCACTGAGCCAGAGTCTCAGGTTAATGTCATCTGTATTGAGATTCCTATATTAGGTTGTGGTTTGGATTACATACCTGGAGGGCTCCCCCTTCCAATTCTCAACTTAAGAAACAGTGATTAAATTTCCCAAGTTGAGTCACAAATGTCATTGAAATCTTATCTCCTTCTCCACCTGCAAAGTACACCAAGGTCTAAAAGTATCAACCTTCTCTCTCCCCATTTTCTGTTCTTTCCACACAGAGGATCTTGGCTAGAGAAAAAGGAAAGCAATTTATTCAGCTAAATCATAAAAACTGTGAATGATCGACAGCTGTAAACATCTCTCTCCTCAACTACTCCAACTCTCTGGGCCCCAAAACAGTATTACTTGGGCAATTTAAGAAATCAAAGTTTAAAATATTTAGGGGTCAGCAAAGGTTGCCTGGAAGTTGATACTTTGGAGCAAGAATGCCACCAAAACCAACCTACTACTTAACAGCAGTATGCCCTTAGACTAGGCTTCCCTGCTTTTTCCAGTTTCATGCGCTATAAAATCAAAGACTCACTAATATACTATATACATCTATGAACCATCTGCATCAGAATTGGCTATGGTGCCTGGAGCACCCCAGACTTATAAAATCAAAATCTTTGCGGATGGGGTCCAGGAAACTTATTTTCAAAGTCATTCTTATATACACCCAAGTTTGAGAATCACTGTTATAAAAAGTTCCCCAAAATGCGACCTGTAGCCATTTAAAGTACAGGTAAAGCGTAAGACAGAGACATGATCACTGCCACTGAGAAATTTACCAGTTGAACTACATACAGAACATTTACTACATCTGGAACTCACTCACTGTACACTACTCCATTAAATATGAATGTGAGGTGCTGTATATATACATGTTACACAACATTAACTAGCCTAGATGACAAAGTAGTGGTGTACTTGTATTCAAATCAAGAAGAGGTTTTTTTCCAACATATTGAGGAAACTATGGGAGAAAAGACATTGCTTCTATTCTTATTTCTTCTGTACCTGAATAATAAAGGACTGAATTTCAGCTAATAAGGACACGAATGGAGATAACCCTCATTAAATCAAGTCTAAAAACTGAATATTTCCCTTCAGAGTAATTCCAAACATCAACATGCAAAAGTGGCATATAATTATCACTACTAGGATGGTTTTTGCTGGCATATGTTAATGGTTTTCACAATGGTGAAATCTTTACTTTTCTACCCTGTCCCCTCCCCAATTTTGCGAACAGGTGTACTCACTGAAATAAATTCTATTTCATGTAAGAAAAAACCTTCTTGATTTTAAACTATTTATACTGACACACTATAGCTCTGATTCTTTTACTGCTTCATGCTTAAAAAGCACTGAGACTCTCTTAAAAGTATATGGAAAGTTTCTGGTCTACAGCTAGGAAACACTTCCAAATTACTACCCAAGAAGATTTAATTTATATCATCTCTAATTTTATTTACAAAAACAGATCGGTTTTGATGATAAAAGCCCCAGTGTTTTAAAAATACTATCTAGTAACTCATTCAAGGTATTTATGGAGCATCTCCTACATACCCCAGACTGTTCCAAGAGCTAGGATTAGGAACACAACAGTAAACAAAATATACCAAAAAAGTATATTTCTCATAATTTATTATGTTGATGATCCAGAGTCTCTAGTCATTACAAATATTAAGGGAGGATTGGGCAGAATCTATACCAATCCCATGGCCAACAAAGGAAATGTGTTTCTGAAATAATTTCTATTGCTTTAACTATTGAAAAGTCCCTCCCGCCCACCTTAGGATATCTATGGTTTCCAAGGTTTCCAGTGTCTGGACATACTCTATTATACTTTTAACATTAAGTTCCCTCTCAAAATAGTTACACCCTACACATCAATTTTGTAGCAAGATGTAGCGATGAACCTCGTGGAAAGTGAGGAAACCGTCCCCTTTCCAACAAAAAACATCATTAAAAAAGGAAAGCACCTAAAATCAATATACTAAGTAATCTCTAAAATGCGTTTCTCTGAACTCTAATAAAAAAAAGGCCTATGGTTGATTACTCTTCAACCAAGAAAAGCAGCAGGCAGAAAAAATGAAACTTATACTTCTCTGTCACTTCTAGAAATAACATTTATTTCTTCAATATTTCCGCATATAAAAATGTGTTATATATAAGAAATGCCAACATGAAAGGATCAGAGACCCTTGATGCCCAATTTAGATGGACGACAAAAACCACAGCCTACGCAGAAAAATTGGATACCCCTCCTAACACTCACAAACTCCAAGTACAAGTTGGTTTGGGTTTTTTTTGTTTTTAACTGCTTCGGCGTTCTCGAAACCTGGATTACACTGCAGGAAAACACTCAGGTGCACACAGTAGCGGCCTTCTCGGCCCCGACTCCGCAGTTCCAAAACTGACTCCGCAGCCCCTGAGCAAGGCAACGAGGGAAACAAAACACCCCGCTGCCCTGAAACCAATCAAGAAGGGGCTACCCGCCCCGCAGTGCGGCCCCAAGTGCCCCGCGCGTCCCCCAGGCGCCCTTGGAAGCAGCGGCCCGCGAGCGAAGCCGCGCCCGGTCCCGACGGACTCCAGTTAGGCCCGCCCGCCCGTCCGTCCCGCCCCCGGGACCCGCCGGACCGCCGCGCCGGCTCCGCCCCTCGCCTCCGGGCCGGGCCCTGGACTCCAAGCCCCAGTGGAACGCAGCCCCGGGCGCCCAGGCGCAACAGCGCCCTCCTTCCACAGGCCGCGACGGCCAGTCCGGGAGCAAGCGCTGCCGCAGTCCCGTCCAGGCCCGCGCCCCGGGCTCTGGCCTGGGCGGAAGCCACCCTCGTCTCTCACCTGCGTTCCCACCACCACGATCTGAGGCAACTGGATGATGTCGGCGCCCACCGTGTTGAATACGTCCTGGAGCTTGTTGATTACAGGAATTAGCGCCTCCATAACTCGGAAAATACCGAACCCCCGCCCGGCCGGCCGCGGCAATGAATGGGGCCGCGGCCCAGAGCCCGCCTCCTTCCTCCTCTCCTCCGCCCTCTCCTCGGGAGCCAGCACCCATTGGACTCCGCCCCCCCGCTACCTGCCCCCTCCCGACAGGCCATGCGCCAAGAGGGAGGTGTGGGGAAACAAAAGCTGCCGGGAGTTGTAGTTCTGACGCGGAGGACCTCTGGGACCTACAGCTTCCAGAAGGCTGCGCGGCGCGGGCGAGTGGCCTATGAGGAGAGAGGGGTTCTTGGGGCGAGGAGGCTTCCTTGGCTCCTGTTTAAAGATTAGGGAGCGAAGCCCAGAGAGTCGGAAGAAAGAGGTACATTTATGCCTATCCTCGAGGCAAAACCAGTGTGAAAATTCCGGATATGTGTTAAGTATAACGGAGTCTCTTGGTATCCAGGACGTCATTTCCTGATAAGGACACTTTTTCAAGTAGGGTGGGTTAGAAAGGCTTAAAGAAGAGCTCCATAGCCTCAGACACCCTAGCCACGTACGAAAGGTCTGTAGGCTGATACTAAAAGATGTGAGGTGCTGTTTTGCAACAATGCAAAATCAGCTCAGGTTAGAACACGAGGGTTCTCCAGGATATTTGTTAAAAATATGTATAGAAAGAATCTGAAAGTGTCAGAGTTTTAGAGGGGAAAGGCTGGGCCCTCATTCTCTATATTCTATATAAGTCTTTATTCACTGTGACCTGATTCCTGGCAAAGTGGAGAGCTGATAACTGCCTTACTAGTTGTTTGCTAAGTGTGCTTACTGTTCTATTCCTAAATGTTTTTCTTTTTAGACAGATAGTATCTCTCCTCTACTGTGAACCTCCAAAGGTTTCCTCTCTCAAAATAAAAAAAGGTGACATCTGAGCAAAGATCCAAAGTAAGAGAGGAGAAAGACCCCTTCCCTACTTGATTTTTTTCCATAGTGTGTATCTCCATCTAACATGCTATATACTGAACTTGTTTACTCTCTCTCTCTTCTAGATTATCAGCTCCTAGATGCCAGGGATTTTTTGACTGTTTAATTCACTGATGCATCCCTAGCCCCTGGAAAGGGACAAACAAGATAGTCCCAAACTCAGTACCCTCTGAGCTTACAATGTAACAGAGGATGACACCATTATAGACAAATGGATAAAGTGCTATGACTGGGTTTATTATGGAGTGCTTTTTCTAGTCTGAGAGGGGAGTGAAAGTTCAAGCAAGACTTCCTAGAAGTCACTGGATATAATCTCCGTGAGAGTGAGGACTACCTCCAGTAGTGGAAGTTGTGCCCTGCACAACTTCACTGGGTACCATTAACCTGCACAGCCATACACAGTGGCCCTGGGGAATATGCTTGATTTGTTCAACAGAACACATGATAGACACTCAATAAATACTTTTTTTAAAATTTATTTATTTTATTTATTTATTTTTGACTGTGTTGGGTTTTGTTGCTGTGCACGGGCTTCCTCTAGTTGTGGTGAGCGGGGGCTACTCTTCGTTGCAGTGTGCGGGCTTCTCATTGCGGTGGCTTCTCTTGTTGCGGAGCACGGGTTCTAGGTGTGCGGGCTTCAGTAGTTGTGGCACGTGGGCTCAGTAGTTGTGGCACATGGGCTTAGCTTCTCTGTGGCATGTGAGATCTTCCCAGACCAGGGATTGAATCTGTGTCCCCTGCATTGGCAGGTGGATTCCTAACCACTGAGCCACCAGGGGAGTCCCTCAATAAATACTTTTGAACAAATGATTTAAATGTCATCTAAGCTAAGACCTGAAGGTCCACTAGTGGTGTTTTGGCATCAAGTTTTATGAACATTTCATTCTCTCTAATTCTTTTGTTTGTTTGTTTTAATTTCAGAGACAAAAATGAGACAAGAACTTCAGAACTCCAAAAACAGAAAGCAGACCAAAGAGATTTATTCCAAGTCCTTTTATTTTCTACCAAAGATAATATTATATAACAGTCAGATGTTACCCACTTTGTTTCTCAGCCCTCCATTGCTGGAACTTTTGTTCTCTTCTTTTTCTCTGAGCAGTCTATATTCCTTCCAAGAAGAAAAGGCAGACAAAAGGAGAGGGTGGGTTCACAGTGAAGCTCCATGGGCATAACCAGTAACTGCTTCATAGGGGCAAGGTGCCCTGGGGCAACAACGATGCAACTGCTTTTCCTTTATTTGTGGCACCAAAGGACATAGTCTTTTTTTAATTTGCTAATGGCAACGTTTAAAGAGCAAGCATACATATATTTCAAAAAGCGAAATGTCATGAATTTTGGATGGCATTATATATTTCCATTTAAATTATAAAATATCTGTTGGGATGGAGCATAAAAAGCCTTGTATTAACATGCCTTAGGAACAATAGGGACTGCTTTTTAATTCTCTTTTTTTAGGAGAAGGAAGAATGATCAAATGGCCAGTGCTCAAAAGTCCTCCTGTCACCCCCACCATCACTTAGGTTAAAGCAGGATTGTCCAGTACTTGTCTAGACTCTAGAGCATTGAGTTCATCACTCACAGAGGAAAGAAAAGTGTTTGAGGCTGCAGAAGCAGGAAGCGGCGAGGCCTTGAAGAAGAGTGTCTCTAATTTGATAACTTTTTTTAACATAAGGCAGGACACACTAAGTGCAATGTGTTTCATTGGAAGCAAACAAAGCAAACCTATTTGGATTTTCACATTTTAATTTCAGAACACTCTTGCTTGTGGGAAAGCCACTTAGCCAATTAGTAGGTCTTTCCTCATCTAAAGTAGAATAATGTGTTTTTGAGTGGGTTGCTATGAAATCACGTTAAGCTGTTATCAGATTCTGTCTCCAAAGTCTTTATTTGTTTGGTTGCACTGGGTCTTAGTTGTGGCACGGGGGCTCCTTAGTTGTGGTATGTGAACTCTTAGTTGCGGCATGCATGTGGGGTCTAGTTTTGTGACCAGGGATTGAACCTGAGTCCCCTGCATTGGGAGCACAGAGTCTTATCCACTGTGCCACCAGAGAAATCCCTCCAAAGGCTTTTTAAAAACTTCTTCTCCTTCAGCCATCCCTCCCTCACTTTAGGTTTATGATTTAGGAAAGACAGTTTAGTTTCAAGTCACAGAAATTTAACTCAAACTAACTAATTTAACTCAAAAAGAGGAATTAACTAACTTGTATAACCATAGTGCTGACATGGCCTTGGCCTCAAAAAATAACTGGAACCAGGGGCTCAGTTAGCATCAGAACTCTCTACCTCTTATCTCTGCTTCTCTCTGCATCATCTACCTCATTATCTCAAACCCCTGTATTCTTGTGAATGAGGAGGGTGGGCAGTGGGTGAGGCTGTTGGGAGATCTCACTGAGCAAGCTTCCTCAGGGCAGATGAGGTTGAGGGAATCTGGGGAGGAACTGACACTAAGTTTCCACCCTATTTCCCTGGCATAGGAGTTTCCTATTGTTGTTTTAACAAATTACCACAAACTTCGTGGCTTAAAACAACAAAAATGTATTATCTTACATCTCTGTAGGTCAGAAGTCCAACATGGATCTCACTGGGCTAAAATCATAGTATCATCAGGGTTGCATTCCTTTCTGGAGCCTCTATGGAAGAGTCAATACCCTTGCCCTTTCCAGATTTCAGACCTCTCACATTCCTAGCTCTTGACCCCCTACCGACATCTTCAAAGCTAACAATGTCACATCTCTTTGACCCTGACCCTTCTTCTGGTCATCAAATGTCTCTCTAACCACAGCAAAGATAGGTTCTCTGCTTTTTAAGGACTCATGATTAGATTGTCCCACCTGGATAACCCAGGACAATCTCCCCATAGCAAGGTCTGTACCTTTAGTCCTATCTACAAATCCTATCTTTTGCCATGTAAAATTCACAGGTTCCAGGGATTAGGGTATGGACATGTCTGAGGGGCCATTATTCTGCCTGCCACACCACGTTAAGATGATTGGTCTAGGGATGGACCTGACCCAAATAGGGCCTTTGACCTGACCCAAAGAGGGCCTTCTCTGAGAATTTTTTAACTTGAGTTAGCCAGATAATTTTCTCTCTCTCTGGTTATGGAACTGTAAGTATGTGAGTCACTGACTCCAGAGATCATTTTTCCTACCACTTGGTTTTAGAGAATAAAGTAGAATCCTCATTCAGCATAAAAAAATTCCCCAAATCCAACAATTGTTCCGTACTTCTAAATGTACATATATAGTACATAATCTTAGATTCTAATCTCCATAGTTAATCACTCCCTCTTTTCCTTGTTGCCCTTTTCACACGATATTATTAAACTATTATTTATTGAGTACTTGCTGTATGTGAGGCACTGTGCTAAGCATTTTATGATGTAGAAACTAAGGCTCAAGGGGTTTAAGTAAAGTAGTACATTTACATAGCTAGTATGTGGCAGAGCTGGGATCAAAACAGGCTATTTGGCAAACTCTTAACCTATACACATATGTTTGTTCATTCATTCCCTCATTTATTCAACACATATTCATCAAGTACCATTAGGCATATGGATCTTAGCCAGACACTCTATTTGCTAAAGGGAGGGGGTACTGTGGACATGACAGTAACATGCCTTTCCCCCTTAGCCAACACTGAGCTCACTGAAGGTAGTAGTGGTGTCTTATGTAGCTAGTTATCTCTACAACCTAGTCTGATGCTTGTTACATAGTACCACTCTAGTGGACTTGGAGTTTCCTTTTCTTCCACTTGGAAAAGCTGGAATAGCAAGGATTTAACCAGCTCTGAATAGGTACAATTGCAATTAGGATTTGCAGTCAAACCCAACAAAAACATAATGCAGCTGGCCTGGCATAGGACTCCTCATCATGATAGCTGCCAAGTTACTTTGCTAGGGAGCAGGCTGGCTTTGCTCTAACTTATAAAATCCCTAATGAGAGAGTTTATTTTGAATTAAATTAATAACTGGAAATTATTTTAATAGTTCTTGCAAAATATCATTCAAACTATTTTTAATAGCATAAGCATCCAATATCATTTTATGCCAACATTTTGATCATCAATCGTAGCAAAGCTGCCATCATTAGTGCCGTCAAATCATAGTGGAATGTGCAGATCTAATGTTAATATAAAATACACAACTCTGATGGGGAAGCTTCTTTGTCATATTTTGGAAACTGTCCATATTTTGCAAAGACAATAAGGTAAGCAGCTTTAATCAATTTGCGCTATTCCCCAGGCCTCAAGCTTAAGACAAACTTTGTCAACAAGTGCGGGGAAACTGTCGGCAGATGGCGGAGTCAGGTGGTTCAGAAGCCAGCAGTTGAATCTGGCAAGATACTGACAGCCCGTTAGAGGGCAGTGTGACAACACAATTAATAGTAAAGTCTTGTTTCTTCTTCCTATACTGTTTTCTTCCCTTTACTCCACACCCACACACCAGTGGAACTTAGCCCTTCCTTTAATCCTCCCACCCCCAAAACATGTGGCATATTTTACTAACTGTTTGAGATAATAGAGTGATTTTACATCACAATAATGCCAACAACAAAATAGTACATGTTAGGCATCCCTGTTCTTAAATACTTCACCTACCCTGTCTCTGGGAATTTCTCATTAGCCTCTTTTACATGTGCACTTCAGGTTCCCAAAATGTTGTTTGGCATTCTTAGAAACTCTTCAAACCTCCTTTCTCCTCTGTTTTTCAGGATTCCTTTTCATCTCCCCTATACCAGCTCAGAGCCCACACTTTATGACGAAGAGAAATATAGCTTTTCAGCCCTTGGTTAGCTGCCTTTGCATATCCAAAGGCTCACTGGTACACTGTGGTAAACAGAAGGGACACCTATTCAGGATTTCTTCCTTCAGCAGCCAGGCCTAGGAGAGACTTTGAACATCTCTCCTTTCTAATTCCCAACCAGTCCATCTAACCAGTAGTGGGCAGCATGAGTCATTTTGAGTTTTAAGAACCAGTTTTGGGGCTTCCCTGGTGGCGCAGTGGTTGAGAGTCCGCCTGCTGATGCAGGGGACACGAGTTCGTGCCCTGGTCTGGGAAGATCCCACATGCCGCGGAGCGGCTAGGCCCGTGAGCCGTGACCGCTGAGCCTGCACGTCTGGAGCCTGTGCTCCGCAACAGGAGAGGCCACAACAGTGAGAGGCCCGCGTACCACAAAAAACAACAACAACAAAAAAAAAGAACCAGGTTTCTAGAAATGCTATACAGTTGTGATGGATGATAAGACTTACACATCAATGACACAGCAAAATTAGTGAATAAGGCAGCATATCATAAACTACTAAGTATATTATATATAATATGTATAAAGGTTTATCCAACAGTTGACTTTTTGTTTCTTTCTGATGGCTTTTATTTATTCTCATTCCTCTTCAGTTACTGAATGTTTGACTAAATGGATAAATGTATGTATGAATGAATGAATGAATAAATGTTTTGCATATTAAATATACTTCATCTGGGCTAGTCAGGAACTAAGAAGTGTTGTTTTAGACTTAGTATAACATGAGGGAAGAAGTTCTGAATTAATTATCCTCTTTAAGAAGCTGTGACCTTACTCCCAACTTCAATCTATGAAATAGGAATAGTAACATAACTACTAAGGATGTGACCTACTACCAAAACAAAAGTAAGTTTTTAAGCAGCATTAGCAGTACTAGTAAACTAATGCAAAGGCAGAAAATTATATACATCCAAATCCCTACAGCAGTCTTAAATGTGTGCCTCTGTTCACACCACTGGCAAAAACAAAAGCAAACAGAACAAAAATGAAAACAAAAGAATTAATTACTATATTAAATACTAAAGATAGAAAGGTGATCAAAACACATTCATTGCCATTCCTCAAAACTCCTCAAATCTATTCCCTTCTCATTCTTTCCTCTCAAGAAGAAAATCATCAAGTAACCAGAATTAATATGGAAGTCAGCACATAGGAGATGAACCTAGCCTGGGCTTCCTAGATTAAACGATGAATAGGAGCTGACCTGTCAAAAAGAAGGGAAAGAACTTCCAGACCAGACAGAGGGAGCAGCCTGTGCAAAAGTGAAGAGAAAGGAAAGGACATGAGACATTCTGGATGCTTTAAACAGTTTCGTGTGTCTAAGTATAGGGCATGAGGTCTGTGAGGAAATGGTGAGTGACAAGGCTAATAGCCGGTCAGACCGAGGTGAACTCTTAAGAGTGAGGAGCTAGAGATGTATCCTGAAGGTAATGAAGAAAATCAGAAGAGTGACCAAAGAGAGACATAATCTTATGAATTTTACAAAGATCACCCCCATCCCACTGAGTTGGGATGAAGTAAGGGAGAACAGGAAACCACATAGGGAGTACTGCAGTAATTCAAGTCAGAGATGATCATAATATATCCTAGGGTGGTAATGACGGAGATGGAGACACCTGAACAAATGTAGGATAGATGCACTTGTCCGGAGAACATAAAGAAGAAGAAAAACTACCAAGGGCAGAATGGGCAATAGTATTATTTAAGAGGAGACAGAAGAAGGATGTTAAAGAAGTAAATCATAAAATAGTGACCAAAAAGATAAAAGGAAAAGTAAAAGAGAATAGCTTGTTCAAAATGTATTTCAACCTCTTTCTCGTGGGCTTTTTCTTTAATTTTTTTCTTTTGCTTCAGAAGCTAAAAACTAAAGGCTACATTTCCCAATATATTTGCAACAAAGTGCTCCAGATTAATTTTAGTTCCATAAAACAGATGTATTCACTCACGGCTTAAATTCTGAACTAAATTGTGAGAGGATGGAGTTACACAAGGCATCCATTTTGCTTGTGCAGATCCTGGGAAGCATGACGTGGCTCTGGAGCTGATGGTTCTGATAATGCTTTCCTGATTCTCAGATACTGGCTGAAGTGAAGAGATCCTGAGAGCCAGCTCCTGATTGTGGTACATATATCAGTAACCCTAGGTGTCCCAATTGTTCTGGGAGTAATTCCTGGATGTCTAGACTAGAGCCTGTTTTTCCAGTCATTCTAACAGATTCTTAAGCGTCTAATTCCATGTATTAAGTCTCTTTCTGCATCAATTTGATAGATAAGTGTATTCATTCCCTAGGGCTGTTGTGGCAAAGTACCACAAACTGGTTGCTTTATGACAATAGAAATTTATTGTCTCACAGTTCTGGAAGCTAGAGTCCAAATCAAGATGTCAGCAGGATTGGTCTCTTGTAAGGGTTGTGAGGGAGAATCTGTTCCATGCCTCTCCACTAGCTTTTAGCGACCCGAAGCATTTCTTGTTTTGTGGCAGCATAACTCCAATCTCTGCCTCCATCTTCACATGGCAATCTGCTCCCTGCATGTGTTCTCATCATCTCCCTTCTGTTCATGTCTGTCTCTGTGTCCAAATGTCCTCCTTTTATAAAAGCACCAGCCTTGGGCTTCTCTGGTTTCACAGTGGTTAAGAATCTGCCTGCCAATGCAGGGGACACAGGTTCAAGCCCTAGTCCAGGAAGATCCCACATGCCGTGGAGCAACTAAGCCTGTGCGCCACAACTACTGAGCCTGTGCTTTAGAGCCTGTGAGCCACAGCTACTGAGCCCACATGCCACAACTACTGAATCCTGCACACCTAGAGCCCGTGCTCCGCAACAAGAGAAGCCACTGCAATGAAAAGCCCGTGCACCACAAGGAAGAGTAGCCCCCACTCACTGCAACTAGAGAAAGCCCATGCGCAGCAACAAAGACCCAACGCAGCCAAAAATAAATAAATAAATAAATTTATTTTTTAAAAAGAAAAAGTACCAGTCTTATTGAATTAGGGCTCGCTCTAATGCCCTCATTTTAAGAGGAGACAGAAGAAGGATTTTAACTTGAAGGCATTTTTAACTTAACTACCTCTGTAAACATTCAATTTCCAAATAAAATTATTTTCTGAGGTACTGGTGGAATATCGTTCAATCCATAACAAGGAGTATGACAGAAATATTTGGTATTCTTTAAATGTTCATGTAGTTCTCATAGTTCCCAGCTTCCTTTGCAACTTGGTTGGGGTCACGTGACTAGTTCTGCAATAACTATGAGCAGAGGTGTTGTGTATTTCTTCTGAGCTGGTACCCTGAACATGGAATTCTTGCCTCCAGAACTGTGAGAAAATAAATGTCTGTTGCTCAAGCCAACCAGTCTGTGGTATCTTGTCATAGCAGCTTGAGCTGGTTTCTGGTAAGACCCCTCTTTCTACCTTGCAGATAGCTGTCTTCTTCGTCGTCTTTTTGTGTGTGTGTTTAAGTGTTGATCTTGTTTTAAAAAATATGCAACGTTTCACAAATTTGTGTGTTATCCTTATGCAGGGGCCAGGCTAATCTCTGTATCATTCCAATTTTAGTATATTACTGCCAAAGTGAGCACAATAGCTGTTTTCTCAGTGTGTTCTCACATAGCCTTTCCTCTGTACACATGTGGAAGGAGAGAGCTCTCTGGTGTCCCTTCCTCTTCTTATAAGGATACCAGTCCTATCGGATAAGGGCCCCACAAGTATGACCATTTAACTTTAATCAACTCTTTATAGGCCCTATCTCCAATTACAGTCACACTGGGGGTTAGGGTTTCAATATATGAATTTAGAGGAGGCACAGTTCAACCCATAACAATGTCATTAAATGAATGATATAAAATGTAAAAAAGCTCACTGCAGAACGTACTCTCCAGATGAGAACCACAGTTAATAGCTTCTTTCTGTTCATACTTTTCACTGTCCAGATGCAAACATATAATATAAATTAGATCATACTATACATACAGTTCTATTTTTTCACTTAGAGTGAAAAAGTTCCTTTTATTATAGTTTTTCTTCACTTATTACTGTATTACAGATGTTTTCCATACCAGTGCATAAAAATATCAAAATATTCTTCCCAATGGCTGCATAGTAGTCTCTTATAAGGAATATTATAATTTATTTAACAGTTTTTCTCTTGGTAGATGATAGATCACTTAGAATTTTTTATTATGGACAATGTTGCAGAAAATATCCCTATACATTTGTGTATTCATAATTATGTTAATATTTCTGCAAAGTAGACTCCTAGAAATGAAATTGCTAATTCAAAGGCTATGCATCTTTAAAATCTAAATAGATATTGTGTGCTAGTTTAAGTATGTAGGAGTACCCATTTCCTCATACCCACCCTTGGGTAGTATCAATAATTTTACTTTTGCTAATTTAATCAGGTTAAAAAGGATTAATCTCCAAAATATACAGGCAGCTCATGCAGCTCAATATCAAAAAACCAAACAACCAAAGAAGATGTGGCACATATATACAATGGAATATTACTCAGCCATAAAAAGAAACGAAATTGAGTTATTTGTAGTGAGGTGGATGGACCTAGAGACTGTCATACAGAGTGAAGTGAGTCAGAAAGAGAAAAACAAATACCATATGCTAACACATATATATGGAATCTAAAAAAATAAAATAAAAAGGTTCTGAAGAACCTAGGGGCAGGACAGGAATAAAGATGCAGATGTAGAGAATGGACTTGAGGACACGGGGAGGGGGAAGGGTAAGCTGGGACGAAGTGAGAGAATGGCATTGACATATATACACTACCAAATGTAAAATAGATAGCTATTGGGAAGCAGCCACATAGCACAGGGAGATCATCTCGGTGCTTTGTTTCTACCTAGAGGGGTGGGATAGGGAGGGTGGGAAGGAGACGCAAGAGGGAGGAGATATGGGGATATATGTTTATGTATAGCTGATTCACTTTGTTATAAAGCAAAAACTAACATACCATTGTAAAGCAGTTATACTCCAATAAAGATGTTAAAAAAAAAAACACGGAAATTTCCTGTTCTTTATGTGTTTGATTAAAAATGTATCCAAAAAAGTCTTGATGCCAGTAACACTATCTCCATCCCAGTTGTGACAAAATGTCTCCAGACTTTGCCAAATGTCCCTGGGGAGGGAGGAGAAAGGAGATAAAAAACCAGGTTGAGAACCACTGTTCTGGAGTGTGTGTAGGCAAAGAATAGGAATACACCCTGGCCACCCCCCAATTTCCTTTCTCCTTTACAAATATTTTGCTGCTTTGGAAAGGCTTTTTATGGATACCTTAATTCCTTTCTCTCTTCCAACTGGATAGCTGTTTCTGTTTTCATTCTAGTCACCCCAGGACAGGCTGAAGACATACCCTAGAGACACTTGGTGAAGTCTGCAGCTGAGAGGAGAGCAGGAGGGTGTGAGGTCATGGGAGCAGCCCAGAGACGGAGGTCTCCTCTAGACAGGGCTTGTGGTGTCTGGCCTGAGCACAACACTGAAGACTAATGTTCTTCCCTCAGTTTTGACGGTTACAATGGTTCATAAAAGGGTGGTGGGCAGGTACAGGAAGAAAGGGAAGAATCAGAATCATTTGGGAGAAAATTATACATCCTTGTCCACCTTCCGGCACGTAGAATCAGGCACATCAAAATTGCAGCAAGGTGTGGGATAGGTATGCATGTTTTCAACTCCACACAGAGTAACAGTCAGGTGTTACTTCCTCCCACTCTCTCCTTCCAGTTGAACCACCTGCCTAAGAGGTTTTCTGTGATAGATGAATGGATAAAGAAGATGTGGTACATATATACAATCGAATATTACTCAGCCATAAAAAGGAACGAAATTGGGTCATTTGTTGAGACATGGATGGATCTAGAGACTGCCATACAGAGTGAAGTAAGTCAGAAAGAGAAAAACAAATACTGTATTTTAAATTTTTATTTAAAAATAATTTTATTTAAATTTTATTTAAATTTATTTAAATTTTAAATTTTATTTAAAATGGTACAGATGAACCAGTTTGCAGGGCAGAAATAGAGACACAGATGTAGAGAACAAACGTATGGACACCAAGCGGGGAAAGTAGCCGGGGGGGTGGGGGTGGGGGGGTGATGAATTGGGCGATTGAGATTGACATGTATACACTGATGTGTATAAAATTGATGACTAATAAGAGCCTGTTGTATATATATAAAAAAAGAAGTTTTCTGTGATATTTAACCTATTGAGGTGTAGCCCTCAATAACAAGTTAAAGATTTTTTTGAAGCATTATTCAAACTAGTGAAAAATGATGAAAACACTAATTTGAAAAGATATAGGCACCTCTATGTTCATTGCAACATGATTTATTATAGCCAAAATATGGAAGCAACCTAAGTGCCCACTGATAAATGAATGGGTAAAGAAGGTGTGGTATGATATAGATAATGGAATATTAGTCATATATGCCAGTGCTTAGAGCATGATGTTAAATGAAACTAATAAAACCTCAGACTACAAACAGTGGGTCCCTATTTTATAAACAGATACCTATAATTTGGGGATCAAGAATGAGCTGTGAAGGTCTATACCTTGGATTCAGGGTGGACATATTTGAGGAATTTACTCTGGTGTTTTTAAGGGAAGGAGAATAAGGGGACAGAATTGAGGGGGCAAAGGCAACTGGGAGGACCATAGAGCAGCTGCACTGTTAACTGTTATTTCCAGTAGAGCTGGATTAAGGGGTGGACCAGCAGGGGAGCTGTCCATGTTGCCATTGTAGGGGATGTTAAGGTATCAGTGAGCACTGTTGTGGTGGAAAACAGTGATATGGAGAAAATTGTATTTACCAGAATTCCTTAGGAATTCTGGTAAATACAATCACTTGTCATAGTTCGAAACACCCAGGGGGCACTCTTTAACAACAGTACATGGTCTCTAAGCTGCTTTTAGTGAAACTGGGTCCAGCTGATTTCCATCTTTTTATTTTGTGAATAGTAAGTATTGGGTTGGCCAGAAAGTTTGTTCGGGTTTTCTGTAAGATGTTACGGAAAAACCTGAACGAACTTTTTGGCCAACCCAATATATACAACTCTCTTGCCAAAACTGAAGAACCCAGAATACAGTAGAAGAGTTTGCCAGCTGCCCCCAAAGTCTTATTACTCAGTTCTTCCTTCTCTAAGTAAATGTTAAACAAGCATTTCAGTAGCACTAATTTTAAGAGGCACGAAATTATTACTGTACCTGGGAACCTGTATATCCCATTGGTCCCTCATCCCTGGCCTCCTTCAGAGCTCATAAAGATCAGGATTATTGGCAGAAACTGGAAGAATTTTTCTTTGTTGTAAGCTGGTTGTTATGTTGGCCAAGGAAACTTTTGAATTCTAAGATCTAAGCAGCCTATGTTGTATAATTGGGGCTCAGGTGACAAATAGTGATGCAAAATGCAGGAGCTCGGGATGCTGTCTTCTGTGTGGAGCCAAGCTTAACTGCCAGATAATACCCTGCAGCTAAGAGGAAGTTTGAATCTGCCGTGCTGCCGCCACGACTAGTAAATGATGGCAGGTGGTGAATGTCAGTAGCTCCTTAATAATGTCATGTTTCTTCTTAACTTCTAAATATATTTTTTAGGCTTCAGAAAAAAATGAAAAATACAGAGCAGAAAAGTTAGGAAAAAAATCACCCAGGATTCCATTTTATTTTTAAATTTCAGACATTGATCTTTGCTTTGGCTGCTTGAAGTCTGATTTTCTGCTCTAATCTCATACTGGTTTCATGGTTTTCTTGCTTTGGGTTCTGAATTGTGAAATGTATAACTTGTTCTATTGCACCTTTTCTATTGTTGCTTGAAAACAGTAGCTCAGGTCCTCTGTGGAATTTAGGACTTTTAAAATAAATGAAGGTCTTCCCTGGTGGTGCAGTGATTAAGAATCCACCTGCCAATGAAGGGGACATGGGATCGAGCTCTGGTCCGGGAAGATCCCACATGCCGTGGAGCAACTAAGCCTGTGCACCACAACTACTGAGCCTGTGCTCTAGAGCCCGCAAGCTACAACTACTGAGTCCCGCGCACCTAGAGCCCATGCTCTGCAACAAGAGAAGCCACTGCAAAGAGAAGCTCGCGTACCGCAATGAAGAGTAGACCGCGCTCACCGCAACTAGAGAAAGACACAAAACAGCCAAAAATAAATTTAAAATATATAAATTAAAAAATAATAATAATAAAATAAATGAAAATACATTAATGAAGGTCACTGATGCAGCCCTTGGTCTCTCTGTGAGAACACCAAATGCATGAAGGAGCTCTAGAAGTTGGAAAGGTGAGAGATTTTATCAGCTTGTTATCTCTTTTATTCTCACATGATTTTTTCCTACTCGAATTCCATTAGCATTTCTTGGATCTCTTAAATAAACCAATCATTAATAAATATCAAAACAACAAGGAACAATCATAATTCCTTTAATAAGTTTGAAACAATGTGTAACTTTATAACGTTTTAGATATTGATTTGTTCAAATTTCCACTCTGATTAAAATAGGATGCTTCTCCTGTTTTTATTTCATTTTATAAATCTTACATTAGGTTGAATCACAGATGACAAGTGTGGGATGGGTCAGAAATTTTCCTCGTGAATGTTGACATACACATATTTTGTGACAGTATGGTTAATATATTTAAAAATATCCAGAGTATTTTGTTTACAAAGAACATATCTTCCGATTAGAGGAATGACAAAATATGGGGATAGAATTATTTGTATGCTAAGAGAAATTTTAAAAGAAATTTAAAAGGAAACCTACTGTCAGCATATTCAAAGTAATCCTAGACCTTAAATATTGACACAATAAGCAACTAGCGTATATACCCTGATACCAAAACCAGACAAAGATGTCACAAAAAAAGAACACTACAGGCCAATATCACTGATGAACACAGATGCAAAAATCCTCAACAAAATACTAGCAAACAGAATCCAACAGCACATTAAAAGGATCACGTGGGTTTATTCCAGGAATGCAAGGATTCTTCAATATATGCAAATCAATCAATGTGATACACCACATTAACAAATTGAAGGATAAAAACCAAATGATAATCTCAATAGATGCAGAAAAAGCTTTTTACACTCATTTATGATAAAAACCCTCTAGAAAGTAGGCATAGAGGGAACTTACCTCAACATAATAAAGGCCATATACGACAAACCCACAGCCAATGTCATTCTCAATAGTGAAAAACTGAAACCATTTCCACTAAGATCAGGAACAAAACAAGGTTGCCCACCCTTACCACTATTATTCAACATAGTTTTGGAAGTTTTAGCCTCAGCAATCAGAGAAGAAAAAGAAATAAAAGGAATCTAAATAGGAAAAGAAGTAAAACTGTCACTGTTTGCAGATGACGTGATACTGTATATAGAGAATCCTAAAGATGCTACCAGAAAACTACTAGAGCTAATCAGTGAATTTGGTAGAGTAGCAGGATACAAAATTAATGCACAGAAATATCTTGCATTCCTATACACTAATGATGAAAAATCTGAAAGAGAAATTAAGGAAACACTTCCATTTACCATTGCAACAAAAAGAATAAAATACCTAGGAATAAACCTACCTAAGGAGACAAAAGACCTGTATGCAGAAAACTATAAGACACTGATGAAAACATCAAAGATGATACAAACAGATGGAGAGATATACCACGTTCTTGGATTGCAATAATCAACACTGTGGAAATGACTATACTACCCAAAGCAATCTACAGATTCATTGCAATCCCTATCAAATTACCAACGGCATTTTTCACAGAACTAGAACGAAAAATTTCACAATTTGTATGGAAACTCAAAAGACCCCGAATAGCCAAAGCAATCTTGAGAAAGAAAGATGGAGCTGGAGGAATCAGGCTCCCTGACTTCAGACTATATTACAAAGCTACAGTAATCAAGACAGTATGGTACTGGCATAGGAACAGAAATATAGATGAAGGGAAGAAGGGAGAAAGCCCAGAGATAAACCCAGGCACATATGGTCACCTTATCTTTGATAAAGGAGGCAAAAATATACAATGGAGAAAAGACAGCCTCTTCAATAAGCGGTGCTGGGAAAACTGGACAACTACATGTAACAGAATGAAATTAGAACACTCCCTAACACCATACACAAAAATAAAATCAAAATGGATTAAAGACCTAAATGAAAGGCTAGACACTATAAAACTCTTATTGGAAAACATAGGCAAAACACTCTGTGACATAAATCACAGCAAGATCCTTTATGACCCACCTCCTAGAGAAATGGAAATAGAAACAAAAATAAACAAATGGGACCTTATGAAACTTAAAAGCTTCTGCACAGCAAAGGAAACCATAAACAAGACAAAAAGACAACCCTCAGAATGGGAGAAAATAAATGAAGCAACTGACAAAGGATTAATCTCCAAAATACAAAAGAAGCTCATGCAGCTCAATGTCAAAAGAACAAAAAACCCAATCCAAAAATGGGCAAAAGACCTAAATAGACATTTCTCCAAAGAAGATATACAGACTGCCAACAAACACATGAAAGGATGTTCAACATCACTAATCGTTAGAGAAATGCAAATCAAAACTACAATGAGGTATCACCTCACACCAGTCAGAATGGTTGTCATCAAAAAATCTACAAACAGTAAATGCTGGAGAGGGTGTGGAGAAGAGGAAACCCTCTCGCACTATTGGTGGGAATGTAAATTGATATAGCCACTAGGGAGAACAGTATGGAGGTTCCTTAAAAAACTAAAAATAGAACTACCATACGACCCAGCAATCCCACTACTGGGCATATACCCCACGAAAACCATAATTCAAAAAGAGACATATACCACAATGTTCACTGCAGCTCTATTTACAATAGCCAGGACATGGAAGCAACCTAAGTGTCCATCCACAGATGAATGGATAAAGAAGATGTGGCACATACATACAATGGAATATTACTCAGCCATAAAAAGAAACAAAATTGAGTTATTTGTAGTGAGGTGGGTGGGCCTAGAGTCTGTCATACAGACTGAAGTAAGTAAGAAAGAGAAAAACAAATACTGTATGCTAACACATATATATGGAATCTAAAAAAAAAAAAAAAAAAAACGGTTCTAAGGAACCTAGGGGCAGGACAGGAATAAAACCTGGGACGAAGTGAGATGGTGGCATTGACATAGCTAGTGGGAAGCAGCCTCATAGCACAGGGAGATCAGCTCCGTGCTTTGTGACTACCTTGAGGGGTGGGATAAAGAGGGTTGGAGGGAGACATATGAGGGAGGGGATATGGGGATATATGTATACGTATAGCTGATTCACTTTGTTATACAACAGAAACTAACACACCATTGTAAAGCAATTATACTCCAATAAAGATGTTAAAAATAAATAAATAAATAAATGCTGTAGTGCTTTACAATTTTCAAAAAAAGAAAGAAACCTACTGTCAGTATATTCAAAGTAATCATAGACCTTAAATATTGATACAATAAGCAACCAGCATATAAGAAACACTCAATATTTATTTATTTATTTATTTAAATGGTGGGAGTATGGCTTATTAAGCTGTTCCTTAGTAAAGGCACTGGGGCTTGCCCATGGTGCTCTTAATGTACAAAGCCTGGATGTTCCGCCAAATTTTTCTTGAGCAATGACACCAGGAAGTTGACAACTAAGTGGATGCTGTACACAAGCTCATATGTCATCTTCACGTGGCCAACAGCCACTGCCAGACACAGCACCTCCTTCATCTGGAGCTTGATCATGGACTTCATCAACTTTGACCACCATGTTCTCATTGTGGGTCAGCAAGGAAAGGAACTTGCCAGCCTTATTCAGGCCTGGGCCCAGTATTCGTGGTATCTGCTCGATCAGAGACTCTGAAGCCAAAGAGGCATTGTACTTCTTGGCCAGCTTCTTGACCAGTTTCTTATACTTGTTGAGTTTCTTCAGCGCCTCGATGTCCATGCGGGGGATATCCACAGCCTTGGCCTCATCACAATACTGCTGGTCCCGCAGAACACATACGGAGAACTTGGGGCAGGGAGTGGACTTAAGCCTGACAGTGCCTGAGAAGCGTTCCTCTTACTGAGAGTCACAGTTCTTCAGGCTGATTTGAAGGGCCACTGGCTCCAAAACCTTCCGGCGCTTGCACTGGTTCCCGTACAGGACTTCCAGCACCGCCTCGTAGAGGGTGTCGTGGGAGACTTTGCTGCTCATGGTGCCTTGTGCCACGATAACCGGAAAAGAGCAACACTCAATATTTAAATGTTGAATGAGTGAATGACTCAAGACAAACTATTTCTTTATACTATTGTTTTTTCCTGGGACAATTTAAGTTGCTTTTCTTTATATATTTTTATGAAATAATTTTTATTTGTATGAAGAGAGATGAAGTAAAGGAAAGTTGCAATTGGCTTACAAAACATCTCAGGAAAATAGCTGGGTTAAACTCCATAAAAACATTAAAAAATTTTATTTGAAATACCTGTACATGTTATGTGGGTTTTGTTTGTTTTGTTTTTCTCGGCCACGCTGAGCGGCATGCGGGAATCTTAGTTCCCCCACCAGGGATGGAACCAGTGCCCATTTCATTGGGAGCACAGATGTACATGTAGACCTAAACAAAAGTTAGAAATATATTACAAAAACTCTAGTTTACCCTTGTCTAGTTTCTCTATTAACATTTTACTTCATTAGCTTAATTATTCTCTCTCTCTCTTTCATCTCTGAACCATTTGACAGTAAATTGCAGACATGATGCATTTTTACCCTGAAATACTTGAATATTTTCAAGAACAAGGATATTCTCTTACATAACTACATTGCAACGTGCTGAAACAAGAAACTTAACAGATATAATGTGATGATCTAATCCAGATGTTATTAATTTCTCACCAATGGCCTCAATAAAAACTTTATAGTAGAAAAAAATATTCTGGCCTAGGTTCAATCCAGGATTACATACACATTGCATTTAGCTGTAATGTCTCTTTAGTCATTTATTCTGGAAAAGTTCCTCAGTCTGTCTTTGTATTTCATGACCTTAACATTTTTGAAGAATATAGACCAAGTATTCCGTAGAATATTTCTCAGTTTGGGTTTGTCTGTTATTTCCTCATGATTAGGTTGAGGTTCTGCACTTTTGGCAGGATTACCACAGAAGCGATGCTGTGTCCTTAGTGCTTCAGATCAAGAGGCCCATGATACCAGTTTGTCCTTACTGATGATATTAACTTGGTTAAGGTGCTGTCCACCAAGTTTTTCCATTGTAAAGTTTTTTTTTTCCCTTCTGTAATTAATAAGAATTTTGTGGGTACAACTTTGAGACTATGTAGATATACTTGTCTTCAAGAATTTGTTACCCGTTAGTTATAGTATCCATTGATGATTCTTACCTGAATTATTACAGTGTTTTGTCAAATGCTATTTTTTTAACTTTATTATTCCTTCTACATTTA
Organism: Leucopleurus acutus; assembly: GCF_964270905.1. Classification (NCBI taxonomy): domain Eukaryota; kingdom Metazoa; phylum Chordata; class Mammalia; order Artiodactyla; family Delphinidae; genus Leucopleurus; species Leucopleurus acutus. The sequence goes on along the minus strand of NC_139152.1, from coordinate 27,371,812 downwards.
CTTGTTTGCATTCTATTATAGGGAAGAGTTTTTCTTTTTACATTTTTATTTACTTGTTGATTGACTGATTGACTGATTTTTGGCCACCCCATGCCGCATGTGGGATCTCAGTTCCCCAACCTGGGATCGAAGCCATGGCCTCTGCAGTGGAAGCACGGAGTCCTAACCACTGGACTGTCAGGAAATTCCAGGGAAGAGTTTTTCATTTTTCCTCATTCATTCATTCATTATCAGTTTGAATCCATGTGTTCCTATTTTATTCAATGGATTTTAATCAATTACCATCGTTCCTTCCCCTTCCCCCTCCCACTTCAATGACATGTTCAACTGTCCCAGATTTTGCCAGCTGGAGCCTCTTCAAGCTGACTCCTGGGTCTTTTGACATGTCCCCATCATTCTTTGGGTACTTTTTCACTTTCTGGCATTCTAGAGCTAGAGCAGAGAAAATTCAGTTTTCTCTGCTCTAGCTCTAGAATCAGCTAGTTTTTCAGGGAGTTCTGGTTCCTTTTAGTGGAAATGGTATTTAGAAACCAACATAGGTATGCTCATTGCTACAGGGTTGTTATTGCTTCTAGACCCTCACAGCAGTCAGCTAGGAAATATATGCTCATGAACACACACAAACACACACACATACACATATGTCTATAAATGTATTATAACTATCTATACCCAGTTAGCTAGCTAACTTTATAAAATCATGTGTTCATACTGATACCTGTAATTCTAGTCCAACAACACAGAATTTAGTATCACGTTCCTCCTTTTCCATATTGAAACTGCCTTCTCTGACACTGAGAAATTTGGCTCCCATTATGCTCAACCTATTATTTGCTCAGTTGAACTCAGTAAAAGTAATGTTAGAAATGCTAAGTCATACCACTGGGTAAAACAAACCAATGACCTAGAATTCAGTATTTATAATTCGATTTGCCTTTAGTTTAAGCATGTATAGTCAACATACTGTGTTCAAAAGTGTGTATTAGTTCTAATTTTTATCTTCAGAGTGGTTATGTTATTCATTTGCTATTATTTGACATATGTTCATTTGTATTTATATTCCATTTCAGATTTTTTTTTTTCTTTTTTTTTGCAGTACGCGGGCCTCTCACTGCTGTGGCCTCTCCCGTTGCGGAGCACAGGCTCCGGACGCGCAGGCTCAGCGGCCATGGCTCATGGGCCCAGCCGTTCCGCGGCATGCGGGATCTTCCCGGACTGGGGCACGAACCCATGTCCCCTGCATCGGCAGGCGGACTGTCAACCACTGCGCCACCAGGGAAACCCCCATTTCAGATTTTTTCATCATTTTTTATTATGTGTGTTTGTGTATATATAACACTAAGATGGCTCAAAAGTCAAAACTCAACAAAAAAGGTATACTCAGAAAAGTATCAAGATTTTTTAGCAAATATTTTTTCTTTATTGAGCGTTCCTTCTATATTTACAACTGTGAGCCTGAACCCTTTGGTTCATTCTCCCTGTAGTCTGTGCCTGCCTGCCTTCCACTCCCAAAGCACACACACAGACATACATATACACATACTGATGGAACAGATATTGAAAAACTACAAGATGATCTTTAGGATGAGGTATGTTTCTTCCACCTTTGGACATGATTCTATATAGAAACAATATACTTAATTTTGTTCAGTGTATGACAACCATATACGTAAGTGATCTAAAAATATTTTTTCTTGTGAAAACACCATAATGGACTACATGGTCCAATCTCACTGTATAAAAGCAGAGTTTCCTTTATTAAGACAAAGCAACCTGGATTTGTTTTTACTTAAATACAAGACCAAAACAACACATGAATCATTTCCTCTATAAGAGAGTGACTCCACACTGGGAGCTCATTATCCAAACCCTGTGTCAGGTCCACTCTGCCAGCCCCACTTCCTCAGGACATGTATCTTTCATCACCTCTGGCTCCTCTGGAACAGTAACCAGCTGCCTCTAATTGCCTCACAGACCAGGTGTGGTGGTGGTAGTGGTGGTGAGAGTGGGCTGAGACATTATTTAAAAAGCAAGAATCCGTCGTGCGAAGGTTAACTAAGATTTTCACCATTGTATTTTGAAGTCCTTGACTATGTTTTAAACACTATCAGGAATCTAGCTTTGTTATTAAAACAATTTAGCTATATAAAATGTTGATTTCTTTTCCTCTCAGCCTCTATTCCAAAGGTCTATACCCATAACAATTTGATGTTTTGGAAGAACAGTTCTGTTCATTTTTGTAATTTTATATAACCTAGCTTTTGTGCAGCATGCGGGATCTTAGTTCCCCGACCAGGGATGGAACCTGTGGCCCCTGCAGTGGGAGAGCAGAGTCTTAACCACTGGACTGCCTGGAAAGTCCCACCACGTAAGTATTTACTGAGTGCCTACAATGTGCCAAGCAACCCCAAGTACTGAGGATTGGGGACATCAGTGGTCAAAACAGATAAAAATCCTTACCTTTATGGAGCTTATGTTCTAGCAGGTGTAGACAGACAATAAAAAATAAACAGCTAATTATCTAATTTGTAACAAGATGTTAAGAGCTACGGGAAAAAAACAGATCAGATTAGGGCAGCATGGGGTGCTGTTGCAGCAGAGGCAGTTAAATGAGGTGGTGGTGAGATCCGAGCAGGCTTTAACTTGCAAAAGCTGTTCATTACGCAGACATCTGGGGAAGGAGCACTGCAGGAAGAAGGAACAGTGTCTGTGATGTAAGGCTGAAGTGTACTTGGGTTGCTTCAGTAAAAGCAAAATGTATGGTACGGGGTGGGAGAGTCGGGGGCGGCAGAGACATAGAACCATGTGAGGGCAAAGGACTTTGGCTTTTATTCTGAGTGAAATGGGAGCCCCTGGAGGGACTGGGGTAAAGAAGCAACATAATTTTTTTTTTTTTTTTGTCGGTACGCGGGCCTCTCACTGTTGTGGCCTCTTCCGTTGCGGAGCACAGGCTCCGGACGCGCAGGCTCAGCGGCCATGGCTCACGGGCCCAGCCGCTCCGCGGCATGCGGGATCCTCCCTGATCGACAGGTGGACTCTCAACCACTGCGCCACCAGAGAAGCCCGAAGCAACATAATTTGATTTGTGTTTTAACAGACTCCCTGGCTGCCTATTTAACAATGGAAGGGTGGAGAGAGGACTGGAAGACTTGAGACTAATTAGAAAGCTACTGAAATAATGTAGCAAGAGATGATGATGGTTTAGGCCAGAATGGTAGATAGCGGTGGAACTGGTGAAAGAGAATCTGAGTCTAGGTATATTCTGAAGGTGAGCTAATATAAATTCCTGATGTACTGGCTGTGTAGTCTCAGAAAAAGAGGAGTCAAAGATGAAAGCTTTTGGCCTAAGCAACTTGAAAAGCAGAGCTGCAATTAACCGAGATGGAGAAAATTATGGATAGAGTAGGTTTTATGGGGAAAGATCAGTTGTTCGGCCTGACTGGAGTACATTCAGGAAAGGATGGGAAAAGAGGAATTGGAAACAGATATAGAAAACTCAACTATTGCTCCAAAAGGGAGGGGAATATGGCAGCTGGCAGGGGAAGTAAAGTGAAGAGGTTTATTTAGGTTGGGAAAAATTATAACAGATGTGTTTGCTGATAGGCATATTCAGTTAAGAGGGAAAACTGATAACGTATAAGAAAAGGATAATGGCCGGAGCAGCATCCTTGAGAAGGTGCGTGGGGGTAGGATATGGCACTCAAGTAGAGACCAGATTTAAGCAAGAACATGGATGGGCAGGAAGATAGACTACGTGGAACCTGTGCTGGTAGATGGGTAGATTCGGTTGTGGGAGGCTGTGGAAGTTCCCTGACAATTTAATTTTCTGAGTAAAGTAGGGAAGAAGGTCATCAGCTGGGTGGAGGATGAGGGAGAAGGTGATGGAGGTTTGAGGAGAAAGGAGGTGTGAAATGGTAATCTAGTAATGAATTTAAAATGAGACCCATCAGTATAGCTGTTCATTTTGTTCAGCTGCATGGCTGTAGGCATGGAGAAGACAGAGTTGAGTCAACCAGGTTTTGGTTTTGCCAAACAAGTAAGACAAAGCTAGAGAGTGAACTGAATGCAAAGGAGTGACTGTAATGACTGAACTGTAAGGGAGGGTTAAGGGAGGAAGAGAGGACATCAAGAGCTGAGTGACAAATTACTTAACCTCTCTAAACCTGCTTACTTATATGAAAATGTTAAGAGTGCTGTTGTGAGGCTTACGTGGGATAATGTGTTTATAGAATGCTTAACATAGGACCAAGCACTGAGTAAATATGCAATCAGTTTCTCAAGTGAGGTTTCCCATCAGGATCACCTGGGGAATTTTTGAAAATACTCATGCCCACAGCCCAACCCCCACAAATAGAATTTCTGAGGGTGAGGCCGGAGCATGGCTTGGTTTAACTACTCCCTAGGTGATTCTAATGTATAGTCAGGGTGGCAAACTTCCCTGTTAACTAAATGATCTCTATTAATAATACTAACAATCACTTACTGAATGTCTCCTATGGGCCAGGCAATATACTATAGTATTATCTCATTTAAGGGCCACAACTTTTCAAGGAGGAGTTCGTGCCTGAAGTGACAAACAGTAAGTGACAGAGCCAGGGATTTCTAGCCAGTTGTCTATGACTAAGTCCCTTCCGCTATAAGCTTGCTACTCCAAGAACGGTTTGAGGAGCATCAACACCACCAGAGACCTTGTTAACAACAAATGCCTCATCACTGACCTTGCTAAATCAGAATCTGCATTTGAGTAAGATCTTCAGGTGATTTCTATGTATATTAAAGTTTGAGAAGCTCTGAAATAGGCCACACTGGCTCTCTCCGCCACAATTTCCATTCTGGTGTAAGGTGGACGCAAACAAGTCATATCGATGGACCAAGGGCAACAGCTGATGCCAACTGCTTGTAAGTATCAATAAATAGTTCTTCAAGGCCTGAAAAAGGTAATAAATGTCTAAAAAGGATTATCTCTGGAAATATTTTACTTATGAAATAATGCTGAATAATATTATTCTTGAAATATTTACACAGGTTTTGGTGGGATTGGAGGTGGAAAGGAACATCAGTACCTTAAGGAGTAACTTTTTTCTGAATCAACCAAAATTTCTGACAACCAAAATCATTGTGAACTGAACATATATAATCCTAGCTCAAATAACAGCTAAGTCTTTCGAATTCATTTAAAGATGTATTTATTTACAAGATACAAGTGTTTAATATTTAATAGGAATTAAAGTGCTTAATTTTACAATGTTTCCAATTCTCTGCCTTTATGACCAAATATACATATGTTACACAATATATACACTATCTGCAAGTATTTTACATTCATATAGCTAGAAGAGAAAAATTACTTTTTGTGTATACTTTCTCACATTTGAGTTAATTCTAACATTTTGCTAATATACATTTCAAATTGATCAGTCAACAATTCAAAAACCCAGATAACACATATTCAAGAATATCAGTCAATTGTCACTCATAAAATGAAATGCTAGTTTGGTACAACAAACAAGAACCTCCAAAGTTTTATATACAGACATGATTGCTAATGAAGGGAGACACCCCTCCCCAAGCGATACATTTCAACATCCATATAATGTGTAATATATAATGTAATTCTGTTATCATAATGGTCCCCATAGACTATTATGTCTCTTCCCAAACCCATATATATATATATATATATATATATATATATATATATATATATATATATATCACTCTATGTATTTGGTATTTACTTATTCAAATATGCTACAATATTTCTTGATTTAATTTCTCACTAAATCTACCTAATCACACTAATTCAATCTATAATGAATTTTAGGAAGGGGTAAACATCATGTAACTCTCAGGGACCCCCCAATGAGTTAAAAACTATCTTGTAGAAGCCATGTGCTATTTCATCTCAAAAGACAGAAAAGACACTATTTTCTGCCAAATGTTCAGTCCATAAAGTAGAATACAGACCATGATTGACTTTAGAGGGATTTTTTATGTCAGTAAACAGTGCAGAAGATAGTCCAATAGAATTCTTTTTTTTAGGTCTAAAGAAAAAGTAATGACAATATACTAGTGGTATAATTTAGAGGGCAAGGTGAAAGGCCCAGGTGTAATGGATCCCATCAGTGTGCAATTACATAGATTTACATCTTGTAGTTTATATCCCTCTGCAGTTTAAGTGTTTTTCATTTATCTTAGCATATATTGCTCTGATTTGGAGTCCAAGGGACTCTTTCTGTCCACCTCTCTGTCTGTTCTTGCTTGTTTCAGTTCCTAATCTTATTCCTCTCTACCACATCAGTAAAGAAAGCAAAGTTACCCTTTCATGACAACATGATTACAGGGCATACATAAGAATGAATTATACTAAAAATCCATGTATATAATTTATGTTAAAATATTTAAGTTAAAAAGAATACTTTCTATAAAAATTTCATTCCTATGGAAAAACAGAATTGGAAATCAACATTGCTTTTACATATATACATGTATGCATAAAGTCAGAGAAAGGGTTTTAAAAGTATATCTAGTGGTCTTTTATATATCATACTCCTATTTTCTAAATCTGGAGACTCTATAGTAGATAGTAATATGAAAATAAAAAGCAATTTGATTTTACTAAAATTGGATGAGAATGAAAAAGTAACATGATCCACTACAGATGTCCAGTATAGTCCTAAGAATAAGAACAGGTTAGCCACAGATTTTATATTAATGTATTCTTGAAGAATACAAAAGTTAAGAATGAAGACATTATGACATTCTTGCCTTTTGAATTAATTTTAGCTTATAAATACCATGTGATTAATCTTAGATCTGCTAACAGGAACATTATGTGATGTAGAAAGATTTAATGTATTTTCTACTGTGCATTATAGCAAGGATACCTGGAAAAAAAAAAAAAAAAAAAGAAAAAAAGACCTTTGTTCCCTAGAAGTTTATTTGCTCCTGTTGGTGTCTTTTCCTCAGGATATATCCAGCTCAGGAAAATCATTATTACATATGCTCAGAATGAGAACTTAAGGCTTTGAGTATAACCAGAAATGAGATCTAAAATTTAAAGGGGAATTTAGATCTGTTTCCTGTTTCCACAAAGAAGACAATAAAAAGTGTGGTAATTTAAAAAAACTGTTGTTGTTGTTGTTTTAATTTGGGTAGCTTACCCAGTGAGTGTAAGTACACCGAGCTATATTAAACTTCATGGAAAATGAAATGTGTAGTGCAGATGTGCTTTAACTGTTTTTAACCACCCATACATACCCTTTGCAAAAAAAAAAAAAGGCTTTAAAAAACTTTAAAGTAAAATAAAAAGGATTTTGATGGTTACTTGAATCCAAGGAATAATGTTGTCCCTCCCCCACCCCACCCCCCGCCACACATACGTTCTTTTCCCTGTACTGAGCAATTTGAATCACAGTATCACTCCTAGGAGTTAATTTTCTATACCCTTGTGGCTAGGAACATTCACATTAAAAGTTCAGTGTAAAACCTACCCTGTAGAGTTTTATTGCTTGCATACATGATGGCATTATAGATGCCATTATTACAAAAGTGGCTGGTGGCATTTTTCATTATTGGGTCCCACTTAAAACCTGGAGATAAGTCTGCACTACATTTCATTGGTAGACTTTCAATAAAGCAAAATTTATGTTGAGAAAACTGGAATGTAAAAAATAGCAGTTTTATCAAAGAAGTATTTTGTTAAGTTTAGAGAAAGGGCACTTTAAAAAAAAGATGATTTAGAGAAAATAAAGAATAAGACCAGAATGGAATGTTGGTTTTAATAGTAAAACAACCAATTATTTTTCTAGGTTCAATTTGTCATGACTGCTCAGGTGTCTCAGAAAGCAAAAGACAGATTATTCTTGTAACCAGACAATCACATTTTGAGGTCTTTTGGTTGAGTGTTTCTAAATGGCTAAGAGTATTCCTTTGCCTTTCTCCAAGTAAAAGCATTTGTGATTCTTTAATAAGAAACAGGTAAGGCTGCTTCATTGCTTCTCTTTGTGCTTGGCAAAAGAACATGTGGAATGTGAAGATGGTGACTGGACAAGCAGAAATTCTCTTCTAATACTAATATTTCTATTTTTTAAAACAAATTAAAGATAATGTTAAGAGCATGATAATAAATATTCTCTTAACATGAGTATTCTTTAAATAATCTAAATTAAATAACATTTGATATTTATTGAGCCAAAGTTTGAATGTGTTCATGTTACTTCCATTCCAGAAGAACTTATTTGTAGGGAAAGTGTAATCTTCTTGTTGTTCAAAATAGTTTTCAAAAATAATCTGGCTCGTAAATCTTCTAATTGGCTTTTACATTTCCATTTTTCTATCCACATTTACAGAAGTCACCTTCTCCTGTTAATCATTCTACATTTTTATTGCTTCTCTTTTCTTGAGATTAAGAAAACCAAAGCATCACCTAGAGCCATAGTTCAACCTCAATAACCACCCCCGAACACAAACACACACACGGTTGGCAACTAGAAAAGAGAATCAATGTAAAAAATTAAAAATTTGTCCTTAATTTAATAGGGCCTAAGAAGCTACCTTTATCTTTTTTTGGCTCTAAGTATTTGGTTTAATGTTGATGGATCATGGCTGGTGTTCCTTTTACAGAAGAAGGCAACCTAATCATGCCCACTATAATTAGTTTATCTGCTCCTTAGGGGTGTGGGGGGAAGAAAAGAGATACTTCAAATATTTCTTAAAAAAAAAACAGGGCCTGAATAGATGTGTGGCAATCTCAAATTCTGAGTGAAGCTAATCTACATTTAAGGTGTAATCCTCAAAGGCCGAGGATAGTGGGGCCATTCTTGTCGATTTCTAGCAGACAGATGCATTAAAAAGTGACAATATTTGGAAAATGACAGAGTAAATGAGAAAAACAAAAAAAGAGAGAGAGATCTAATTCTGAGGAAAGGATGAACTTAAATAGCCAACTTAATGTGAGATTTTAATCACAATTACAATATAATAAAAAGCAGCCTTTGTGACAAGGAATCACATTTTGTCTATTAAAATTCCCCAGAGGATAAAAGGGAAAAGAATGCTCAAACTGTCGTCAATCATCTTGTACCCCCCAGAAAAACCTGCCATTAAAATATTGCTTTTTTATATTGTATTTTTCCCCACTCTTCTTTAATGAGGTGGTTTAAAGAGTTGAGGATAAACTTTCTTAATTACCTATCCATCCCCCTCAATCATAGGTTATCCCATGTGAATTTTGTTTCATATCTGACAAACGAATAGGCCCACACAGTTATCTTAAGTGTTAATTATATATAGTCCTCATTTAACCACAATTAACAGTCTTATGGGAAAGAAAAACATAACAATAAATGTAGTTTCCATATGTCCCAGTTCTGTGTAAGGTCAGGTATCTTGTACATGCTGATATTAACTGCTGCAACAATTAGAGGATTGTAAAAGGTAAAATAACCTGTATGACTTGACCATCCCAGTGACCAAAATGCACTTATCTCAGAATAATCAAGACTGAAGCATTTATTAAACGCTCATCTTATATTTAAGTAGGTATTATTAGCACCTTCAAAGAGAGGCACTGTTTTAAATAGGCACAGAACAAAGAAAAATAGTACTTTAAAAATACTGTTGGAATTCACTAATATATCCCATGCCACATAAATTACAGCTTTTTATTATAAAAATATCAAGACCCTTAGATGTCAATCAGTTAAACATAAATCACCAAAAACATTTCTTAAGTTTAGAACACTGGTCAATTCCAAGATAAAACATGCTGTGTATTTAAAAAATAAATTAGAGACAAATATGAACCTAAAGTTGAAGAGAAAAGCATGTATAATGTGTGTGTATATATATATATATATATTTGTATTTAATACTATATATACATAATTGCTATATACTTAAGATATTTTATTCTTAGAAGTATTTCTACAAAAACAAGTATCTTAATAAGTTGAAAGTTTGAATACCAACAATTTGTTTTTTCTTTTGTTTTAAAAGAATGTACATCATTTATGCAGCTTGAGCTTTATAAACTAAATTAAATAAGTTAATAGCCTAAACTGTCCCTGTATTTTTTATTTTTAACGTGGATCTATTTTGGCAACATGGAGGTATATCTTTCAAACTGTTGTAAATCCTACATGTGTAAGTGAAGACATTAAAGGATTTCTTAAATGAAAGTGGCCTTTTCTAACCTGAAGTGATAGAATTGATACCAGTTTTTTCCAAGACAAAAGTACATATTCAAGGAATAGCTCATTAAAAAATGCTCTATTTTTCACATTATTTCAAACTTTATGGGTAGAATGGCTCTACACATTAATTTCAGTAAGAGTACATAAACTTAGGAAAATAGTCCCCCCAAAGATGCATTTATGAGCCTGTATTTTTCAACATAAAGTGCTAAGAGATGAAAAAGGAGAGCTGAGAATGTTTTGAGCTGTAAATCTTGAGACCCCCCTCCATACTGCAGTAGGCCCTGGAACTCAGCATTCTGATTTTCTCTTAGGTTCAGGATGATCGTCCAAAGTGGCTGGATGCTTACTAGGGCCATCTGGCGTCTCACCTGTGACAGCTAAAAGGATGATTTTCAGCCACTTCTGTTTTAGTTCTTCACTGTCTGCAGCAAAGCTGTGCACAGACTTGGACTGAGTCAGTTTGAAACTGTGTGGCAGGTCTGCACTCCTCAGCATATCATCCACAATGTAGCCCAGGAGTGGAATAGTGGCCTGGGCTCTGACATCCTAAGAAAAAAGCATGGTACATAAAGAAAAAACATGGTGAGATGTGATCCGGCGCCCACTAAACCCCCTTTCTTACAACCATTCCAGACTCGCACTGTGAACTCTCCATGGAGAGAGATGGGGATCCAGTGCTTTTAGCACAGTGCTTGTGTATGAGGCCACCCGTAACGTCACCTGAGTGAATTGATGAATGAGTGCTGACACCTAAATCAGCTAGAGTTCATTGACCCCACACCTCTTTCCCTGTGAGGGAGCCCATTCAGTTCTTCATTCAGTGTAAAAGGGAAGAATAGTCATCTTACTGTACAAAACCAGCAAATGTTAATGATGATTTCATTATCAAATGCAGTTCTATTTGGTGTTTCATTCATTCATGCATCAATTTACTTATGGACAGGAAAAGAATGTAGGAAAAACAATGAAACAGAATAAAAAACCAAACAACCCAATCAAAAAATGGGCAGAAGACCTAAACAGACATTTCTTCAAGAAGACATACAGATGGCCAAAAGGCACATGAAAAGATGCTCAACATCGCTAATTATTAAAGAAATGCAAATCAAAATTACAATGAGGTATCACCTCACACTGGTCAGAATGGCCATCATCAAAAAGTCTACAAATAATAAATGCTGGAAAGAGTATGGAGAAATAGGAACCCACCTACACTGTTGGTAGGAATGTAAATTGGTGCAGCCACTATGGAAAACAGTACGGAGAACAGCTCTAAAAATAGAGCTACCATATGATCCAGCAATCCCACTCCTGGGCATGTATCCAGAGAAAACCACAATTCAAAAAGATACATGCACCTCAATGTTCACTGCAGCACTATTTACAGTAGCCAAGACATGGAAGCAACCTAAATGTCCATCAACAGATGAATGGATAAAGAAGATGTGGTATATATACATACAATTGAATATTACTCAGTCATAAAAAAGAATGAAATAATGCCATTTGCAGCAACATGGATGGACCTAGAGATTATCATACTAAGTGAAGTAAGCCATATAAAGACATATATCATAAAATAAATAAATTTTAAAAAAGACATATATCATACAATATCGCTTATGATATATATGGAATCTAAAAGAAAAATAAAAGACACAGATGTACTTATTTCCAAAACAGAAAGAGACTCACAGACAGAAAACAAACTTTGGTTACCAAAGGGGAAAAGGGGGTGGGAGGAGGGATAAATTAGGAGGCTGGGATCAACATATATACACTACTATGTATAAAATAGATAACCAACAAGGATCTGTATAACACAGGGAACTATACTCGATATTATGTAATAACCTATAAGGGAAAAGAATCTAAAAAAGAAATATATATATATATATCTGAATAGCTGTGCTGTATACCTGAAACTTACCCAATATTGTAAATCAACTATATTTCAATCAAAAATACACACACACACACACACACACACACACACACACATATCTCAGCGTTTTTAGTCTATTTCTAAAATAAAGTTTTACTAGCACTTAATGTAGATCTAGGCTAAAACACAAGAGGTACATGAAAATTTTTATATGTTTCCAGGTGAGTGCACAATTGATTTAAGTGTTGTTGGTTTTTTAAGCACAACACAATCCATAGTGCCTGGTGCATGTCCGCTGTTCCCATATATTTATCTCAGATCCATTCACATAAGGTCTCAAAAAATTGTTATTGGATAATGTTAATCCAAGGTTGATTTAAATTCACCTTCTCACATTCCTTTCTTTTTCAAGTATCCTTCCATGCAGGAAAAAAAAAAAGGCTTACTAATATTTCCCATCATTAAAAATGCTCCTTCTTCTTGCCTCTCCCTCTGATTCAACCTCTTCTCCCCATGCCCTTTCCTAATTCAACTCACATTTTCTCAAACCCACTAAATAGGAATGAGAGAAGGGGGCAAATGATTCACAGGCTGAAGAAATTATTGGCTATAGAAGGAATCAGTCTAAATAAACTTGAATTTTAGTTACTTATTATTTTTCAATTTTAATGAAAAATAGTGAAACTGTGTGAATTCTCTTGTTCTATAGAGAAGTAATGGAAGGATTTTAAGTTCAGTGTCTACTGGCCTCCCTCCGTCCCTTCAGAAAGATGAAGTTTAGATACCTGGGGGGCACCATACATGTACAGCACAAGAGGGTCTTGTTTGGGGATCACACACCAAGCTTTCTGCCAAGGTTTTGACTTTTCCATATATTGAAGAAAACTGCACACCACACTGTTTCCAGATACTTCTGCAGATTCGATCTAGAAAATACGATGGAAAGAAACAGTGAGAGAGAGTGAATGAACACAAAATGAACCAGATAGAGAGGTAATTCAACTTAAGGTAACATTCATAAATTACAATGTGTTTATATAAAATGTCTCCTGGGATTGTCTAGAGAAGGTTCATCGCAATTATTATTTAAACATTCATCTAGATCCATGATGAATTAAGTCAATTTTAACTGTATTACCAGACCTGTAATTTAAATAAAATTAAACATTTATTGACTGCTTACTATGAAGGCACTTTTCTTAGCTCACTACTTATATCATTTAATCCTCAGACCAACATCAAAAAGTTATTACTTGCATTATTATGAGGTTTAGAGATGAAATAGCTTTCCTAAGATTTAGGAATTGGTGTGCTCAGATTTGAGTCTGGACCCAGAGTCTGAACTCTTAGCCACAATGCTATACCAACGTCACTATGTAAGAATGCAATAGCAAAAAGGCAAATACTTACCAGCAACCTTTGTTCTATACCTGAGATAATTTTAAAGTTTTTTAAATTGCAATAACTCTTTGTGGAGCCATGTACGGTTTTCTGCTTTGTCTCCAAATACGTAAATCACTGGCTAAAAAGGGAACAAAACCCTTTGACTAAATGATGGTTTCTATTACACATATCATGGAAAGCAACTGGTTTGCATCCATTTTCTATCTCTCAAATCCAGTGTCTTCCACTGAACAGTGCTGGTTTGCAAACTGCTTTGCTACCAGTTCGAGATAAGCACAGAAAGCAAGAGTAAGAATTTAGAAACTTTTATAGCAATCTGACTTGTGATGATATCCAAGCACATAATTGTGTATTTTACAAAAATACTGAGCTGTGATGGTTTAGAAAGTAAAACTGGCCCTTCATCACAGATAGTTTAAGAAGCATTGACTGGCAAACAATGGACTGCTAGCCCACCACCTGTTTTTATATGGCCTGTGAGCTAAGCAGAGTTTTTACAGATGACCATTTAAAATCAATCTGATGATCTAGAATACGAAAACTTTGGACTCCAACTAAGTGAAATGTTATCTCCCCTCCCCCAAAGGAATTCCATACTTCTTATTACCATATTACAAAAATTATACTAAATTATTACTTTTAATTTTGTCAATAAAAATTTGACAAAATTTGTTTTCTCTCGTTTTAGAAGTAATATTCTCAGTTTTGCCTTTCAGCCTGCAAAGACTAAAATAGTTTCTCTCTGCCCTTTTACAGAAAAAATTTGTTGATCCTTGGTCTAGAGGACATAACAAACTAGTTGTCATGAGTAAGTTTCAAATATATATGTATGTGTGTGTGCATATGCACACATCCACACTTATCTTCTACTTATGGACTTCACACTATAAATACATTTGATTAAATGTGTTAACCTAATAAGTAATTGATTAATTTTCCTCTAAGTACAGGTTTTTCTAGAAAACTACCTAGAGATTTTTATTTCATAGATACAGCCTGAAATGCACTTCTTAAAACAAGTTATTTGACTCATTATTCTATGCCAGTCTCATCCATTGCTGCTGTTCAGTCTTTCGAGACTGTGTTTCTGGAAGCTACTGAAGCATGTCTTTCCACCCTCCCTGCCAGAGAAAGTCCACTCTGGTCTGCCATACAAGCAACATCTATATCCTAGAAGAATGCAGAGTTATAGTTTGTGGGCCTGTACTTTAACCTCAAGTGGACCTTGAAGTTTATGATCCTTCTTCAGTTAACAGAAATGACTTTTTGTATGTTTATACAGTGTAGGGTTCAATAAACACTCATTGATTCTTAAATAAATTGTAGAAATTCTTAATAAACCAAGTATGTCTATAATTTTAGATACATAAGAGTTTTTTTTTGATACATAAGAGTTTTGATCATGAGTCTATTCTTCACATAATTCCAGGCTATCTTGAACTTTCTGTCAAAAAGCCCTTATTATGTAGTTTATTACTTATGTTGTTAATATCTTTGGGTGTAAAACTTATTTCAGATACTAGTCGCATTATAGTTCCTAGGTTTGGAAGGTTTGAATTTATCTAAAACATGAATCAAACTTACTTGTGAGACATTTCAGTAATATTTCAACATAGTTCTCAGATTACTGTCACTGGCCATTAAATGATTCTTTTAATGCAATAAGTTGGAAGAGTTTTTCAGGTAATAAGACTTTAATCTAAATTTTAATAATATCATACAGTATTTTCAAAGCCAATATGATGAAACTGAGAGAAAAGCTTTCCTCTTAAAAAAAAATATATAGTAGTAAGTTGGGCATTAGAAGAGATGTCAATTAATACTCTAATATTTGACCACAGCTACCTTCACAAAATCAATACACAATCAGCCCTCCATATGTGTGGATGTAGAACCTAAGGATATGGAGAGCTGGCTGTATCACGCCACTGTATATAAGAGACTTGAGCATCCGCGGATTTTGGTATCTGTAGGGGTCCTGGAACCAATCCCCCGCAGATGCCAAGGAAGGACTGGATTTACTCTCAAATGCACATTGGTTAACATGGCACTGTCCCTCATCTTTCTGTACAACTGAGCATGACCGCAAGAGTCAGCAACAGAACAAAAATATAAATCTTGCTGATCATAGTCCAAATTATTAAATACTAAGAGAAATAACAAAATATATTATTTGTATTCTTCAGAGTTAAAAAAAATTCTGTTTCTAGTATAAAAATCTGAAAGATATCCAATATTTAATATTTCATACCTCTAAAATTCCTTTTCTTTTCTTTTCTTCACTGTCTGTGAATCCACTTATTATCTGATAACAGTCTTTACAAACTTTGCTCAATTTACCACCATCATACTCAAGTTGAGCTTTATAATCAGAACACTTCCAACACACCACCTTAAATTAAGAAAAAATAAAGAAGAGTGAATAATCATATTTTAAAAATAACAAGGTTTAAGCAATAATCAGTTATAGGTAATAATAAATGAGAAAAAGTTAAATGTAAAGGGCAAATTTTTATCAGACTAACAATATCCCCATGAACATTTGGAGTATTTGTCATGTATTATAATGCTGTTTGTGATGGGCTCTGCTTGCTCATCCTTCTCTTCCTGGCCCTAAAGGTAGGAGCTCTTCAAAGGCTTGGTCCAGACCATTACACTTCATACCTCTGGACGTTTTATATCTTCCTCAAGTGAATTCATGGTCTACCTTGCTCCCAGCTTTCTCCTTATCACACTTCGTCCCTCCCAACCTGTTCCCCTCTCAGAGTACTCTCTATCACTGGAAATAGCACAGCCTCCTAACCAGTTATGGCAAGTCAGAAACCTAGGAGTCATCCCGATACCTCTCTCTACCTCACCCCATAGATTCACCATGTTATAAAGTCCTGCTGATTTTATCTCCTAGATATTTTTTCAATCTGTCCATTTTTCTACATCTTCCTTGCAATTACCTGAGTCCAAGCTATCAATGTCCTGGTTTGGACCATTATAGCCTCACGACTGGTCCTTGTAGCATTCCTACTGGACTCCAGGCCACTACTCTAAGATCTCCTCCAAGCTATTTTCCAAATGGCATCAGATGCTTCCTTAAAAATGTTAATCTGATGTATTTCTCTTCTATTTAAATTTCTTTAAAGTCTTCCCTTTGCTCTTGGATAATGAACAAATTCTTAACCATGGCCTATAAAGTCCTGCATGATTTACCTCTTACTCTATCTTCAGTGACACTGGCTTCTTACAGCTCCTAGAGTGCTCTGCTCCCTCCCTCTCTCATCTCTGCTTCAGTGAGTTAACTCTTGCTCATCCTTCAGATACTGACTCAAATTTCACTTCCTCAAGGAAGACTCCTCCAACTTCCAGAGTACAGCCCATCTCTTATCACTGTGCTATTAAAGTTCCATGTGCTTTTATTTTTTTTTTTAGAAGATGTTGGGGGTAGGAGTTTATTAATTTTTATTTATTTATTTTTGCTGTGTTGGGTCTTCGTTTCTGTGCGAGGGCTTTCTCTAGTTGTGGCAAGCAGGGGCCACTCTTCATCGCGGTGCGTGGGCCTCTCACCATCGCGGTCTCTCTTGATGCAGAGCACAGGCTCCAGACGCACAGCTCAGTAGTTGTGGCTCATGGGCCTAGTTGCTCCGCGGCATGTGGGATCCTCCCAGACCAGGGCTCGAACCTGTGTTCCCCCGCATTAGCAGGCAGATTCTCAACCACTGTGCCACCAGGGAAGCCCTCCATGTGCTTTCTGCATGCACTGATCACAATTTGTAATCATATACTTGTGTGATTTTTCGATTAATGTTTGTCACCCTAACTAGGCTGTAAGCTCTATAAGAAATTGTCCTTGTGTATTTTGCTATTTATAGTACCTGTTTAAAAAATAACCTTGCAGTTTAAAAAATTATCTTCTTGGGGACTTCCCTGGTGGTCCAGTGGTTAAGAATCTGCCTTCCAGTGCAGGGGACGTGGGTTCAATCTCTGGTGGGGGAACTACGATTCCACGTGCTGTGGGGTAACTAAGCCTGCGCGCTGCAATTACTGAGCCTGCGCACTCTAGAACCCATGTGCCACAACTAGAGAGCCCATGCACCGCAACTACTGAACCTGCATGCTCTGGAGCCCACATGCCACAACTAGAGAGAAGCCTGCGTCCTGCGATGAAACATCACACATGCCACAACAAGGATCCCGCATGGTGCAACTAAGACCTGACGCAGCCAAATAAATAAATAAATAAAATTATCTTCTTGCTTCTAGAAGAATATTTTCCCTCATTTATAGTGGACAAACTATATTTAAGAAATTAAATATTAGTAAAACTTTCGGTTTAGATTCACATCATGTAAAATTCATAATAAAAAATTGTTCATTGTTTTCTCATACTTCCAATGAAATTACACTAGGATTTAAAATTAGACATGTCTGTATCTGCAAATTCATATCAACTAATATTTATTTTCAAAGTATGTCACAGTACATTCATATTTTTGTTTGTTTACTGAAAGCAAGTATGTCAATATCTGAAATCATTTCAAGCAAACTCAATGAGAGATTTAAAAAAGTCTTACACTGAGGGGGGAAAAAAAAGATGTTTGCTATCAATTTGATTTTGATTATAAAACTGTCTCACTGAGTCAAAACTTAGGTAAAAAGGAAGAATAAATCTGCAATGTAATTGAGAATAATCTGAATGTACTATCAATAAAAACTGTTGCAGAAAAGCATACTAATAATACATTCAGTCATGACACTACAATGCCTACCCTTCTCTATGCTTATGTGTTGCTTTTTAGAAGAAAGTATTAATCTTCAACTTGGTTTACAAGGCCCTCCAAAACCTGCTGCTACTTCTCTCCAACTTCAGGTCATGCTTTGTTCCTTCTCACTCTTTCCATATGAAACAATTCAATCCCTGAAAACCTGTCAACTGCCTTAGCTGGCTTGAGTTGCTGAATCTTGTTAGAGATATTTCATTCCATTAAATGGACTAGTGTGTCCTTTTAAATTTATAACCATAAACCTCTAATAGGCATCTTTGTTTCTTTGGTAGGCTCATTTTTTCCTGCCCAGAGACAACTATTACATACTTAGCTCTCTTTCTCAAATCTCCCCCCTCCCTCTTACTTCCTCCTTCACTTTCAGATGATAACTCTTCCTCATACTTCAATGAATATGTAGATACTATCAGACCTAAATTCCCTCATTTCCCACCACCAAATCAAAAACACACCCACATTTCCACTCATCTTTCCCTTTATCCTTTCCGTTATAATGGAGGGAAGTCTCCCTCTCCCCATCAAAAGTCTGAACTTCTACTTAAGCTATAGGTTCCATCTCATATTTTCTCAAAGTCATTGACTCCTTTGGTTATTATTTATCTTTCTATTTCTTAGGTTGCTCATTATGCTCCAGCTACATGACCTTTTGGCAGTCTCAAGAATAGATCAGGGCTTCCCTGGTGGCGCAGTGGTGGAGAATCTGCCTGCCAATGCAGGGGATATGGGTTTGAGCCCTAGTCCCGCAAGATCCCACATGTTGCACAACAACTAAGCCCGTGTGCCACAACTACTGAGCCTGTGCTCTAGAGCCCGTGGGCCACAACTACTGAGTCCATGTGCCACAACTACTGAAGCCCGCATGCCTAGAGCCCATGCGCTGCAACAAGAGAAGCCACTGCAGAGAGAAGCCCATGCACCACAACGAAGAGTAGCCCCCACTCACTGCAAATAAATAGAAAGCCTGTGTTCAGCAACGAAGACCCTATGCAGCCAAAAATAAATAAATAAAGTTATTTTTAAAAATAAAAAAATTGGGCTTCCCAGGTGGCTCAGTGGTTGAGAGTCCGCCTGCTGATGCAGGGGACATGGGTTCATGCCCAGGTCCAAGGAAGATCCCATATGCCGTGGAGTGGCTGGGCTCATGAGCCATGGCCGCTGAGCCTGCGCATCCAGAGCCTGTGCTCTGCAACGGGAGAGGCCACAACAGTGAGAGGCCCGCGTACCACAAAAAGAAAGGAAGGAAGGAAGGAAGGAAGGAAGGGAGGGAGGGAGGGAGGGAAGGAGGAAAGGAAAGAAAGAAAGGAAAGGAAGGAAGGAAGGAAGGAAGGAAGGAAGGAAAGAAAGAAAGAAAGAAAGAAAGAAAGAAAGAAAGAAAAATTTAAAAATTAAAAAGAATAGATGAAGCTCTATCCTACCTCAGGGCTTTTGACATACAACTCTCACTGCCTGAATGCTCTTCCTGCCTTCTTTCTTTTTTTTTTTTTTTTTTTTGCGGTACGCGGGCTTCTCACTGCTGTGGCCTCTCCCGTTGCGGAGCACAGGCTCCGGATGCGCAGGCTCAGTGGCCATGGCTCACGGGCCCAGCCGATCCGCGGCATGCGGGATCCTCCCGGACCGGGGCACGAACCCGTGTCCCCTGCATCGGCAGGCGGACTCCCAACCACTGCGCCACCAGGGAAGCCCCTGCCTTCTTTCTTATGGTTAGCTCTTTCTCACCTTTTAGGCATC
Source organism: Leucopleurus acutus (assembly GCF_964270905.1). Taxonomy (NCBI): domain Eukaryota; kingdom Metazoa; phylum Chordata; class Mammalia; order Artiodactyla; family Delphinidae; genus Leucopleurus; species Leucopleurus acutus. The sequence continues at coordinate 27,351,821 of NC_139152.1, read as the reverse complement.
AGCTTAAATATCAAACGCCTCAGATAGGTCTTCATTTTTCTAACTAAAATTGGTTCCAAATCCTCTTCCATTACCGTTATTCCCCATTTTAACTTCTTGATTTCTTATTGCATTTATAGTCATTTGAAATGCTTGTCTGTTAATTTGGTCTGTTTTCTCCATTAGAATGTGAGCTCTGTGAAGCTGGCTACGATTTTGCTTACCAGTTTTTCTCCAGGACCCAGCACAGTGCTTTGCATAAAGTTATCACCAACAAAAGTTTATCAACTAAGTGATTTATTGAATGATTTCTTTGTGTTTTTCCAAGTTAATGATTTTACAACACTTATATAGTGACTAACAACCTTAATGACCAAGAAAGCTCACATACATGTCCACATGCTCGACAATGATGCCTTCTCCTCGTCAGGGCATTAAAAGGCTCCTTGCATTTCATACACATTGTAACTTCATTATCTCGGATCCATCTTGGGGCTCTTTTTCCTAGCTCAGCAGTCTAAAAAGGAAAGAGATTCAATTTTAATGGCAAAACTGTCATTTCCATCCATCCATCCGTTCATTCATTTATTTATTTTAAAAAGAATTTTAACAACATTGCTCATACCATGTTCTGAAACTCAAGATCCAGAAAAAGAGAGAGGAAAAAAAAAAAGTTCAAAGACATTTAAGCAGCATGAAAAGGCACTCTATTGTATTCATCTAAGAAGAAATGAGATCCTGTCCAAATAGCCAGTTTTGGCAATGCAAAGGGAAAAGACTGGGTAACAAAATAACTAGATAGATCTTCTGCAACTGCAAAGAGAAAAGAACTTAAAGAATTTAATTCAACTTACAGAAACCTCTGAGTGAATGTCATTATCCTTGGCAATTGCATTTCTGAAGGTTTCATGCCTCTGATGGAAAGCATCAATAGTCTCTTGAAGTGCCTAAAATATACATGAAATTCAAAGCAGATATTAAAGTATCAGATGCAAATTAATAAAAACACTTTATTAAACAAATATTTAGGATGGAAATCACCTTAAAAATTAAATGACCTTATTCTGATGACTATAATATGTGCATAATACAACAATATGTGCACATCTGGGTACACATACAGAGGTTACCACAAAACAAAAATGAAAATAGAAATCAGGTTTACCTTGATCCATTCTTCTTTGTCTTGCTCAGAACTAAAACAAACAACAACGAAAAATTAAAGTGAATAAAGAGAACATTAATGAGTTATACCTGGTGCATACAACTGTATTTATGTTAGTCCAACTTTCTGGAAAATTCAGGGATGTCCAAGAAGCAGTTATAATAAAAATTAAACAGAATCTCTGGCAATTGAACAAATGAATTCATAAACATAGTTTTATACCATCCACTTACTTTAGTACACATAACTTTTGATGGAGAGAGTTAAGTTTGGCTTCTATTAGTTTAACCACCATCATCTAGTTGTATATATCAGGTATCTGTAGATCTAGCATTATACTAGATACAGGCCTAGTCTTCCAATTCACCTTTATGAAAACACATGAGGCTTTGAAAGGCTGCTAGTCACAACCCATCTTAGAAAAGACTGCAATTATCCTTGAGACTATAAATTATCTGTGTAAAGCCTTAGGGAGCTATGTAACATTTCCTTTGGTAAACAATTTAATTCTATTTTGCTAGGCTTCAGGCAATACCATACCTAATTCATTATAGATAAAACACAATGAAGATTTAAATGCCTGTAGGAAGGAGGTTTCACAGATTAATGAACCCCAGTATTTAATAATTTTCTGTTGGGAAAAAATTTCCCTTTTAGTAGACTTTGTACTCAGTAAGATCTCCAAACTGAGGGATTGTGAAGAGTGGGCTCTATTTGTTTGTATGTATTTGGTAGGCATGGGCTAAGTCTGAGTCCCTGTCCCAGCCTGAATGTCACATGCCACAGTCCCACAGGTATCACATATGTATAAGTCTGTGATCATACCATCCATGTGACACCATCCATCTTTCCCACAAAAACTGAGTATCATGATGTGCCAGGAATACTGCTGGAATCCGTGCATGTCAAATGTAAGATTCTGCTTATATTTCACCTGGGGATCCTGAACCAAGAACCTTGGTGGGGGCAGGGGCTTTAATCTTGCCCCTCAAAAAAGGTTTCTCCCTAATGCTATGCCCCGCCCCCACAAAATCAGCTCTATTGCTCTGGAAGCATAGTTATTTGCTAGCTGCTTTTAGCCTTTTAAATGCAAAGTAACTTGACAAGTCTTTAATGCCTTTTGTTTTACTTTCTCAATCATGGCAGATTTTTAAATTTACTTCTTTAATTTACTCATCACTATATTTTTATATCCATTTAGCAATAGAAAACCATTGAATAAAAACTACATAAAATAATTTTGTTTCAAAAGTTTATATTCTTTTGAATATGGAAGGGGAGGCAGAGTGTGAGAGGTCAGTCTTCAGGCTGACTTATTTAATAAGAAAAGTAGAACATTTTTTTCTGTGTTGGCTTCAGAAGTGAATTCTCTTTAAATATCACCAAATATATACCCAATTTGGGGTTCCAAGTAATCCTTCAGACTTTCTGAGAATTTCAGTGTTTGTCTACATTCTTGAGAGAGTCATTATAGACCAGAAGATAAGTAATCACACTTCATTCAGATCTTCAATTCATCATATAATCATAAATACAACTAAAGCAATGGGATTAGGGGAATAAGAAATTTAAGGAAAAATGAATGTGTTTTCAGTACTAATTGGAATGTATCCAATAGTGCATACTGGAACTCTACAAAATGATAACTGCCTGTACTTAAGAAAAATTTTCATGAATCAGCCCCATCCTGAAGCGAAAACAGCCCAACCTGCTAATGGAGGGGGGCTGGAGTCCGTCTCAACTCAGGCAACCCAAGAATCCTTGATAATCTCTCTTCTGCTGTTCAGACACATCTCTTGGGTTTGCAGATTTGGAACTATGCTGATATTCAGAGCCAGCAGAACCTTCATTCATCGGTAATGAAGACTTCTATGATGATCAGAACAATTGATGAGTCTTCTCTGTGGCCAGGGCCAATCATTCAGGGAGTCAACCACTGAGTGAGGACTTAGGTCAGGGGCTTCCAAGTACAGTAACATAAATTGTTCTCTTGGGTTTGATGGCTGGGGTCCAAATCCCGCCATGATAAAGTAGGAAAACCATAACATCCAAGCCAAGTCCTCCATCATTTGAACTCATGCTTGAAATGCTGCCTCCTAATCCTCAGGGCAGCCTCCTGGCAGCTCCCTAAGTAATGCAGCTTCATTATATATTTTCTGTGGGAAATCAAAGAACTGGCTAGGTATTTCTTCAAACTTTCCTAACCTGCCACATGTTCCATATCTATAATCACCAATTCCCTGGCTCCCTGGGTACAGATTCCTATTAAAATAATTTATTCTCTTTTGAAAATGTGAAGTTTAAGCTCGTACATAGTTACTAAACACAAATATCCAGGATGAGTTCACCTAAGCAGCCAGAACCACATGCTATTGGTGCAAAGGAATAGAAAGGAACAGAAGGGCTCTCTGATTCTCCATGGATTCTAGGGTACGAAAACCATCAGAGCTGGGATCAGTAGTTAACCTCTGATCTGTGAACTTTTGGTGTATCTCAATTTTCACCATGCTAGGTTTTTTTTTTTTAATAGGATAAATGGATGACAGTTTCCTAAAGCAGATATTTTAAAACCTGACAGCACTCTGTCTTCTAGAGGTTCACGCATGAGGTAGCTGTGATCTACTACAGTGGTTCTCATGTTTTGTTTCGTTTTTTTTCTTTCCAAACAGGGTTATACTAGGGGGATGGATGCTAGGCCTCCAGCTCTTTCTCTCCCACTCAATAAACATAAAAGAAGAGCCACCCCTTCCAGAAGTCCTGGTTGCTAGAGGCTACTAGAGCCCCAAATGGCCCCCTTCATGTATCCTCAACTGTGGCAGGAGAATCATCTTTTCCAAAATGCCTCCCAAATGATTGATTTCCAAAATCATTCTCTCCATCAAAGTGCCATTAGGTCCTATAAATGCAGAGTCTCTGAAGGACAGATAGTTAAAGCTTCAACATTTATCATGAAATAATAAACATCAATAAACATTTGTGGACCAAAAGGAAGGATGGCGGAAAAAAGGTTAGAGAACTTTTTCCTAGAAGACTCAAAACTTTGGCTTGAATGCAACAATTTGGTCACTTTAATTTACTGAATGCTTACTGTCTGAAAAACCACTATCCTAGGCACTACAGAGGAACCAAAAGGGAAGACATAATTCTTGACTTTCAAGAGCTTACCTCTTTCCATTTATGTCCAACCAGACATGGAATAGATCCTCAGAATTATTTTGTCCTACGATTTATTCCGATTCTTTTGTAAAGTTGTGAGAGAGGAATGGTTCTCTTACCTGGCTTGCAGTTCCAGTGTTCTCTCTTTCCCAGATACCTGGAAAGTGTGTGGATATTCCTCATTGTGAGTCTCTACAATTTTCATTCCATCAATGCCAACCCTGGTTCGAACTGTGAATTTAGAGCCCACCAAGCTGAATCTTGGCACGCAGTACAGCAACATGTTGTTGAACTGCAAGAAGGCAGAACACATGTCAAAAAAAAGGAAAACAAAGAAAACAGAGGAAAGTGACCAATATTGAAAGTAGCCCTAGACAAAAATTCCAGGGAATACCATAATTTCTATGTGAGAAAAATTACTTAAATACCAGAGAGCTTTTATGCTTGTATCAAAATTGCCATATTTTAAAATTTGTAACATATATTTCCCCCCGTGTTGGTTCATAAATATTTTATTAATATTTAAGTAAACCAATCATCATTTTGTATTAGTAAGGAAATTAGTTAAGGAAATTCAGCTCAGCAACAATTTATTAAGGACCTCTATATACAAGAAACTGAAGTTCTCAACCATGTAAGTTGAAGACAATAAAATTTCTAACTGTTGTGTTAGGCAACAAGTCTACAACAGCTGTTAGAGGAAAAGATTAATATTTAGCAATTATTTTTACCAATGTGTTTAATGTTGTTTAAAAAAGTGGGCAAATTTTTTGCAGTATGCGGGCCTCTCACTGTTGTGCCCTCTCCCGTTGCAGAGCACAGGCTCCGGATGCGCAGGCTCAGCGGCCATGGCTCACAGGCTTAGCCGCTCCGTGGCATGTGGGATCTTCCCAGACCGGGGCACGAACCAATGTCCCCTGCATCGGCAGGCGGACTCTCAACCACTGCACCACCAGGGAAGCCCCTGCCCCACATCTTGCTTAAGAATTCTTCATGTACGAATTAACAGAAAAGTCATTTATTTTAGCAAAAAGCCTTTATTTAAAATGAAGCAACTTATTTTGAAACTGAATCAAATTAGTGCCTCATTTCTAGTCAACCATGAACAGCTCCTGGTCTTCCCTGGTGGTGCAGTGGTTAAGAATCCGCCTGCCAATGCAGGGGACACAGGTTCAAGCCCTGGTCCAGGAAGATCCCACATGCCGCAGAGCAACTGGGCACGTGCGCCACAACTACTGAGCCTGAGCTCTAGAGCCTCTCTAGTGAAGCCTGCATGGCTAGAGCCCACGCTCGCAACAAGAGAAGCTACCGCAGTGAGAAGCCCGTACACCACAACGAAGAGCAGCCCCTGCTCAACGCAACTAGAGATAGCCCGTGCGCAGTAACAAAGGCCCAACGCAGCCCAAAATAAATAAATAAAAAATAAATAAATTTATAACAAAACAAAACAATGAACAGCTCCTGCTAATCAGTACCAAGCAATGATTTGGGGAAGGCAGTTAATTAACTTTTAAATATATTAAAACATGCAAAAGGATGAAACTCTAAATATGGGGGTTAATTTGTAGGCAGATTCCTAAAGAAGGTCCATATTTATCTTTCTACTTCATATTTATTGTTTCTAACACTGTTTCTAGGCTTAAATATATTTTTGTAAGACAAAAGCAACTGGGAACTTAAAACACTTATGTAACCTCTCATGTCTCAGGATCATTATCTGTAAAAGTCACAGGTTGTTGAGAGGATTAAATGAGGAATAATGTCCTGTTTTGTCAGGTCCTCTTTTTAGCTCCAACCATGAAAGAAATGTTGATGGATATTTAAAACATTTCAACATGTTTATGTGACAACGTCCACTGTACTCATTCTGAAAGCAAATTTTTTACCAGTTTGTTCCTCATACATTATTTTGCAACTTCCTATAACCAACATCATAAATTTCATTTCCACACTGGATAATGTAGAAATAAAAGGGCACTAAATACATTTTTTTTTTTTTTCGGTATGCGGGCCTCTCACTGTTGTGGCCTCTCCCGTTGCGGAGCACAGGCTCCGGACGCGCAGGCTCAGCGGCCATGGCTCACGGGCCTAACCGCTCCGCGGCATGTGGGATCTTCCTGGACCGGGGCACGAACCCACATCCCCTGCATAGGCAGGCGGACTCTCAACCACTGCGCCACCAGGGAAGCCCAATACATTTTTATCATACATATCTGAGCACCACATTCCACATTTACATTTCTAGAAGGGAACATAATGCTTCATCATTAATTGTCCACTGTATTCTAAGTATGGCAATCACAGCCTCATTGTAGTACACAGAATTTAAAGATCTGAAAATACTCTTAAAGGTTCTCATCACCATCCCAGCTTGATTAAGGCAACAGCTTGCTAACTGTTCATGTTAGTATTTCTTTCTCTCTTCTATAAGGCCTTCTCAGGAGGGGATTTGGCCATGTCTGAATGGTACTGCAGGAGTTGCAAAGTACCACCAAAATGGACAGGACTAGCCAATAAATACCCTTTTTCTTCTACTTAGAGGTGAAGGTGATAATGCTTACAAAGAAGATGCCATATACGTAAAGGAATTAAGTAGCTAGTCCTGTTCCCTCGGTGAACCTGGCTCCTGTGGGCAAAAGCCACCATCACCTTCTCTGGGTTTTGCTGGTGCTAAAAGAGGGAGTTATAACAACTGTAGCACCAAGTAGACTGACTTTCCCTTTTAGTGAAAGAAACTCCTTTTATTCCATGCCCGCTGCTCAGAAGTAGTTATTGACAAAGCAGTCTCTGGCTGGCGAGCTCTAGAAGTGCTAGGCTGTGCCGAAACCTAGAAGAAAGTCTCAACTTTATTAAAAGTGTAGGGAGGTTCCTGTTTCTTGATCTCCAGGGTTCCTCGACTAGTTAAGTCTCTTTAAAATATATTATTTGATTGAAATAATTCAATTTCATGTCTCACAAGTGACAGTTCATTAAAGTTTTGTTTTAGAAGGTAAAAATACATTGTTGGAGAAAATTTCCAGTGCCCGGCCTGTATTCAAAGTTTAAATAAGTCAAGAGAAAAAAATATATATAACTCTGTCAAAAGGTATAAGGAAATAAGGACTAGAACTCCAAAGAGCCAAGAATAAAACCTCCTATCATTCTATGGGATAATTCAGTGATTTTTTTTTTTTCAGTGATTTTTTTTTTTTAACTTTCAGATGTCAGGTGTGGTTATTTACTTACTCAACAGAGTACCCTACATAACATAAAAAGCATGATGTGGAGGCAAGTAAATATACAAACACATGATGATCATTTGAAAGCTGAAATCAAATTCTAAATATAACTTGGTTTTTCAGATTTACACGTGTAATATCCCCAGAATAGGAAATAGAAAACTATTTTCCTTCTAAAGAGAAAGGAGAAAAAATAAAAGGTACTTCTGAAGTTTCTACATATAAGAAAAAAAAGATGCTCCATGGGAATAAATGTGTGCTGGGGAGAGGAGAGATTCTGTGACAAGTACAGTACTAGAGGGAAAGGACTGAAGGAATGAACACTACAAGAACTGCTTCTAAGATGGTCTTCAAAAGATGAATAAGGCTTTCCTAAAGTTTCTGCTGTATGACTCCATTCTCCTGGAAGGCAATGACACGATATGTTTGATAGCTTATAATAACTGGAACAAGATGGGTACTTTTCTCTAAGTCACTACTGTTGTATTCCCCCAAGGCTCTTTGCCATCTGTCCTCCAAATAGCTGTTTAATTTGGCTCTGAATTAAGGTATTCAATCCAAAACTATTTCCAGAATAATTCTCAAATGTGAAAATTAAACCAAGGCCATTGGTTAGACACAGAGCTGAAAGTTTAACTACAGAAACTGTGACACTGATGTTGAAGAGGGGAAAGGAAAATTACCTAAGCACCTACAGGTAAAGACAAAGGGAAGACACTGACTCCCAGGCATTTTGCCCAGAACAGTATATTAAGCATGTCTTTTTAATCTGGATTTTTGATGCTTTGACATCTTGGGGCCTTGCTGACATTGGAGGACTGCCCCCTCTCAGGACTACTCAATTCTTTGAAGACAGTGAGTGACTCACCTGCAAGCATGACTTCCATATGGAAACCAACAGATCCAGAACTCACACCCCAAGCACCTCCTCTATTGAGCGCTTACACTCCGAACCAGTATTCCCCTTCCGTAAGAACCCTAAGGCTAGGTACCAGTCAACAGTCCCTGTGTGCCAGAGCCTGATGAAATTATTTAAACTAGCAAATTCTAAGCTGGTTTTCTCTGCCTTGCCTATTCCTTCTTGCAGAAACCACAGTACAGGCTCTTGCCCACATGTGCTGCTAGCTTTCTCTGCCTTCTGACCAACTCTGGTGCTTTCTCATGTAGCTCCTTCCATGGTGTGGCATGCCCCCTCCTTTTGGAATCTGCGAGTATAACTATCTTTTCAATGGCAATCATCTCCTGATGTGTTGGCCTCACCATATTTGAATAACAAAACCTACATTTCAAAATAAACAGCCCTCTGGACCCTAACATGACATCACATGTCCCTGATTTACATTTAGGTCTCTGTAAAGCTTCTGAAAGGTGAAGTTCTTCTGTTGAGCTCCAATGAAGATTTTTTTATAGTTAATTTGTAAAATATCTATAAATTTTTAAAGTTATTGAGATATAATTCATATACCCTTTTAAAATGTATAATTCATGGTTTTCTATATAGTTGTAGATTGTGCAGCCATCACGACTATCTAATTTTAGAACATTTCCTGACTCTAAATGGAAATCCTGTATCCATTTCCTCCTCCCCACCAGCCCTAGGCTACCACTACTTACTTCTTGCCTCTATGCATTTGCCTATTCTAGACATTTCATATAAATGGAATCATATCACACAGTGTGGTTTTTTGTGAATGGCTTCTTTCACTTTACACAATGTTTTCAAAGTTCATCCACGTAGCATGTATCAGTATTTTATTCCTTTTTACTGCCGTATAATATTCCAGTGCATGGTTATACCACATTTTGTTTATCCATTCATCAATTGATGGACATTTAGTTTGTTTCCACTTTTTGGCTATAATGAATACTTTTGCTATGAACATTCATGTATAAATTTTGTGTGGACATGTTTTCAATTTTCTTGAGTTATACAAACTTGAAGTAGAAACACTTTCAAGAAAGATACTGAATATCCTTCTGCATGACAATTAGTTCCTGTAAATCTTCCTTTCAAAGGAAGCTGTAACCAGACAACAGAAACCTCTAAGCCCCCAACAACTCATACTAAGGCTAGTGAGGTGACTGCCTTGCAGCAGAAAAGTCAGATGTGAATAACATCCTGAGAATGTGTCATGTGCCAGTTACCGGGCAGCCTCTTTACCAATGTGTCTGTTTCTTTGCCTATAATAACAATCATAGTAATAGCTAACATTTACTGAGCTATTACTCAATGTTAGCTCATTGTTAGCTATTATGATTATTATCATATCATTAGATATAGAAAGGAACTGGAATTAACAGAGACTAAAATATAATGGCCTGGACGCCCCAGGGAGAGCTCCTATATTTTCAATAAGTTCTAGACTAACTGTCATTTCCCAGAAGTTAAGGAAGGGATGGAGATTGATTGCAGTGAAAAGGAACTATGTAGCAAACTCATGTACTTTTACATAGATATTTGAGGCACAAGTTTTACAACTTTGTCTATATATTTCTTCAACTAGAAGAATTAAAAATAGTGGTCCCCACATATACACTGATGGCTACTATCATCATGGAAATGTTAAATCATCTTCACTACGAGTTACTGAAGTAAATTATACACGGTAAGTACACAGAAAAATTATAGAAAAATACTTGTCCTTGAAAGAACAAGTTTCAGTTACTAAGGACATTCCCTGATGTGGAATCCTGACAGTACTGACTAAACCAGGTTAGATATAATTGTTCTGGTGAGAGCAAGCAAGCATCCTACTTTTCCAAGATGCATATAACAATGTTTATGGGTTATTCTTATGTGACTTGCTCATACTACAAAACTCACTAAGAAAAGGTAGCGTTCTTGTGCCGATGTGTTCCGAGCAGCTAGTTTGAGGATCTGTCCTTCTTTTATTAGTTCATTTGAAGGATTTACAATGTCTTCTTCTTCTCCCAACATTTCATAAATCTCTAAGAGTTTCTTTAGGTTCTCCTAGGAAATTAAAACAAAACACAGCAAGATCATATATAAGGAGGTTTCACCTTAGTTCCTTTAATCAATGACCTTAGCTAAAATATACATAATTCAGAAGGGATTGGAACTAAGCATAAATTTTGGTATAAAGTATGTCAGTTATGATCAAATTAAAACCTGGGAGAAGAGGGATAACACTAAACATTTTATAAACAATCTTTTTTGTTCACTTGTATCAACTCATTTGGGTCCAAACCTGTAGATAATATCAGACTATATTATTGGCAATTATCTAACTAGAATATTCCCATTTCCTCTGGAAACCACTTACCATTTTTCTTATTGCACTATTAGAATGACTTGCTGCTGTAGATATAATTTCAAGTGATTCTAAATGGAAAAAAAGAAAAGTAAATACATTTTGTCCTTACTATGTTACTAGATAGCTGAATAATATACGGTACAATAAGAAGAAATCTGAGGCCGAAGATACACGATAAAAGCAGGGGGCAATCTGCATTTATGAGCTGGATACTTTCAAAAGTTCATTTGTAAGCAGGTTATTTGGAACTTGAAGGGTATCTCCTCATTAAAAGTCATATACAGTGAGTAGGCTCTCAGGTACCTTTAATCGATAAGGGACCTTCAAAATAACAAACACCCTGACACTAGCTTGGTACAAGGAACTTTGTCAGGGGCTTTCATATATATTAGGTCAATTCATTCTTATGCAACCTTGAATGGAAAGTATATTAGCTTCATTTGGCAGATGAAAGAAGTAGAGAGTGATGTGACTTGGCTAAGGTCACAAATTATGATACTGAAGGGCTACATTAGAACCGAAGTCTTCTGACTCAAATTTCTACAACATTTCAGCAGTAGTAAGTATTTCACTAGTTTTATGAGCAAATTAACCACCAAGCACAATCATTTTTCCCTGCGAAAACACACTCACATTTCTAGTCTAGGTGAAAGGGAATTTTCTGATGCCAGTGTTGATGGAGGGTTTTGTTGCTAGGGCAGGTGGTAGCGAGAGATGGGATGGGAACTCTGATATGGGCAAGGTAGGAGCTTCGGGACTACTGGTGAAGAGATGTGGAAGCTAAGGCTTCCTGCTGGATTAACCTGAGGGAATGTTCTCAATTCTACATCACGTCCTGCTCTCTTCCTTTCTTTCCTATCTTATGAATACTGGTTGGGTTAATTCTGTTACCACAACAACCTCATTATTCTGAACCAACTTTTCTGTCTTCTTCGTTCTACTGCTGAACAAAATGCACTTTTGTTGCTTTCCCCTCTACTTTTAGGTCTCTAAAAGTACTTCTGTGATTTCCTTACAATTTTAGTGTAAGTAGTAATGGGAAACCAAAAAGAGTAATAAAATACCCTATTACGTTGCTGACTCTCTGATTTTTGACACAGCTACCTTAGCAGGAGTCAAAGTCTTTTGAGTATAGAAGAAGCAGAATTGTTATTTATATTTTAGAGAACTATCCTGATTTTGACAATTCTTTGCATTCCACATAGGATCCAAGGTAGAGGGAGACAAATTAAGATGGGCTGGGGCCACCACCCAAGAGACTAGTTTGAGAAGTAGCAATGGTGATCCAACCTCCAATCCTACCACTACTAAAACCAAGCACTCAGGCCAGGTGAGTGGAAAGTGGAGATGAAGTGGAAAGTGGAAGAAGACAAGTTAGGATAATTCTAAACTTCAGAGGAAGAAAGGGGAGATGAGAAGTTCCTGTGGTCACCAACTCACTTGGATGGTGGGAGAAACATCACAGATAGCCTATGTTCAGAAAAAGACCCAGTCTCTAAGACCAAACATTGTGTTTTGTGTTCATCTCTCAACAAGGTTCACTTATAACAGCAGACAAAAAATTATTAGAGAAAGTAGCAATGCTTTAAGATTGTACACCAGTATTGTTTGTACATGTTGATTACTAATCTAAGTTAAATCTTCTCTTCACAGTTAACTGATTTTTTTTTAAAGTACACAAGAAAACAAAATTCTTATTGAAACTCTTAAGCCCTAAAAAGTCTTCCATTATGATCTAATGTAGCACAGGAGTAGAGCAGGAATAAAGTTTTCTCAGGGAAGATGTTAACTGACACTAAACAGCACCATTGCCTCTTCTGTCTTAGAGTAGAGAAAGGTAGAGAGATATCACTTTGCTTAGGCTATTTTTACATAGTAAATATCATCTTAGTTTTCTTGGTATGTATCAACCTACCTAATTAACCAGCAGCACTAGTAATTCTGAATGGTTGTATTCTTCCTGTGAGAAGGTAATTGTGTATTGCTATTCCAGATGTCTCTAAGACTACAGTTTTATATTTCAGTGTTAATGATTAACGTGAAACCAGCATGAGAAATGTGATTTGCATTGCTCCAAGCCTATGATTTGGGCTCAAAAGTGTTTGCCTAATTGAGGTACTGATGACAATTTCCAGTGAGGTTATTTTCTGGCACCAATATTTTACTAAAGTGGCTATGAGACCTATCTCACTTTGAAATCACAAGCCTACTTGGCCACTAAATTATCCCAAAATGGAAAGCAGGGGTGGGGCCGGGGTGGGGGGAGTATTTACTTTTAGCATCATTCCAGTCCGGAGAACCAGGGGGCAATTTCCTTAGGTAGTCCTTAAGGAGCATCTCATACCGGGGAATCCGCTGAACAGGTTCTAGCATGTGATGCTGCAAAGTCAAGCTCCCACAGATCTTCTGTTTCTGTAATGAGAAAGGTTTTTAAAAAAAGATTTAAAAATTAGGTTAGCCAGTCTAAAAAAGTTCAACGTAACATAGAATTTTCATTAAGGGCAGCATTTCACTACAAAGTGTGGTCTGTGCATCACCTGCATTAGATATACCTGGGATGCTATTAAAAATGGAAATTCTGAACCCCATCGCAATCTATGAAACCATAATTTTGAGACCACAGCCTGGGCATATGCATAAAAACGCCTCCAATTCTTCCATTAAAGTTTGAGGACCACCAATCTAGTGTTAAGAACAGAAAGAAAAATCAAGCAGAATTTAAGCAAGAAATTTCCAGATTGATGGCATCCACTTCAATTAGTCACTACAAGGGTTTGTCAGGTCACATTATTAAATCATACTCCAGAGATTTTCAAAAGAAGCATCTATTTAATGAGGTTCACTAAGTAACACTGCATTAAATGACTCTGGACTCAGCAGAAACTATTTCATAATAAGGCTACCATAAATGTCATTTCCTTTTAACTTAAAAGACTCCACATGTAGAAAAGTGACAAGATGAGAAAATTTTAATTTTTCATTAGGTCATGACATTCTTTTCCATTAGAAACCAAACTCTAAACAGATCTCCTTTGCTTAGGGCAAAACTGAGTCTATAGAACATGCTTTCAGTAAGCTGTCAACATGGAAGGAGAGAAAAAAGATTACTTGAAAAATAAGGTGTGTTCCTGTTCATATTAAACAAAGAAGAAACCCTCTTACTATATTTATTGATGACCATGATCAGGGCACTCCAGGGTAAAAAATGTTGTATTAAGACATGATGTTTGCATTCAAAGCAAACAAGAAACTAAAAGCTTCATAGAGAATGGAATATTTACACATAAACTCAGGTGAAGTCAGGCTTTGGGCAGGGAAATGAGGAATACCAGGGGGTAAGTGCAGGAAGAGGGACCTTGGAGAACAGGCCCAAGACAGTGGGGTATGAAGCATGTTTAGTGAAAGGGGGCAGTTGAGTTCTGCTCGGAAATAAGATATTTATAGGGAAATAGGGGATAAGGAAGAAAATGTAATCTGGGGCAATAATGTCAAGCTGGGTTTAGATTTACTTCATGTAATGCAGGTTTTCATGCAGGGGAGTGATATCATTAGATATGACAGCTATTAAGATTAACCTACAGCAATGTGGCTTTAGGCAGATGTCGGGAAACTAATTTGGAAGTTATTGTAGACCAGGAGAAAAGTAAAAAGAGCCTGAAATTAGCATGGAAGCTGAGGGTTAATGGCTTTCCTTAATGAAGTGTAAGATATTAATATTATAAGTTTAGTTATTGCATTTGATTTTCTCCAGCAAGCCTATGGTATATATATACACACATGCATATATATTTGTGTGTGTGTGTGTGTATATATATATATATATATATATATATATATCTCCAGGAAAATATTACTGATCCCCAAATTTTTACATGAAGAAACTGGCTCAGAAAAGTTAGGGGAGTTTTCTAAGGTCAAGTGGCTCTAAGTGGCAGACTAGAATCCTAAACTAGATTAGTTGATTCTCAATCTACCATTCCTTTCACAACTCCATCCTTTCTTCATAACATGGAGAAGACAGACGTTGCTGAGATAGTTTTAAAATTTGATGAAACAACGATAATGACCACCATCGTGTAGTGAGCACTTACTATGCAAAAAGCTCCATGCTAAGTCCCTTGAAAATACTATCTAACAGGCAAATGAACACATACAGAGAATGAGGAAAAGTGACAAATCAAAGATAAAGCCAAGTGGTCAAATTCTGGTGAATAAAAGAATATTGGTGCTATGTGATAAATCCAATCACATAACCACAAGCTACTCTATGCAAGGCACAAAAGGTCAAGTGGAAAAAATGATTGTAAGCTAAAGACAGGAATGGAACATGTTGACTTTGTATTGACAACAAGATGTTCATACAGAATTGTGTAGCCAGCACTCAGCATTTTGTAACTGGAGTTCAGGGGTAGAGGAATACACTAGAAATAATGACCCTATAAGCATCTGCATGACATGATGGTTAAAGGCTTGGGAAACTATGACAACATTGAGAGTGTGGAGAGAAAGAAGACTATGAAGGACAAAAACCTTGTATTCTGCCCACATTTCAATATTAACAAAAGGGATTAGTGAAAGAACCAAAGAAGGAGCCAGTGTTCAGAAAGGTAGATGAGTGCTTAATCATGAGAGAAAAGAGATGTTCAATAAAAGGAGTGAAGGGGAAGAGCAGGACTTTTGGCTATGGCTGAGTGAGGAGACTGGCAAAATCCTCCCTTTAAAAAGCGACTTTATAATGAGAACCTACTATAGCACTGGGAACTGTACTCAATGCTCTTTGGTGACCTAAACGGGAAGGAAATCCAAAAAAGAGGGGATATATGTATACCTATAGCTGATTCACTTTGCTGCACAGTAGAAACTAACACAATGGTGTAAAGCAACTATATTCCAATAAAAATTAAAAAAAAAAAAAGCAGCTTTAAAGCTGGATAAAATTGATTTTAACAACAACAGCAATCATTTCAGCACTTTGGAAATTGACCAAAGGCACAAAACAATCTGAAAAGTGTTTCTTTTAAAAACTGCTGAACTTTGGGTAAGAACAGCAAGAAGCTGTGGTATTCTGGCCTGGGGCTGCCCCTCTTCCTCTCCCAGCTCAGTCAATGTGAAGATTCTGCAAGGGTGGGGCAGGCTGTGAGGACTGGCAGTTTCTCTGCTGAAGTTGAAGAGGGCTCATTTGATTTACAGCGGTGAACCATATGCCCAGCAACACTGTCAGTGGAAGTGATGTTCTCTGAGGTGGGCAGGTGGGGAAGACCAATGACTTTAATAGCCTGAAGCTGTGTTGTGGTCAGACAATCATTTCCTTGGCTGAGGCTGTGTGAATAACCAGCAGAGACAGAAGAGAGCCCAAGCCAGCAACCTCCTGGCCACTCTGAGGTTGTGGAGATGCAGACAGAAGATACAGATAGGAGATGGGAAAGGACCACAAGGACTTTGGAAATGGCCCGATCTTTAAATAAGTGCGTGCCCCTCCACACACAATTATAGGGCCATCAGCAGAGGAGAGAAGCTAACTGGATCTAGGTAGTTAAGCACCTGTGTTTAACAACTGTTTGATCTTTAACCTACACAGAGGGGCAACCCCTATAAAGCCAAGATCACATACAAACACAAGAACATTCAACAAAAAACTGAATAGAGACATTAGTGGCTGCATACCAGAGGAGAGATAAAGTTCATAGATTTAGTCTAAGCAAGTTAATAAACAAACAAAAAAACAAAAGTAACTGCAGCCACTCTCAGTAGGGAAAATACAAATCTAGAGTTCCCACAAAATAGGTTATCTAAAATGTCCAGGGCTTCCCTGGTGGTGCAGTGGTTAAGAATCTGCCTGCCAATGCAGGGGACACGGGTTTGAGCCCCGGTCCGGGAAGATCCCACATGCCGTGGAGCAACTAAGCCCATGTAACACAACTACTGAAGCCCGCGCGCCTAGAGCCCGTGCTCTGCAACAAGAGAAGGCAGCACAATGAGAAGCCCACGCACCTCAACGAAGAGTAGCTCCCGCTTGCCACAACTAGAGAAAGCCCATGCGCAGCAACAGACTCAACGCAGCCAAAAATTAAAAAATAAATAAACAAACAAATAAATAATAATGTCCAACATTCAGCAAAAACAAAAAGAGATATTCAAATAAACAGTGAAGTATTAACCTACACTGAAGAAAAAAGGCAGTCAAATAAAATTGTCTCTGAGTGAACTTAGATATTGGATATAGCAAAGATTTCAACATAGCTATTATATGTATGTTCAAAGAAATAAAGGTAATCATATTTGAAGAACATGAAAAGTATAACAACAATACATGCATACATAGCAATTTTCAAGGAGGACTCAGACAGTATAAAAAAGAACCAAATGAAAATTCTGGAGTTGAAAAGTACAATAACTGAAATGAAAAATTCACCCCAGAGACTCAATAGAAGAAACAAGATGGCAGAAGAATCAATGAACTTGAAGGAATATTAATTGAAATTATACAGTGTAAAGAACAAAGAGAAAAAAGGAAGAAAATTGAACAGGTCTCAGAAACTCGCATAATGGGACTTCCTTGGTGGAGCAGTGGTTAAGAATCCGCCTGCCAATGCAGGGGACACGGGTTCAAGCCCTGGTCCGGGAAGACCCCACATGCCGTGGAGCAACTAAGCCCGAGTGCCACAACTACTGAGCCCACGCACTGAAGCCTGCTACTGAAGCCTGCGTGCCTAGAGTCCATGCTCCGCAACAAGAGAAGCCACCACAATGAGAAGCCGGCGCACCTCACCGAAGAGTAGCCCCCGCTCGCCACAACTGGAGAAAGCCTGTGCACAGCAACGAAGACCCAGCGCAGCCAAAAATTAATTAATTAATTAATTAATTCAAAAAAGAAACGTGGGTAATGAAAATATGAAATTCAAAGAAACAATGGCTGAAAACTTCTCAGACTGATTTAAAAAAATCTACACAACCAAGAAGCTCAATCTACTCCAAGCAGAATAAATACAAAAGATCCACATCATTTTCAAACTGCTAAAAGCCAAAAACAAAGAGAAAACTTTGAAAGCAGCAAGAGAAAAGTTATTCATTACATACAGGGGACTGTCAATACAATTAAGGGCTAACTCTCATCTGACACAAGGGAGGACAGAAAACAGTGAAATGACATTCAAATTGCTGAAAGAAAAAAGCTATCAGCCAAGAATTCTGTGTCTAGCAATGCTATCATTCAATAGTGAAGAAAAAAATATTTTCCAAATAAACAAAGCCCAAGAAAATTCATTGCTATTCACTCTGCCTCACAAGAAACACATCATTTTCATGCTGAAAGGAACTTATTCCAGAAATGGTAAATATATGGGTTAAAAACATATTTGTAGGGCTTCCCTGGTGGCACAGTCATTGAGAGTCCGCCTGCCGATGCAGGGGACACGGGTTCATGCCCCGGTCTGGGAAGATCCCACATGCTGCGGAGCGGCTGGGCCCGTGAGCCATGGCCGCTGAGCCTGCGCGTCCGGGGGAGGCCACAACAGTGAGAGGCCCGCGCATAGCAAAACACCCCCCCAAAAAAATATTTGTAGACATTTTTCTTCTTTCAAATTGAAGAATAGTTGATTTACAATGTTGTGTTAGTTTCTGGTGTACAGCAAAGTGATTCAGTTACACATATATATTCTCTGTCCATATTCTTTTCTATTATGGTTTATCACAGGATATTGAATATATTTCCTGGTGCTATACAGTAGGACCTTGTTGCTTATCTATTTTACATATAGTAGTTTGTATCTGCTAATCCCAAACTCCTAATTTATCCCTCCTGCACCCCCCTTTCCTCTTTGGTAACCATAAGCTTGTTTTCTATGTCTTTGAGTCTGTTTCTGCTTCATAAATAAGTTCATTTGAGTCATATTTTAGATTCCACATATAAGTGATGTCATATGGTATTTGTCTTTCTCTTTCTGACTTACTTCACTTAGTATGATAATCTCTAGGTCCATCCATGTTGCTACAAATGACATTATTTCATTCACTTTTATGGCTGAGTAGTATTCCACTGTGTATATATACTACATCCTCTTTATCCATTCAACTGTCGATGGAGATTTAAGTTGCTTCCGTGTCTTGGCTATTGTAAATAGTGCTGCTCTGAACATTGGGGTGCATGTATCTTTTCGAATTAGAGTTTTCTCTGGATATATGTCCAGGAGTGGGATTGCTGGATCATATGGTTACTCTAAGTTTTTAAAGGAACCTCCATACTATTCTCCATAGTGGCTGCACCAATTTACATTCCCACCAACAGTGTTGGAGGGTTCCCTTTTTTCCACATCCTCTCCAGCATTTATTTGTAGACTTTTAAATGATGGCCATTCTGACTGGTGTGAGATGATACCTCACTGTAATTTTGACGTGCATTTCTCTAATAATTAGTGATGCTGATCATCTTTTTATGTGCCTTTTGGCCATCTGTATGTCTTCTTTGGAGAAATGTCTATTTAGGTCATCTGCCCATTTCTTGACTGTGTTGTTTGTTTTTTTGTTATGAGTTGTATGAGCCATTTGTATATTTTGGAAATTAAGCCCTTGTTGGTTGTACCACTTGCAAATATTTTCTCCTAGTCCATAGGCTGTCTCTTTGTTTTGCTTACAGTTTCCTTTGCTGTGCAAAAGCTTATAAGTTTGACTAGGTTCCATTTGTTTATTTTTGCTTTTATTTTTATTGCCTCAGGAGACTGACCTAGGAAAACATTGGTACAATTTCTGTCAGACAATGTTTTGCTATATTCTCTTCTAGGAGTTTTATGGTGTCATGTCTTATATTTAAGTCTTTAAGCCATTTTGAATTTATTTTTGTGTATGGTGGGAGGGTATGTTCTAACTTCATTGATTTACATGCAGCCGTTCAGGTTTCCCAACACCAATTACTGAAGAGACTGTTTTTTCTCCATTGTATATTTTTGTCTCCTTTGTCGAAGATTAACTGACCATAGGTGTGTGGGTTTATTTCTGGGCTCTCTATTCTGTTCCACTGATCCACATGTCTGTTTTTATACCAATATCACAGGGTTTTGATTACTGTGGCTTTATAGTATTGTCTGAAGTCTCGGAGGGTTATGCCCCCAGCTTTGTTCTTTTTCCTCAGGATTGCTTTGGCAATTCTGGGTCTTTTATGGTTCCATATAAATTTTAGGATTATTTGTTTTAGCTCTGTAAAAAATGTCATGGGTGTTTTGATAGGGATTGTATTAAACCTGTAGATTACTTCCGGTAGTATGGCTGTTTTAACAATATTAATTCTTCCAATCCAAGAGCATGGGATAGTTTTCCATTTCTTTGAATCATCTTCAATTTCCTTTATCAATGTTTTATAATTCTCAGAATATAAGTCTTTTACCTCCTTTGTCAGGTTTTATTCCTAAGTATTTTTTTGTTTTTGGCTGCAATTTTAAAAGGAATTATTTTTTTACTTTCCCTTCTTGATATTTCATTGTTAGTGTAAAGAAATGCAACAGATTTATGTATGTTAATCTTGTATCCTGCTATGTTGCTGAATTCATTTATCAGTTTCTAGTAGTTTCTGTGTGGAGTCTTTAAGGGTTTTCTATATACAGTATCATGTCATCTGCATATAATGACAATTGTACCACTTCTCTTCCAATTTGGATACCTTTTATTTCTTTTTTCTTGTCTGATTGCTGTGGCTAGGACTTCCAAATACTATGTTGAATAGAAGTGGTGAGAATGGGCATCAGTGTCTTGCTCCAGATTTCAGTGGGAAGGCTTTCAAGCTATTCACCATTGAGTATTATGCTGGCTGTGGGTATTTCATAAATAGTTTTTATTATGTTGAGATATGTTCCTTCAATACCCATTTTGGTAAAAGTTTTTATCATGAATGGATGTTGCATTTTATCAAATGCTTTTTCTGCATCTATTGAGATGATCATGTGGTTTTTGTCTTTTCTTTTGTTGATGTTGTCAGCATCACATTGATCTGCGTATAGATATTTTTTAATATTCTCTTAACTTCTTTAAAAGACATAAAATTGTACAAAACAGTAATCATATCACTATATTAATGAGTTTAAAAAACATAAAAATATTTATGTAACACAGGGGCTTCCCTGGTGGCGCAGTGGTTGGGAGTCTGCCTGCCAATGCAGGGGACACAGGTTCGAGCCCTGGTGCAGGAAGATCCCACATGCCATGGAGCAGCTGGGCCTGGTGCCACAACTGCTGAGCCGGCACTCTAGAGCCCACGAGCCACAACTACTGAAGCCTGTGCTCCTGGAGTCCATGCTCTGCAACAGTAGAAGTCACCACAATGAGAAGCCCACGCACCTCAACGAAGAGTTGCCCCCACTCACTGCAACTAGAGAAAGCCTGCGCACAGCAACGAAGACCCAATGCAGCCAAAAATAAATTTGTAAAAAATAAATATATATATATTTATGTAACACAAAAGAAGTCAAGGAGCAAAAGAATCCCCACCCAGGGGCTTCCCTGGTGGCGCAGTGGTTGAGAATCTGCCTGCTAATGCAGGGGACACTGGTTCGAGCCCTGGTCCGGGAAGATCCCACATGCCACGGAGCAACTAGGCCCGTGAGCCACAACTACTGAGCCTGTGCATCTGGAGCCTGTGCTCCGCAACAAGAGAGGCCACGATAGTGAGAGGCCCGCGCACCGCGATGAAGAGTGGTCCCTGCTTGCCACAACTAGAGAAAGCCCTCGCACAGAAACGAAGACCCAACACAGCAAAAATAAATTAATAAACTCCTACCCCCAACATCTTAAAAAAAAAGAATCCCCACCCAAATAACCTTATGTGATCTAAAGAATTCCTTTTCAATATTTAAACTTCAGCAAAGAAGAAATGATTAAAAGTTTTGACTAGAGAATCAAACAGAAATTACTATGATATTATTAAAATGTATTATCCAGGTTTGATGAAATTTTAAAAGTCAGGACACATATATAAAATGACCAAAAAAACACCCCAAAATGAAATAAAACAGAATACAGTTGATCCTTGAACATGGGTTTGAACTGCACAGGTCAACTTATATGCACATTTTGTTTTCAGTAAACGCGTACTACGGTACTAATCCATGGTTGGTTGAATCCATCAGGCATAACCACAGATATAGAGGGCTGACAGTAAAGTTATACTGGGATTTTCAAACACATGGGGGATCAGCACCCATAACCCTTACGTTGTTCAAGGATCAACTGTAATTATGTTTCTAAAATGTCAGGGTTTATAGCAATCATTCTTTATATTCATTTATAGTCATTCCAACATCTCAACCTCTGAAAGCAAGCAAGAGAGACACAGAGCTGAATGGGAACTTAGTTTGTAAATTAATGTGGACCCTGATAAAGCCAGACTTTCCTTGCCTCAAAAGCAAACGGAGAATTCACTGTTCAGTATATTGCACGTGCTCAATAAATATTTTAACTTTGCAGAGATGATTTCTGCATAATTCAGACCAGAATGGAATTTGACCAGGTGTCTCAAATCTCTCAATCTAAATTTTAGATCTAGAAGACCTTATGATTTGTACAGAAAAAGTAATTATAGCCTTGAACAAAAGAGTCCTATTACCTGAATTTCTTCAATTATTGATTTGAACTGGGGAATACGCTCTGTCATGTTTTTAACCAATTCCATTGCGTTATCAAATCCCTTCACATATTCTCCATACATCTTAAGGAATGGGGCCAATTTCTGAAGGATGTCACCAATTCTAGGGGTAGTTTCCCTGTATAAAACATAGAAACAAATTGTTAAGATTTCTTATAGAATGAATGAATTAACAGGACTCCAAATGAAGTAATCACTTTCTACACGTACCCTGCGCTTTGTCAGATCCACTTTGCTGTGAGATTGAGAGAAAGCGAAAAAGCACCTTTTTACAGGGAGTTTAGGAATAACACAGTAAAGAGAGATGCTTTACTCTTGGAAATCTTGAAGCTCCAAATTACCCTTAATATCTTGTCTCCACTAATCAAACTATAGCTTGGAAAGGAGAGATGAAACCTTTTTCAACTAAAGACAAAAATGTACCACAAGGTCTTTCAGTGATCTTTAACATAAAAATTTTGCATAAATGTTTGTTTACAGCTCTGTGTAGCATTATTATTTCAAGTTAACAGCTGAATAACACAGCTTCTAGTATGACTGCCTTAGATATATTATTTGCTATCTATGCCTCTTACCATTCTTGCATTCTTTTCTCCAGCTCTGGCAATAGGAATTTACTATGGAAGGCATTTATTGATGAAATATTAGAAAAGATTTTATTCACCATCTCTGCTGGAAACGAGCCTCGATTTGCTTCTTCCAGTAGTTTGCAATAAAATACCTGAATAAGAGAATTAATGCAAACATTACTTCAAAGTTATTGGTTAACCATCTAGCACTGTGCTAAGGCACATAGTGGGCTCTTAGTAACTTTTTGTTGAATAAATGGAAAAGTTCGTGATTCAAGAAATCAATCATTTTTGAAATGTAGGAGTGAGTATATGCTTTAAGAAGAACCAGGAATTAGAATTAGGAAGCTTTGACTCTAACCTAGGCTATGCCTCTATCTGTGGGATGTTAATCTTTTCTGTTCCAGAGAATTTCCAGTTGAGGGTAACAGGATTTACCCTTCCTATCCATAGGTAGAGTTAAAAGATGGAAAACTATACAGATGCATAATAACTGTGGTATTTTCCACTCCTCTTTATATTTTGAGTGACTTCTATGGCACATATTACATATTGCCCTTTATTATAATTTGTTGGCAGGTATCTCATTTTCCCTATTAAAACTGTACACTCCTTGGGGAGGTAGAACATTGTGATTTACTTCTCACAGTAGAAAAGGTGCTTAAAAAATACATGGTCAATGCATGAACAAAAGAGTATTTCAGTTCTCACATGTTTTCCTGCTTTAGTAAATAATAATGCATGGTAACTTAAAACTCAGAAATGAGGATAAAAAGATCTTCTCTTATACATAATAACAGGTATCTTAAAGACAGTAAAAAAAATTTTGCGGTCTTAGCTCTACTCTAGTAGGGCTACTATACCTCTTAATTGCCATTCTGTTAAATGTAGGCAGAAGGAGGTCTGTTCTTTCATAATGTCCAGATGGTTGTTTATTTTCTAAATTCACCTCCATTGCATTTTCTTGAGAGGCAAAAAGAATACCAAATTATGTCCTTAGAGACTCCAATAGGATATTTTAGTAATTATGATTAAATTCTAAAAGGTCAGCAACAGTAGCTGACAAGATAATATGGATGGAAAAAAAAAGAAAGAAAAAAAAAGTGCAACTTGGTAAGTGGAAAAAACACATTTCTACTATGGGAATACCTAAAAGTTTCAGGTCTGTAATCACCATGAGGAGAAACATTGTTTCAAAGGCACAAACCAACATGAATTGATTGACTTATGGCGAAATTATTTGGAAAGTGAGTATTTGAGTCACAAACACATTATCTCAGAGAACACAAGTCTTAATCCGGACCCTTAAGGCTCACCCTAACAGGCATGTAGTCTGCTCTAGGAACTGATAAAAAGGTGTGCCCAGGATGGCCTGCTCCCACGAAGTTCCATTTTTCCAACTGCAGTAGCGGGACATCTTCTTGCAACTAATTTACTCAAAGTTGGCAACTTTATCTTTTAATAAGAGGAGTCTGTATCAGCAGACAATCTACCAATTATCTTGATCTTTTATCACTGAAACAGGATTAAGAGGCCATCATGTTTAACAGTTATTCTTAATGATGCTTTTTTTTTTTTTTTTTTTTGTGGTACGCGGGCCTCTCACCGCTGTGGCCTCTCCCGCTGCGGAGCACAGGCTCCGGACGCGCAGGCCCAGCGGCCATGGCTCACGGGCCCAGCCGCTCCGCAGCACGTGGGATCCTCCCGGACCGGGGCACGAACCCGTGTCCCCTGCATCGGCAGGCGGACTCTCAACCACTGCACCACCAGGGAAGCCCCCTTAATGATGCATTTTAAAACTTTCTTTGCAAATGTATATTTGAGATGATTCACAAGCATCTACCATGATGAAAGTACAAAATGTTTTTCACATATTCAACAAATATTTACACCTAGCACTGTTTTGAACGTTTTATGCAAGGCCGAACAAGCGAACTCTCAAAACTCCTTCTGGCCCTATGACTGCAGGAATTCAGATCATTTACAACAGCAAGTGAGACAAGAATCAGTGATGTATTCATGCCAGCATCAGAATCTCCTATTTACTAACACGGCCTTCAGGATCACAGTAAGTGGGCAAGAAACAGAGTAGTGTTTAGGATTGAAAGACACAGATAAATGCATTTTGCGACTCCTACAGAGAGTCCTTCAATCTGTTTTTTATGAATTATGAAAACTTTATACCTAATGAATTCACTGACAGAGCTGAAAATGTTAGAGATCTCCTTGAGGAAGTAGCTTTCACTTGCCAAAAATGGCTAGGTCCTTCTTGCAGTTTCTAAAACACTTAAATTACTAAGTTAAAATGATGTATAATGCCAAAAAATAAAATACTGAAAGGGAAAATATTACCTGATCTAAGAGGTCAAGTCGGCTGACGTAAGCTCTTTCTGTAAGCAAAAGTTCATTGGCTATTTTGTGAAGTTTTTGCTCATTAGTCTCCTGAAAACAGAACAGATATTCACATATCAGGAAATAAAGCTTGTACAGTATTTCTCAAGTAATAAATATTATCAAATGGTTTCATCAAGGACTTCCCTGGTGGCGCAGTGGTTAAGAATCCGACTGCCCGTGCAGGGGACACGGGTTCTAGCCCTGGTCCGGGAAGATCCCACATGCCGCAGAGCAACTAAGCCCGTGTGCCACAACTACTGAGCCTGCTCTCTAGAGCCCGCGAGCCACAACTACTGAAGCCCGTGCACCTAGAGCCTGTGCTCTGCAACAAGAGAAGCCACCACAATGAGAAGCCCGGGCACCGCAATGAAGAGTAGCCCTCACTCACAGCAACTAGAGAAAGCCCACCTGTAGCAATGAAGACCCAATGCAGCCAAAATCAAGCAAATAAATAAAACTTTTAAAAAACTGATTTAAAAAAATGGTTTCATCAAAAGTTTTCCTAAGCTTCTCAGGTACCCAATTCCTTTCAGTCATCAAGGAACATCCAACCAGAAATGAACAAAATTAGAAAACAGCTAGATTTAATCTATGATAACGTCTTTGATCTCTGTATCGATTAACACTATCTTCCACCTTTTCTTTGAAACTTCTTTTATCTTTTTTACTTCCCAGACACTATACTTTCCTCATTTTCCCCCTACCTCTCTCAGGCTACTCTTTGGACATGTTTTTATCACTCTCTCAAAGATCTTGTTTAATTATTAGCTCTATGCACAGAACTTTTTACCTTAAAAAAACTGTTTTTATTATGGAAAATTTCAATCATATATAGAAGTAAAGAAAATAGTAAAACAAACCCCCATGTGTCCATCACCAAGATCCAACATCAACTCATTGTTAATCTTTCACCTATGCTCGCACCCACCTCCCTCTATCTATATTACTTTTAATTAAATCTAGACTTTAATATTTCTTCAGTTTATATTTACTTAACTCTTAAATATCTTTGTATAACCTTGCTAGTGCCATGAGGACAGGAACATTTTTTCGTTGTTAACTGCTCCATCTCTTGTATCTACTGCAGTGCTTCAATGAAACACTGGCACTCAATAAAATATCACTGAATGAATGAATGAGAAGCAGTCTCACATGACTAACTATTGCTGGACATTTATTACCACTTTGACATGTTGTCAGTCTAAGACCAAACTCATCATTTCTGTAAAATCTCCATTCTACCACCACCCTCCAACCTTACCATCCTAGCAATGGTTCCATCCCTTTCCAGTTAGCTGACTTAAATTACTTTAAGCTTAGTTCCCTAACACAAAATCCAGTCAGCCACCAACTCCTATTCATGGCATTTTGTCTTTAGCATCCATCTTTTAAGCTCTCATGACTGCCACCCTGTTTTGCTCATACCTTATCTCAAGCCCAGGCCAATCAATAGTTAGTTGCCCAATTAACTGATTCCATTATTTTTTTTGGCTCTAACCCACCTTGAATACTATCCTATGAGGAATTTTTCTAAAACTCTGCTCTGGGGACTTCCCCGGTGGCACAGCAGTGGTTAAGAATCCACCTGCCAATGCAGGGGACACAGGGTCGATCCCTGGTCCAGGAAGATCCCATGTGCTGCAGAGCAACTAAGCCTGTGCACCACAACTACTGAGCCTGCGCTCTAGAGCCCCCAAGCCACAACTACTGAAGCAAGCATGCCTAGAGCCTGTGCTCCGTAAGAAAGAGTAGCCCCTGCTCGCCACAACTAGAGAAAGCCTGCGCACAGCAACGAAGACCCAACGCAGCCAAAAAATAAATAAAATTAAAAAACAAAACAGAACAAAAACTCTGCTCTGCTCACCTAATGTTAGTTCCCATAGGAAAACCCAAAATTCTTCAATAGAACTCTTCTCACTGACAGGATAAAATCCAGACTCTGCGTACCATCCAGAGTTGTTTCTACCTAGTTACTTTACTGAAATACTTTTCTCATTCTAGGAGACTACGAAATATAATAAGAGTTTAGTAAAAACTTTAGTACCAAAGCAGACCAAAGTGTACTTTAAACCAGTGTCTGATTTGTGTAAATGCTACATTTTAAACTATGTATAAAATGCTATTAAGTTGTATAAATGCTTCATTGTGTTAAACACATATGACATCTATTTTATGCTTTATATGCAATATATGTTCTAACGTGGTAAGTTACCACGTTGCTTCTTACAGAACTGAGGTATTTTTATGTGAAGTCTTTAGGGTAAAGTAACATAATACGTTTAAATAATTTGTGGTCTCAGAAACACTGAAATAAGAACTATGTAGTAATCGGGACTTCCCTGGTGGTCCAGTGGTTAAGACTCCTCGATCTCATTGCAAAGGGCCCAGGTTTGATCCCTGGTTAGGGAACTAGATCCCGCATGCCACAATTAAGAGCCTACCTGCTGCAACTAAAAGATCCCGCATGCAGTAACGAAGATCCTGTGTGCCACAACTAAGACCCGGCGCAGCCAAATAAATATTTTAAAAGAAACAACTATGTAGTAGTCAAATTCCATAATTAGTCAAAGTTTTGGTTTAACTTAAACTCAGAGTAAAGTACTAGCATTGTTGCTTGCCTACCTGGCATCCCTTCCCCGCTATCTCTTAATGGTATCCAGATTTGGTTAGTGCGTCTACCTAACTACTATGTAGCCCTTTCTTTGGGGAAACTGACCTTATCCACAGATCAAAAGGGGAGCCCTGAATGGTGTCACACTCAGGAGTATACAGCGATAGGTTCAGGGGCCAATGAGACACAAGGGAATATGCACTGGCAGCTTTGGAAAAGGAGGCTCCCTACTCTTAGGAAGAACCATGAAAAAAGAGATCTCTCTTTGCTGCTCCACGTAAATGAGGGTACATGTAGTCTTGAGTGCTATAAGCAGCCATCCCATAACCACAGAGATGAAGCCAATAAACTTCCTTATTGTTTAAGCCAGGTCGAGTAATATTGGTGTTATTTGTAGCATCCTGATTAATATAAAAAACTTAAATACTAAGAAACATATGTAGTATATTCCATGAAACTGATAAACTTTCAAGAAATTTTTAGACAATCACTATTTATAGAGAAGTAAAATACTTAATGAACTAAAAATGTGAATTTCAAAGATGTAATTAAGTGTAATAAGTAAATACATAAGAATTACATCAACATTTCAGAAAAAGTGATATGCTGTTCTACACACTCACAGGAAATACTGACCTGCACCAACACTACAGCCATTTGTTTTGGTTTTTTAAGCCAGATTTACTGAGATGAAATTTACAATTAGTAAAAGTCCCCCTTTTGGTGAATAGTTCTAGGAGTTTTGATGAATGGTTACAATCATGTCACCACCACCACAATCAAGATACAGAACATTTCTATCGAAACTTTTCTTAGGTCTCTGCAGTCAACCCCACTCCTCTTCCACCACCAGCTCCTAGTAATTGTTGATCTGGCTTGTTCCAGAGTGTCATGTAAATGGAATCACACAGCATGTGCCTTTTGAGTCTTGCTTTATCAAAATGCATTTGAGATAGATCCAAGTTGTTATTAGTAGTTCATTCTTTTCAAGCCCTTCATTTTATTCTAATAGTGGAGATATCTTTTTGACCCACTATACTCTTTTGTATATTCTAATTCTAGTTCTAGCTAATATCTTTAAAGAAAACAATCCAGCAGATTTTGTGCCATGATAAAATAATACATCTTTTGTAAGTCAGAGAATTCATTAAACAATAAGTCATAATGTCTATTATTGCTATGCAATGAAGTCACCCCTGAGGTCTTCCATATCCTATGAGATCTTAAATAGGAAGCTTCTAAGAAACAATCTTTTTGCTGACCGCAAATTATACTTTAGCTGAACGTGGCAAATTGTGGGTATCCTGGTCATATTTTGCAAAATCCAAGGGTATGCCAGCAGTTATTAGTAAAAGCTATATTTCTTCCACACAGATGGTCTTCTAACATTAGGTCCCTGACCTTGCCAAAGTCAACACAAAGTAAACTTGCTGACATATGGTTTAATCACTCACATATAAGGTTTGTGAAAAGTTACTAGGGATTTTGTGGTGGAAGTGAGGACATCACAGACTCATGGAGCCTTTCTTTAGGTTAATCACAACAATAATAGCATCACCATAATAAGAACAGCTAACAATTATTCACTCATTGCTTGTTATATGCCAGACTGTTAAAAGTATTTTACACAGATTGACTGGTCCTTACAAGTCTATAAAATGGGTGCCATTATTATTCCTATTTTATAGGTAGTATACACACACAACAAAACAAAATTCCAGAGCTTAAAAAAAGACATCCAAGGCTCAAAGAGGCCAGGAAACTTGCCCAAGTTCACACAGAACCCAAATGAATCAGATTTTATTCACATAAGAGAGTATGTGATTTTTGAGTAACTCTTCAGTAAATAGTTGGCTCTCATTCTAACCCTTCTTTGCAACAAAAAAACAAGATTGTATTAAGTGCCTACAAGTGAACAGACTAACAAAATACCAACTATCCACTTAAAAATGGAATGTGCATTTTAATTTATATACTGATTATTTTTCCAACATAAATTTTATTTAAAGCAGACTTTTTAGCATTTAGTAATAATTATCAGGTATAAAAAATTCAGTCATATTTGATGTAACAATATGATGGCTTCCAAATTTTAAAAAATTAGTTTAGTTTCTGAAACTTACCTATAATGTACAGGGTCAACTACTCTATCAGACTTATGCTTAAATAATGCACAAAGTAGTTTTAAAGCTGCTGGTACATTGGGGCTGTAGCCTGATATTTTTTAAAATAGCACTTTACTAAGAAGTCATTTATTTTTGTGATTCTTTGGAAAACAATAATGGTTACACAATACTGATTTGATGAGTAATCCCATTGGATTCTTTTGCAGCTGAATACACAGGCTTGACTTTTCAAAATAATTATAACTATGCTATTTAAAAAGTATCTTACTTTTGATATTCCTCTATAAAATAAAGGGATTGGTTTTCTTTCTTTTTTTACCTGCAAATATATACTCTATTGAAAGCTGATTCTCAGAGTATTGCCTCAAACAAAAATATACTAGAGTATACCTAAACTATCAGAACTGAGAAAGTAAGATACACTCCTCTTACACTAATAGACTACACAATTTATTTTCCCCTGCTCCTCTCTGCTTAATGCATTCCTAGGCTATTACTGTGTACCTTTATACCTCTGAGAATCTTTTCGTAGAGATCTGCTCCATTTTCACTTGGGTTGGGGTCAGCCTAGTTATTAGTCACTGTACCCACTGGCACATGAAGCATTGCAGTGTCAGTTCTGCCTCCTTCCTTGCAGATGTCACCAGCTCCTGCAGGTCTTTTCAGACCTTTTGGCATGACTCTTCCATATGGCGGGAGCCAGGACAAAGAGCAGCTCTCAGAGTTCATTAACTGGATAGGCAGAATATGCTTGTGTGGAGCCAGCAATTCACTCTTCAGAATCTTAGTGCCATACGCCCTGCACATGTCTCAAAACCCCAAGCAGGGGAGTAGATATTTTGAAAAGAATTTCACAAATGCCAGTGAGTAACTGTTTCCTGAAAGATGCTTTAAGGGCAGAATCTTAAACGGTTTAAAAAGGAATCAGATATTGATACTATGCTTTATAACTCTTCAATACATGTTCTCATGTGATTTCATTTTAAGCAGGAAGTTTTTCCCCTAAAAACACTGAATCAAAACTACTAAAAGTTCTTATAGCCTTTTCCATATGTATATTTATAACATATTCCATATGTTATATTTAAAATAATATCTATATAAATTATCATGTTTTATAGGACCAGAATGGATGTTTCTTGCTCGTGCGGAATTTCTATCCAAATCTGTCATCAGTTAACTGTATTCTACCATGCAGAAAGAAGATGTGGTTTTGTATAGGTATGTGTCCCTGCATTCCCTAAAGTCCGTTCTCTCATAGCAAGATGAGTCAACTTAGGAAATAAACACTTGATTTTGTACCACAATTCATGAGATGCATCAACATTTTGATATGTCATTTTTTAATGTATTTACAGACATCAAAATCTTCAGTGTGGTTCCAGGTGATAATTAAAAATTAGATCACAATGATATTTAAATGTCACATAATTAGTCTATCATCTCAAAACACAACTTAAAATCTTTAATTTTGTGTTAGACACCTTCATTCCAGTATTCTTTCTCAGTATACTGAAGAGCAAGGTAATCAAGGGAAGTTATATCATAAGTGAGTGACAGGGGCAACTCCCACTATTTATTGGCACTATTCTACGTTCTTCACATGAATTATCTAATGTAACCCTCTTAATTCTCCCGTGAAGCAGGTAGCGTTATCCCCTCATTTTATAGACGAGGAAGCTGTGTCCTAGTGAGGCTGGCTAACCTGCCCAAAGTCACACAGCTAGTAAGTGACTAAGCTAGGATTCAATGCAGGTCTGTGAAAACATAGTTCGTACTCTGCTACCACCTTTTAACTAAGAGAACTCCCCCTGGATCTGGGGAACAAGAAAATGAAAAGGTAAGGGAACAAAACACAGATTTTGTGTTCTATTAAGATCATGCAATAATGCCATAAGTAAGGTCACGTGGTCTCAGGGAAGAGTTGTAATCAGGAAGAAATTTATCACCAGGTTCACATTACAAGAAAAAGAGAACGCCCACTATGACATGCAGGCATTATTCCTTTCCCTGCTGCATAATATAGTGTCACAAGCATAAACAGTCTGGTACTTTAACATGATCCTTCAGGAAGCTTTGGGAGAAAAATCCAAGCCTAATTGTGACCAGCACCAATATTTTTCAAATCTATGTCCCCTATACTGTTTACCCAATTCGAAAGAGGAGAAGAGGCAAGTGAGAGCTTTTAATCTGAAGGTTTAAATTACATCCTTTTAAGAGAGGGTGGGGAGGAGGGAGAAAGAGCCTGCACTGAGACAGTTTGGTTACTTGCACAAGATCAGACAGGAAGTGACAGCAAAGAGAGAAGGACTTTGCTCTTCTTACACCCAATTTAGTATATATTATTTGGGTTTAGCAGAAATTAAAGATCAGACACCAAGAAAATGTAATATATACTCACAATCAATAACTGAATTAAACTATCCCAAGCCTAGGCAGAATATCAAAGTAATAAGGTCACATAAATATTTCTGGTGATGATTCCCCAGAGTCAAAACTTTGTACACAGTAGTGAGTGCCTCACATGGCATGAGGCATGCAAACTTATCTCTGTGTATCCTGTAAGGGAGCACCTTAGTTTAAAATAGAACTGAGAGAGAGGGGCTGGGATCTTCAGCAGGTAAGCTATGTTGAATTTTGGTCTATTAAGGGATATCTCAGGTCATGAATCTATTCATCTAGATTTACAAATGAGGAAACAGGATTTTTATTTTATGTTTTATTTAAAAAACACAGCTCACATTGTTTCAAGGCACTGTTCTATGTACTTTACAACTATTTAATGATCTATGCCTTGTAAAAATGTTATGAGGTAGGTAATATTACCTCCATTTTACAGATGAGGAAACTGAGATACAGAGATGTTTAAGTGACCTGCTCAAGGCCACATAGCTGGTAAGTAGCTGAGCTGGGATTCAAACATAGAGAGTCTGGCTCTTGAGCCTATCTTCCTGACCACCAGGTTATGCTGTATCACTCTGTTTTGTTTTACTTTTTTTTTTACGCTACATACAACAACCACTGTGTTTTCAAGATCTGACCTTTCCTTTTCTCTCACACCCATACTGAATCTTTGTGTACCCTGTGACCTCCAGGCACCTGACTTTCCAGACTCTGCCTGAGTTCTCCATTTCTGCTAACAACAGGTAATTCATCCTCTCAGCCATGCTCCAAACCTTGGCTTTATCTTTGAGCTCTCCTTTCCCCTTTACCCCATGATATCTTAAGGAATGGTCATTTATTTACCTTAATCCTCCTTCTCGACTGGTAGTTTCCTCTTTGAATTTACTGCAGTGACTTGAACACAGTATGTGCAATATAGATTCACTGTATTTAATCTGAATACCCAGGTTTACTGAGCTACTTAGCTATAATGTGCCAGTAAAGGCCTAGGTCTCCAGGTTAACTTCTAGTTCCACATTCTAAATGATGACCATCCTCACAAGCTCACCAATACCCCCCACCCCCGTCTCCCACCCTCTCAACCCCAGTGGTTCTCATGACACTGCTCTCTCTTCTTCTTTCCCCTCTCAGACAAATCTCTATGTTCCCCTTTCGATTATGCTTGTGCTCTCTAGGGCTCAGTTCTTGGCCTTCTTCTGGTTCCTACACATTCTATTTTGGCAATATTAATCACATGCTTATGTACATCCTTTTACATTCCTACCCTCTTTCCTGAGCTCCAGATCCATATTCCATCTGCCTAATTAATATCTCCAAATGGATGTCTTGCAGGTACCATAAACTGAGTAGCATAAAAGTAACCTAATCAGCAACTCTACTCCCTCCCCTCATTCCAAACACAATCACTTTCCTTCTTGTCTGTCATCTCAACCAAGGCCTGCAGAGTTATACTAAAGTGCAGTGTCTGAGATCACATAGCTGGGAAGTAATGGGGCTGGGATTGGAACTCATCTCTTAATTCTAAAGCTTTCATCCTTAACCAATAACCCATAATGTCTCCAGAATATTCCATTTTTGTTTTAGGTATCTTTATCTGGACATCCCACAAGTCCTTTAAATTCATTATGTCTAAATCCAATTAATTTTTTTGCCCCCCAAATATGTTGTTCTTTCTATTCTCTTGTAGTTCAGTAAATGGTACACTGTCTGCCTCTTCATCCAAGCTCGGAGTTGAACATGACTCATTCTCTACATCCAGCCACGCAGTTCTCAGCAATCTCTCTCCCTTGCCCTAACCCTCTGCTTCGTCCAGGACCTCTTCCTTTCACACCTGGACTACAACAGTTGCTTACTAACCATGTTCCCTGCTCCATCTGTTTTTCCTTTCATCTGAGTCATTTTTCTAAAACCCACAGATGTATAATCATGTCACTTCCATGCTTTAATTAAATGCCTCTTAGGCCAGATAGTATTAGGCTTATGGAAAGTTTGAAATAACATGGGAAAATACCTATGTTTAATCCTACAAAACAGGATGCAGAATGACCATACATTATGCTACTGACATATATTTTTTAAAAATATCAGCTGAGAAAAACAAGCTGGAATGTTAGATATCAAAGCATTTTTCTCTGGGTGGTAGAACTATGAGTGATTTTGTATTCTCTACTCTTTGCTGCATTTTCTTGATTTTCTATAAGGATTATTAATTTTTATTCAGACTTTAAAAAAATCTTTAAAAAAAAGTCTCCATTGTTTTCAGGGGAAAAAGTACAGCTTAGGCACACAAACCCATTGCAATTTATCCTTAGCTTACATTTTCTTTTTAAGCCTATCCTTCTACTCCCACACTCATTTCACTAGCCCTTCTGGCCTCTATTATGAGGCCAGAAAACCCCTAAACACGGCAGCTACCCTCTTGTTTCTACTTCTCACACCTGCTCTCAGCCTAGATGCACTCATCTTCCCTACCTCCCTGTTCCTGCCTATTCTGGACCACCAGCACCTCCCACTCCTCCTTCAAGCCCAATTCTGCTGCTTCTCAGCAGCCTGCCCCTCACCAGCATTCCTCCAGGCACAGCTGTTTTCTCATCTGTGTTTCCCAAGCCCTTTTTGCAACATATCATGCTGATTTACTTATGTCTTCCTCCCCTCAGCAGACTGAGGCTTTGTGGAAAGGGCTTGCCTTGTTCATTTCTGTTTCCAGCACCAAGGAGAGTGAGCCTGCATACTGAATTTTTAAAGTGAACAATAGGTGGTTTTATTCAGGTGCAGGCTCTCTGAAGCACACTTTTTCTCATTTCTTTCTTATATCTTTCCAAAATACTAAACGGAGTCACCACAACATAAAGAAGTTTCTGGGGCTTCCCTGGTGGCGCAGTGGTTGAGAGTCCGCCTGCCAAGTCAGGGGACACGGGTTCGTGCCCCGGTCCGAGAAGATCCCACATGCCGCGGAGCGGCTGGGCCCGTGAGCCATGGCCGCTGAGCCTGCGTGTCTGGAGCCTGTGCTCCGCAACGGGAGAGGCCACAGCAGTGAGAGGCCCGTGTACCGCAAAAAAAAAAAAAAAAAAAAAAAAAAAGAAGTTTCTGAGTTCCCCATCAATTCTAACTGAATAATGAAAAGCTACCCTCAAGGCATTTATGAACTATCCACATGGTTAGTGAGGAAACTTTTCCATTATTCTACACATCATTTTAAAATGCCTACGACTAGCCTACAATACTAGCAACAATGAAAGATCGATTAGTAAAGCTGGATAATTTCTTCGCTTGTGTTGCCTTTCACTTTCTTGGAATTAAAGCTGATTTGGCAAAAGAAGAAACAGAGGTGTAATTTAATACTTGCCTTCAAATCTAACAAGACCTCAACAGTTGTCCCCTTATCTTTCAAGAAATGAACCAAAAGAAATTTAAAGCTTTATGCGGGGGGGGGGGGGGGGGGGTATAAATTGGGAGACTGGGATTGACATGTACACACTACTATATATAAAATAGATAACTAATAAGAACCTACCATACAGCACAGGGAACTCTACTCAATATTCTGTAATGACCTATATGGGAACAGAATCTGAAAAAGAGTGGATATATGTATAACTGATTCACTTTGCTGTACAGCAGAAACTAACACAACATTGTAAATCAACTATACTCCAACAAAAATTAATTAAAAAAATAAAAAGTAAAGCTTTATAAAAAAAGGACTTGTAGCCCATCATAAGAAATGGATAAGCAAAGTAAGCATTATGTTTTACCTCTCAGAAAACTTTGATATCTCATATTACACCCTATAAAATTAATCAACAATTTTAAGAAATAAAATTAAACTTAGTGAGGAGAAATTGAAGGAAAAAGGAAAAGTGAGTTAACTCGTATTACACCACTGGTTTTCTGTTTGCAATTTACTTCTTTTTTTTTTTAATCAAGCCTCACTTTCTTTCTTTTTTAAAAAATAATTAATTAATTAATATATTTTTATTTTTGGCTGCGTTGGATCTTCGTTGCTGCGCGTGGGCTTTCTCTAGTTGCGGCGAGTGGGCGCTACTCTTCATTGCGGTGCGTGGGCTTCTCACTGCGGTGGCTTCTCTTGTGGCAGAGAACAGGCTCTAGGCACGCAGGCTTCAGTAGTTGTGGCACGTGGGCTCAGTAGGTGTGGCATGTGGGTTCAGTAGTTGTGGTCCACAGGCTCTAGAGCACAGGCTCAGTAGTTGTGGTGCACAGGCTTAGTTGCTCTGCGGCATGTGGGATGATCCTGGACCAGGGCTCGAACCCATGTCCCATGCATTGGCAGGCAGATTCTTAACCACTGCACCACCAGGGAAGTCCTGAAACTTACTTCTGAATGTGCTTTTCCGTCATTTTTTTCCCCTAGGAGATAATTATCTTTCTTAACTTTTGAGTATGTTCAAAAGTTATAAACCCTCAAGGCTTATATAAAAACATAATAAGTAAAATAGCAATTAAAAAACCAGAAATAAGCAGGAAATAAACATTTACGTTTTTTAAAAAATATATGTTTCTATAAGTCTCTACATTGTGGACACCACCTTCATCTATCTGCCAACTTCACTACATAATTTCTTTCATTTCTGGTGAAAGGAAAGATTAACTTTTAAAAAATCTGCTTCTTTTACATTCTTGATAAAATTGCTATTATTATAGTTTTAATACATTGCTACTTTGAGCTTATGTTGGCAATAACAGAGATTTGTTATTTATATAAACATTAGTCTTAAAAAGTGCATATCTACACACTGATATTTGGCTTGCTGTATGAAATACAGAGGAAGGAAATACTTTGAATAAATCTCAGAAAAAACTACCAATCAACCCATGGAAATATAACCTGGATATTAAAAGGCTCGTGAAAACTGCGAAGAGAAATTTTCATTTCCACGGCACAAATTGATGAGTGCAGCATTCAACACAGTGCATTTCTACTAAAGCTCACCCACTGAAGCCTACAAATCTGAGAAAAAATAACTATTTTTAATGAAATTCATTCTAACCCATTTACCTGAATCTCCTAATATAGTTTAAGCTATTTATGATAACCCAAATTCATCATGACAAACAAGAATTATAATACTGTTGTTATCCCCTGATGCCCTCAAGTACCATCCCTGAGCGTGCACATGCATACACACTACGATAGTCGTTGACCCCTACCTTTCCTGTACCTTACGGATTTTAGTATGTTTCCTTATAACATTGTATAGATGTTATGGAAAAAACCTAACAAACTTTTTGGCTCACCCAATGACATCTTCCTTTTAGTAGATTTCAATCTGTAATCTGCTGTAATACATGATTAACCTTAATTTAAAGATACTATTAACACATTGTGGCTGAAAACTAAAGGTATCATAAGGTGCTAAAATTTTTCTTTGATTCTGAGATTTTAAAGAATTATCTGATTACTTTGAGGTGTCTGGCTATATTTAGATCACTGGTGCAAAAAGTTTAAACATTGGAAAAGTGTTGCTTTGCTAAAGTATAGTAGAGTCAACAGTTTCAATGAGGTAGGTATTATCTTTTACATGGTAAAAATAACAGTATTCTATATTCACCACTGTAAGTGATTCTTGATCAAAATACATCAGATAATCAGTGAAAGAGTTACACAAGCTGAGACTATTTTCAAGTCTGTATTCAATTATTAATGATGATTGTTCAAGATATATTTTAATATGTATCTACTTTCCTGAACTATCTTTGAAATTCTATTGTACCCCCACTTTCCATCCCCCAATCCCTCATTCTTCCACTCCTGGTGCACAATGTCCGTTAAATTTAATTCTGATTTAAATGAAAGCCAATAAGACTATTCTGATGTAAACCTCTATATCAAGTTATATAAAGACTGAGGTAACTTTTTTTCAGTTGTCTGCATAGTGAAACTCAAATATTCCATGATGTCTTAGAAGTTCAACACATTAGATGGTTTAAGAAGCAGCTGACAATCTGGAGGGCTATGCTAACAAAGGAATATACCTACATACAACAGCACAGAATTATTATATTATTATCACTAAAGAGAGACTTAAGATCAGACTCAGTTTATATTCTTCAACTAAAGAATTTTAGAACCCTTTAATTAGAGGATTTAATTGATTTCTTCAAGGTCATAATGTTGGTTAGTGGATGTACAAGAAGTAGCATCAAGATTTCCTGGTTCCAATTGTTTAGTCTACTATATACTACTAACTTAAAATTTTTTTAAGTTTATTTTTTATTTTTAATTGTGGTAAAATACACTTAACATAAAACTTATCACCTTAACACTGCTAACATTTATGTTTGCATTTTGGAACAAGGAAAGGCAATGTAACAAGCACTAATGCTTGCTACTCTAAAGCAGCAAAAGAGAACACATTGTTACCATGAAGAAATTACATTCTAATACTCGTTTTTGGATGGGAGACTCATGTAGTATTTAGATCAACAGCTCTGCAGAGAAAATTTCCTTTTTCTTCCCACATATAGCATGTGCCAACCACTGCTTAAATGCCCATTAGGAGAAAGACCAGATGTACTATTCCATGTCTCACTAATTTAATAGGAAGCCCTATTAAGTCTCTCCCAAACCAAAGAAGACTCATCTATGAAAATGTATACATAATAATATATGACATGGGAAAAAAAGTAGTACCCAGCAACCACAGGCATCAACACCAATTAAAATATTTCTCTTAATAAAAACAGCTCTTACTGTTTTACAAATACTTGCTGGTGGCATCATCCCAAGTGTAAAAGGACAGATGTGAGTCTTGAGTTCCTTGGTTCTAAACTTCTTTTCCATTCACTGTGATTTAAACACAGAGACACTAAAATCTACTACTATATCAAGATGTAAAGAGATTCACTTTGCAAAGTCCTGTTTCTTTAATGTTTCAGATATTGTTACCAAGTATGATTCACTTTCTCCCACTCACTTCCTTATTTAAACTTTCTCTGCTTGAGTCAGCATTTAAAATTAATTCACTAACTGGAAGAAAATAAGCTACTGGCTCTTTGCCTATTTGTGATTTTTTTCAGGATCACTGTAAATTGAACTATAAGATAGACTTCACTTTAAAGTTCTGAACACATCAGTCAATAATTTTTTACTCTAATATTTTAGTATCAGTCCTTTTGAATTTCTGGCTATGTTAGTGCCACTTAAGATACAGCATCATAAAAAAATTCTAAATAGATTTAGGACTTGGATTTATCCTTTACAAATTTTCCTATAATTGTCCGATTTTCAATTATCAGCTCTCCTACAAAGATTGTTATTTATAATATATAAGAGAGACTAAACAATGGAAACTTTTTTCTTGTCTTCAGAATTATAAACAACTCCCCACTCCAGGGAATGCTATGATAATGCTTATATACCATCTTTGATCCAAGACATTCCAAGTGCTTTGTAAAAGCCATATTTATCAATCTTTCCAAAGCACTATATTGACCTGAATAAAGAATACAAATGCAATCGTCTTGTTACTGAAATTGTATAAAAGTTTCTGCTATAGCCCAGGTAGATTATGAACATATTTCACCAGCAAATGAGCTCTTCGTTAGCTCAGAAATGCCATTCAGGTGGTTCATCAAACTGCTGCTCTGATTAGAAAGGAAATGAACTTCTAGTTTGCCACAGTCTCACCTCTCTCTAGTCTATTCCTCATGGCCACTGCATTCATTGACATTTCCTGCAATTAGGCATTTACACTTGTGACTTCTTGCATCAGGACACAATACCGGCCTGAGAGTCAGGACACAAGGAGTCTGGGCTTTTACTGTGAGCCTGGAAAATCACTTAAGCTTCCTGGGACTGTTTTTTCTTCTATAAATGAGCTATGAACCAAGATGATCTTCAGGATTATATAATTTCCTGTTACTTAGACCATAAATATTAGGGATGCAGCCTTAACATTTGGGCAACAAAGAACATTTTCTTCCAATGTAAGTAAAAACAGTATGTTTGTGGTTTTCCTATATCAAAGTCTTCACACTGTTCTGAATCTTGAAATCATAATAGAGAGATCAACAGAAATTACATAGAAGAAAAAGTGGAATATCTCCTCAGAGTAGGGAAAACATGCATCATCAGCTAGAGCTTGAAAACTATTCAACCAGTGGTGTGGGTGATCTGACTTATTCATCACATAAGTGCTATAAAATAGTTTTCAAACCATAGTGGAATAGTCAGTCAGTGCTTGAGACTTCCCTGGTGGTCCAGTAGGTAAGACTCTGTGCTCCCAGTGCAGGGGGCCTTGGTTCAATCCCTGGTCAGGGAGCTAGATCCCACATGCATGCTGCAACTAAGAGTTCGCATGCCGCAACTAAGTCCGCATGCCACAACTAAAGATCCCGTATGCTGCAACTAAACATACTGCAACGAAGATCCCACGTGCCGCAACTAAGACCCGGTACAGCCTAAATAAAAAAAAAAAAAAAAAAAAAAAGTCAGTGCTTCTTCCTACTTATGCTTTACCTTCATCTCATGGTGCTGGTCCAGCTGTTCCAGTTCTAGGGGGCTTTCTCCATCTTCCCTCTCTTGTACCTTGGCTTCTGTGTCTGCCCTTCCTTCTTCCAGGGGGAGCAGTGGGCCGACATGTAAAGTCCTGCAGCTATTGTCAGAAGCATTTTCATCACAGTCATTTGTTGTGGGGGATGCAGGGTCTGTGGCTGTTTCCTGTCTTTCTCCATTCACTAAGTTTGTATCGGGCAAGGGCTCAGAAGTTTGAATAGGAGTATCTGGGCTAAGAATGGCCGCTTTATCCTCCTCACATTCCATCTGGTTTTGTGCTGCTACCATACCGTTAGCCACACAAGTCTGTGCACCCTGAGACTGATCTGTATCATTTCCCTGCTTCTGTGGTGAGTGTTGGGAGAGGAGTTTTTGCTGAGGTGTGGTTGTCAATCCATGCCTTCTCGGGGTTCTAGGAGCGTTTAGGTTCACAGCAGAATCTTTTTTCAAATCACTGTAATTTGATAATGAGCTAAAAGATAAAATACAAAGGAAGTATGAAAATGTTGGCATGGACAAGTTCTAGAATAAAAACAATTTTATTCTAGCTGTTTAGGGATATTTAGTGAAGACATTTTTTTTCCCTCTGATGGTTTTAGAAACATAGGTAAGAATATTCCAGAGTAACTCTCAGTCTTTTAGGATGCTAAACATTTAAATAAAGATGATAAGCCTGAGCTTTACGTATAGGGTCGAAAACATTTCCTTGGGCTGTTTATTAATATAGCTAGTTAGTAAAGACTTAGATGTGCGAAATATTTAATAAGGCCATCTTATCCCAAGATTTTTACTTTCTTAACATTTTAAAAACAAGTATAGTTAGCCCTCAATTTATGGACAGGTTAGAAACAAAGGTTATTTTTCTTTGGAAAGCAGAGCACATTTCTCAAAAATTTTATTGCACATGTTTCCATAGCCTCCTAACTTGTCTCTCTCTCTGCTTCCACACAGAGCCCCTCCAATCTAGTCTTCCCAAGTTGGCCACAAAGATCAAACTCTCAGGGTTTGCCCAAACACTTGAAGGTAAATCTGGCATCTTGATCATGGCCTATAAGACTCTATATACTATAGCCCCCACTAGCCCTGGCCTCATTAAATGCTATTCTCTCCTCACTCACTGTGCTCTTGTCATACTAGTCACCTGCTGTTCCCATCCCCAATAAGCAAATGTGCATATCTAAGGGTATTTGTAGCTGCCATTCTCTCTGTCCAGGGCAATCTTCCCCAAGTCAATGGTGTGGTTTACTCCTTCCCATCATTCAGGTTTCTGCTCAGACGTCACCTCAAAGAGGCTTAATCCTAATAGTACATTGGAATTTAACTGCCAATATATTACAATGTTCCTATGGAAATATTTATATAGTACTTTAATCTAGGATTCCAGTGAGGACAAACACAAAACTCTGGACTTCAGTCTTGAAGAGATTCTTACGACCTAATGAGGAGAAAAAATTAAAACAGACTAATGCTCTGTGACAGTACAAAATGTGCTCGTCTTGTTCTCTGCTTTATCCCCACCTCTGAGCACAGCACTTGACATGTGACAGTGCTCAATAAATAGCTGAGGAGCAATGAATAACTCATCGTGATAGTGATCATGACAGTAATTCAATAATAGCAGCTAACATTTATTAACTGCCAGAAACTACATTAAGCCCTTTACTTTGATTATCTTGTTTCATACTGATAATAATTCCAAAATAGGGACCCCACAAATAGAGAAATTGAGGCTTAGAAACTTATATAATGGGGCCAATGTAATGTGGCTAACAAATAATAAAGCCCGTGTTCAAACCGTGAAGTCTGACTCTAAATTCTGTAGTCTTAACCCCACATTATAATAATACACTGGAACAGGAAGGATGGAGTGAGAAACAGGTGAGCAGGCCACATACAAAACGTGGGAAGAGGGCTTCCCTGGTGGCGCAGTGGTTGAGAGTCCGCCTGCCGATGCAGGGGACACGGGTTCGTGTCCCGGTCCGGGAGGATCCCACATGCCACGGAGTGGCTGGGCCCCGTGAGCCATGGCCACTGAGCCTGCGTGTCTGGAGCCTGTGCTCCGCAACGGGAGAGGCCACAGCAGTGAGAGGCCCGCGTACCGCAAAAAAAAAAAAAAAAAAAAAAAAAAAATGTGGGAAGAAAGTCCAGGGCTGGCATCTTCCTCAGCACAAGCAGAGGTTATGGGGTGAGGGCTCATGAGGGATGTGGGGAAAGGGCACAGCAGAAAGGTCCATGGACAATGCTGAGATGTGTGTTACGGTCTCCCTTCACTGTACTCCTCCCAGATACTGCTGATCCGGACTGGAGAACGGAACAGGGAATAACAGTAAGAAAGTAAGTAAGAAAGCAATAAGAGAAGAAAAAAGACACAGTAAAGTTTATCAGCACAGGAAGGAAAGGAAAAATCTGGTAGGGGAAAATGTCATATAAAAGTTGGAGGTTGTCAGTATAAGTAAATGTGACACACTCCACCGCTGATATCTGCCTTCTAGGAGCGTATACCTTAGGCCTAATTTCTCCAAAAGTCCTTGAAGATTTGAATCAAACTGCCCTCCTTTTCCTGAACACATCAGTGTCCAGCAACACAGTGGAAAGATCCTTAGCAGATCCTCTGAACCAAACTTTGGACTTACTTAGGATTTTTGGAAAGGACCACTTTGGATGACAAGTAAGAATTTCCTGTAATAAGTGATATCCAGGGGATATGTGTGTGTGTGGAGGGGTGTAGGATACGGTGGGGAGGGAAGGTTTAGTAAAAGCAGTGGATCAGCCAATAAGTAGCAGATTCCTGTAGATGACAAACCATGGGGAGAAACAGTTGGCCTTGCAGTGTCATTGGGAAAAAACAATGTTCAGTTTTGTGAGAAAATGTTATTTACTTCTTCTGAAATCCTAAAGTCTTTCATAGGTCAAAAATCCTAGTTTCTCTTACTCTCAAAAAATGAAAACAAAAACAAAAATGGAATAATAAACCACAGTAAAAAATAAATAAAT
The DNA here is from genome assembly GCF_964270905.1 of Leucopleurus acutus. Classification (NCBI taxonomy): domain Eukaryota; kingdom Metazoa; phylum Chordata; class Mammalia; order Artiodactyla; family Delphinidae; genus Leucopleurus; species Leucopleurus acutus. The sequence continues at coordinate 27,307,790 of NC_139152.1, read as the reverse complement.
AAAGTTCACTTGCTCCAAATACATCCTCCAAATCACTCCTATTAATAAACCAGAGGGCTTCCCTGGTGGCGCAGTGGTTGAGAGTCCGCCTGCCGATGCAGTGGACACGGGTTCATGCCCCGGTCCGGGAAGATCCCACATGCCGCGGAGCAGCTAGGCGCGTGAGCCATGGCCACTGAGCCTGCGCGTCCGGAGCCTGTGCTCTGCAACAGGAGAGGCCACAACAGTGAGAGGCCCGCGTACCACACACACACACAAAAAAACAAAAACGAAAGCAATAAACCAGAGCTACTTAGATTATTGCAAAGAGCAAAACTATGACGCATAGGTAAGGTTTTAATAGTGCCATATGGTCTTACATGACCCTAGTGTAACAGACATTGGTTCTTCCTGTCAATTTACTGTGGTAAATCAGAGCCTGCAGAATCTCGCTCTATTCCACCAAGTGCTAGTTTAAGCTGTAATAACTGGGGTAAAATCGGACAGCCACACTGCAGGCACATGGACCTCACTGAACAAGGAATAAAAACTTCCATTCAAGTCCTATAGATCCAATGCAACACTAACCCATACTTTTTAGGGCCTGTTCCTACTGGAAATACCTCATTAAAAACATATAATTATTTTTCGTACTGGCAGTGGACTCTGCCACAGGTAACATCCCTTCAGCAGACTGGCCCAAATGCTCACATTACATCCTATCTGCTCTTAGAACAATTTTGCTTAAAATGCCATACATTACATCTCTCCTTAGAGTCAACCTTCAAGTTTTGCATCAAAAGATGACTTTGAATCTGTTAACGCTGGAAGAGTGAAAGAAAACTGATTTGGAAAAATATATTGAAAAAAGTTGATATGGAAAAACTGCATGTTTTGTGTATGGAGAGGAGGAATACAAACAGTGGGTTACCAAAATAGTGAGGATCAGAGGACTCAGTCTTTGGAATACTGACCCATTCGGGGCTTCCCAAAGCTACCCCCAAATCTGAGGATACAGGCTCTGGCATGCACTATGGATAGGGGTCAGGGCTCCATTCCCTCCTTTTATTATGCAGTCACTGGACATGGCCCTGGGAATCTGCAAACATGCTATTGAATCAACTTGCCATGAGAAACAAAAAAATTTTCAATGGAAATAAATCATTCTAGGAAAGATTACTATAATTTAAGATATCAAAGGTATTAAAAATCCTACTTCTGAGGGGGAGATGTTGAAGTTTAAATATTTATGACTCAAGTTCCCATAATTGATTAAGAACAGAAACTACTTTTCTCTAGAACTTGTTAGTAAATATAGTCTCACAAATGAGGGACACTGCAGTTTTGTACTTGGTCACAATTTCCAGAAGATCTTAAAGTATTTCTAAGCTATGATTCATTACATAAATAATGCACCCTACAAATAACTATTGAAATCACCTAATGGGAAACCATTCCCAAATATTACACTAGAATGAATGGAAATATTTGGCTTCAAGGATGAAAGTGAAGTTATACATACTGTTTAATTATATACAGACTTTTGGTGATACATAAAAAATCCTTCTGATAAAATTTTTTTAAAATTCTATTTAAGTCAGTGATGGGAATTCTAAGAAAAAACAATTGAGTGTCATATAAATAGAAAAGCAACTTATGTGAGCTTTTTTTTATCTTTAAGTGAGAAATATACATTTCGGCTACCTTTGTGAACCATCAGGACTAAAGAATATAAAATTATAGCTAATAAATACGAATGGAAATTTAGCATGAATTTTGTTATTGCCAGTATCTCTTCACAATCCTAGTACAGTACAGGGGTATGGGGAGAGGGGAAACAGGGACTGAATGGATACAGAAGACCCACATTAAATAAAATGGGTCATAAAGAAGAGATGGGACAGGCCCACAGGAGTTAAATTCAAGCATATGAAGTGAGAAGCAAAGAAACAGAGACAACTTCCTGCGTTTCCAACCCAGATATCTAGTGACCAATGGAATGACCCCAAGGAGTAACAATACACAGAGTGACATACGTAGATACGCAGGAAATGAGATCTACACAGCACACAATGTGATGAGAAGGCTGGGGCACAGAGCACTGCACACAGGTAATATATAATATAATATAATATAATATGAATGAGAATTCATATTAGGGCAAGATTAGCATTTTAAAAATTCACTCTTTCTAAAGGCCTACCAAACCTAATGGAATAAAATACTCTATTTTTTATTTTAAAATCTGTAACTATCATACTTTTTTAAAAACCAGCTTTCTTCTCCCCCCTGCCTTCTCCCATTGTAAGTTAGCTCTTACCTGCCTCCTTCAAAGCGACTGATGAGATCTGATATCTTACTGGGTTTTTCTTTTGAGACACAAGAAGCAGAGGCAGGTTTAACTTCCTCCATCCTTGGTTTTGCACTAGATAAAGCTTTATGCCTGGGGGTTTGGTGTATATTGGACGAAGGTGAATTCTGCAGGTGTAGTGGCTTTGGAGGCACTGTAGAAAAAGAATTAATAGAATTCAGTATTTCACTGATATTTGTTCCTTAACAAAAGAATTCTGGTGTCCTGGGTGTAAAAATCTTTACCATTATCAACCTTTTGTAAAGGGGTCTGTCAAATTTGTACTGAACCTTAACCAAGAGACCTTTATCTATCTTGGATATTTACTCTGTGTCCTGTAGAAATCCCATCTCCAAGATTCAAGTGGTTCTTTTAATTTTAAGTGACTTTAAATATGCCTTTATTAAACATCTATGGATCTACATATGGCTATGACATTCCAAACTCTATTAGAGATAACATAGCAGTTATTTATCTACACAGAGAAAGGAAAGCACTAAATTTGAAACTAATTCCTAGACATACATTGCTTGCTATAAAACAGATTTTCTAATAACAGGGTGATAACAGATATAGCAGAAACCAGAGCTAGTAGGTTAGACATAAAAGCCAACAAAAAACCCAACGAACAACAGTAATATAATATTGCACTACTTAGAGCATCTTCCCAGTTAAAAGCACCTTATCTCATTTGACCTTGGATGAAATTTTTTCTTTACAGTCCTCTGAGGTAGATCATTATTTGCCTCCTATGTCTATGAAGTCTTAGAGAGCTTAAGTGATTGGCCTGGCGTAACAAGGTTGATCATATTTCATAACTGGTACCCAGACTCTAGCTCCTTCCATTATTAGCACTGCTCCTCATAATACATCTGCAAAAGGTGGTTATAGAAGTTCTATTACTATTGTCTGCTACATTAATAGTTGCCTAGCATTAATATACCACAAATCATTTGGTTACTAATAAGTCCTCCACTCAATTAATAGAATAGTAACAGATTATTTCCAAAATACTAAAATCTACAGGTTTTCCCTAACAGATGAGAAATTCTGTAGATGAGAAAATATAATATGTCACAAATGTTTAATCAGTACAGGAATTACTTCAATTTTGAAAACCAACACAGTATCATTTTTCTCTTCAATTAACATTCTGGGTAAAAGAATATATAACTATACATGTTTTAACAAATCAAATAGAATCATCTCCTTTTTTCTTTTTTAAACCCTTTTCCTAAATTCTGGAAAAAGGGTGGGGAATCATGTCTTCTTCTAATTACATGCTCCATTTTCCCAGAGCTGTTTACCCTGGTTTTCAGTAATCTCATCTCCTTTATGAACTTAGCTAGCTGACAGCTGCCTGATGCTCACTGGCCCAGATTTCATCATTTCTGTGCCAGTTATCAATTCTTACAGAGAAGGGAGAAAAAAACATATACACACACACATATATACATATGTGTGTGTGTATCTATCTATCTATCTATATATATATATAAACACAATGACCTACAGGTATAACAATTTACCTCTTTCCCTGTCAACACAAACCAGAATAAAATTCTAGTGAAAAAATGAAATGCTTCTTTTTATGAAAATGATACTATTTTCCAAGACGTACTTGGGGGTGGGGGTGGGATGGTTAGTATAGTATCCATTGGAAAGGAAGAGGCTTACCCAAGTGTGACATTTGTTCATTTTAAGGAAAAAGTTCCTGTGTAGAACAAATATATACCAAATAGTAAACCAGGACAATATTCCACCACCCCCCAAATAGTTTTAATATTAGGAATAATTTCAATTTCCTAACTAGAATATTCAAAGAAGTGAATGTGTTCTTTATCATTCTGTGTGTAAAGATTGTTATAAAATAACTCTTCCATCTAGAGTTTACTCAGTGAACATTCCTTCTTTGATACTTGAAAGATGCAAATAAAATGATATGTATCAGCCAGTCAGTTTCTCAGAGATGACTCCACCGACTTTTCCCATCTCAATTATGCCTCTTTTAAACTGCATCATAGCACTGTGTACTTTTTCTCTAAAGTGCTTATAATAAATTATTATATAATTATTAAGTAGTAATAAGCAGCACTAAATAATAGATCAGCAATAAAATATTAAATACATTATAGATATAAAGCTTTCCACAAGTCTGGAGTCCTGTTAGGGTAAGGAATATGTTTGTTTTGATCATAACTATATTCACAGTAACTACCTGCACAGAGCTTGGCAAATTTGTGGACTACATGAAGAAACTAATGTGTCATCAAGGAGCTCATATTCTAATGGGAAGACAGTTTAAAGATGTTGATAAAGCAGAGCATGGGGTACACAGTTAATTTAGAGGCACAGAGGAGGCATCTATTTCAGCAAGAGAGACAATCCAAATGTGTATATTCACTGGTTTATGATACATTTAAAATAAAAGAGCACAAATGCTACATGGTATATGACAAAAATCCCAAGAGGGTCATGAATGGCTAAAGTGTCAGAAACACTGTCTTAGAGGAAAACAATGCGTACTCTGATGAAAAGACATAACTGACAAGTGAAAATGATTCTTTTCTCTTACTCTCATCATTTTTGATTTTTCTTTTACACTATGGAGGTCAACATTTCCAAATGCTCTCTGGACATCTCCTAGGTGTCCTATCAGCACCTCTGGTTCATTATGTCTGAAACTCTACTTACTACTTCTTCCCCCTGCAGCCCAAAGGATGTAAACAGAAAAAAGTGTTCAATCTAACCAATAATCAGAGAAATGCAAATTAAATCCACAATACCACTTCAGCCCCATCAGATTAACCAAAATTTCAAAATCTGACAATACCAAATGTCACTGAGGCTGTGAAGAAATGTGAACTAATACATTTTGAGAGGGATTATAAATTAATACAACAGCTAAGATCTCTCCCTCCCTCCCTTCTCGCTCTCTCATTCTCTCTCTCTCTCTCTACATATATATATATACACACACACACAAACTTACACGCATATATATATATTTCCAAAATATATATCATTGAGAAATTCTTACATAGGGTTTTTAATTTTTTTAAAGTTTTTTTTTGATCCCAACAAATATTTATTGAATACCTATTAAGTTCTGTGCACTTGACCATATCAATGAACAAAGGGAAAGATAAGAAACAAAAAAAATAATAAGTAAACCATGTATCAGAAGGTAGTAAATGCTAAGAGGAAAGGGGAGGGGCTAAAAGAACAACACAGGGGATCTGGAGTGTAGGGAGTGGGGGAAAAGGGCATACTGCAGTATTAAGTAGGGTGTTCAGAGTGGGCCTCTTTGAGAAATTCAGATTTGAACAAAGACTTAAAGAAGTTGAGGGAATTATTTGGGGAAGAGCATTCTACCAGGTGGAGTGAAAGCTAGAGACTAGTGCAGGGCAATGTGACTGGAGCCAAAGGAACAGGCAGAGCAGGTATTGAGGTCAGAGGGAGGGCCTGAGAAGGCAGAACCTGTGGAGTGCTGTAAGGATTTAAATTCCTGTAGAGTTCTGAGCTGAGGGATGATATGATATAGCTTAAATTCCAACAGGACCACACTGGCTGCTAGGTACAGAATGTAGGGAAGTAGGGTAGGATCAGGGTAGGAACAGGGAGAAGGGTTAGTGATGCTGAAAGCTCGGCTTCTGTGCACTGGTGCCGTATTGCATCTCAGAGACAGAGTTTTGGGTGAAGTATAAAAGAATCGCTTTATTGCTGTGCCGGGCAAAGGGGGCACAGAGGGCACCTGCCCCAAAAAGCTGTGTCCCAACCTAGGAGGATTTGACGAGGAGTTTTATAGCAATGGGTCAAGGGTGGGATTGCTGATAAGATTAGGGTGTGTGCAGGGCCTGCACTCCTCTAATCTGGTCTCAGGTAATCTTGATGAGTTTCTCTGGTTCCTTTAATGCAGCCTCAGTTGGAATTCTCTGGTATGAAGAAAGCTGACATCTAAAAAAGCTTAAAGACATAGTTCTGTGTATCCCTTGAGGTGCAACCAGGACTTTTCCCCAAGGCTGCACTGTTGTTTCTTGGCTGCCTCTCCCTTGTCTTTGCATCCCTTCCCTTCCCGGATTAGCAAAGGATTAGCAACGGTTGGAATCTGTCCTTTGGAACACAGAGAAGGTCATGAAGGCTGGAGTCAAGAAATGGGGGACAGAAAGGCTTCAGTGCCCAGGAGCCCCACAGGGTCTTGCTTGGTTTCATTATGAGGTTACTATATAATGGTGTTTAAAATGAGGCAGTGAGAAATAGATTCCAGATATATTTTTAAATTAGTTTTCCCGGAAAAAAAAAAAAAAAAGTAGTTTTCCTGAGAGATTAAACGTGAGGTTTGAGAGAAAGAAAGAAGAATCAAGAATGACTCAGACATTTGGCCTGCCCAACTGGCAGGATGGAACTGTCATCAACTGACACAATAGGTAAAGCAATTTTGGGAGAGATCCGGTAGTCTAGTCAAGGACATGCTAAGTTTGAGATATCTAGATGACTATAAATAAAATGGGCTCTACTATAGCCAATTTTACGGATAGTAAATAAACCAAAAAATTTAACTATTCAGAAATTTCCAAGTATGCAAAATAATTATTGAGAATGAAAAAGAAACTAATTGCCACTGTCTACTGAAAGAAAAATGCATGAGGAAAAGTTATAAATTAAGTTTTATTCAGGGACCTTACTAAGGACTCAAGCCAGGGAGACAGCCTCTCAGCCCTGAAGAACTGCTCCAAAGAGGTAAGGGAAGAACCAAGATATATATGAACTTTTTTTTGCTGGGAAAAACATGTAATCAAGCACAGAATGATTACTGCTCATCACAAAGAATAGACAGACATCTCATGTTAATGATTTTAGTGCTTTTCTATGTAGGGAAGATTCAAGAATCTGGGGTCATTGAAATTTTTCCTTAGATAGGTATCTTAACTTTCTAGGGTATGGTATATCCAAGCAAAGAATGCTTCCTGTTTTTCTCCATCCTAAATTCCCCTCAGGGTGTGCAGTCGGTGGGTTATTAGCTTGATTCCTGTAGAATTGGAATGGCAGTGACACTTTTTTTCTTTATACCAGTTGAAGTTTGGGGACTACCATTTGTAACATATTATACTTTAAGAATGAAACATTACACATAGAATGCTTTACTTTAGAAGCAGATGAAATGAATTACTAAGTTGAGTAAATTGAGTGTATTTACTTAAATTCTTTGAACAATAATGTGGCTTTCAAAGTTGATGAAAATTTTTTAAACATTAAGGCTTAATGATTGAGAAGTGACACTATGTGGACTTTATCAAAATAATTAACTATGGAGAATGTTGTGGATCAAAGCCCCTAAGAGAAAAAGTACAACTATCTTTAATTGCTAAGAAGTTTCAATTATATAATACAGTATTATTGACTATAGCCACTATCTAAATCCTCAGGATTTATTTACTTATTGGTACTTAATAAACACAAAAACGTAAACTTGATGTTGTTCCAGACACATTACTACATAATCACCACTAATAAGTCAGTTCTCTCCTTTTAAACATCACCAAAATAAATTGTAACCATGATATTATCAGCACTCCACATGAGAAGCAAACACATACATAAGATTCAAGTATGAGCCATTTTAGGATCTAGATCAGAGTTTCTCAAAGTACTGACATTTCGGGTCAGATAATTCTTTGTTAGGGCAGTGGAAAAGGCTGGTCTGTGCATTGTAGGATGTTGAGTAGCATCCCTAGCCTCTACCCACCAAATGCCAGTAGCAACTCCCAAATGTTGTCGCAAGCAAAAAAGCCTCCAAGTAATACTCATGGGGTCAAGAGGGGTGCAACAGGCCTGCAAAATTATCTCCAGCTGAGAACTACTGATCTCGAATAACAGTCTTCAACTGAATGAAAATTCCATAATGGACCTTGAAGCCTCAACAGCCTCATCATGCATAACTTATAAGGGAGTTGCAAGGAAGTGGGCAGAAGGGTGTCAGTGCGATAATCCCGAACTCTGAGCAGGAAGTCTCCGCTAGCATCCCCTTCATTTCTCAGCCTCAGTCACCAAAATGGTCCTAAGGATTTGGAGAAATTAAAAGTAGCTTCTCTCTACTAGAGGGTGGGAAATACTATCTGTCAGCAATAAGTAGTGCTCAATCTATTCGGCAGCTGATCTGACAAAACCAAGATGTAGCCTCATTCCAGGACACTGCTCTCTTTATGGCACACAGTCTAAGTTTTAAACAAAGAACAGCCGAAACTAAAAGAGACATGATGATGGAGCAGGATTCATTCAGTAAGTATTACTGAAGGCCTGCTATGCTGTGTGCTAGGCACAGGGGATGTAGTAGTGTAAAAGGCAGAAAAAATAACCAACATGGATAAGTTACATATATACTACACCAATCTGTAATGAATGAGAAAAACCAAAGCAGGGATGATCAAATATGAGATTTAAGGGGTGATGGTGGGGTTAAAATTTTAGCTAGGGAGGCCAGGGAAGGGCCAAACAATGAGTGAGAATATTTTGAAAAAGAAGTATAAAGTACTCTATGTAGTTTATTTACTATCTGGAAATACTCTGTCGTTATGTAAAACTATATATATAAACCCATATTCAAGATAGGAAGTAATTATATATATTTAAATAGCAATACATTGACTTCAATATAACTACAAACAGCAAAGAGCAAGGTCAGTGTTTTCTCCCCTAAAGAATGGGATTATTTGGCACATGGCAGCTCAGAAAGGACACTGCTAGAATTTATCTCAATGAACTAAAAAAACAATGAAGTAATGCAATGCACCTTTCCAAAACAGTCTTTATAAATAATGAAATTCATGCTTTTGATCTGGGCAATTACATAAAATTGAACTGTATTTATTTCTTATATATATTTTTTACCTTATTTGAGGTCAGCTCAGGTCTAATGAGCAATATGGAATTTTGTATTATGCAAATAAAATGGCTTAAATCATGATCAGAAAAATTTCTATTTTCATATTCACAATGTTATAAGGAATATGGCCAAAGATTAAGGTTATAAACTCATGAATGAGCTAGTCATTTGAATCTCCAATTATCTGACCTTGTTTGATAGCCATATCCCATACCACCACCAATAGAGCTAGCAGTGAGAACAAAAAGAAAAATATCCCATAACCTGGAAGACTCCATTTTACCCCCATTAAAGATCTCTTTCAGAAATTCTTAAAACATAAGAACAAGAAAGAGACCAAAGTAAATACAAAATAATCCAAATAAAAATTGATTTTTCCAAAGTATAGTGATTCTGAAAATGTCTAGTATTGTTTCTTGGCTGAATGTTCAGCATTTGATATAAATGAAAATATATTAGAAAGAAACTACACATTAAGCCACAGTGTAGCATAGTTTTGTGTGTGTTACACTTCAAAAGGCCTTGCTCTCAATCATCAAAATTATAATTCTGTGCTTCTTAAAGTTAATACACAGTTTACTAGAAATTTATTTGTAAAAGAAAGTGGTCACTGAACAAAGCATTCAGAGATTTCCACCATATAATTTTTCCCCTTGTTGGATGCTCAACTCCTGGATAGAGGGACTCTTTTAATTTCTGTGGATGACTTTACTAGGAAGCCTGAAAAGCCCCAGTTCCTTAATATTGCAAAATCACATTCTTGCTAAGTATATTAAAGCACTGTTTTAGAACAATCTGTTTCACAGACCCTCTGACATCTAGCAAGTCATGATGACTTTCCGACACACACGTTAATTTGTTACATATGTATTATGCAAACAGTAAGTTAGGCTCTTGTACTATGTCACGCATAATGCATGAAGAGATCACATTTCCATTAAGGGGACATGTAAACAATTTATGTAACATGAAAAGAACCATAATAGAGAAATATATAAGGTGTTTTAGGAGTAGAAACCCCGCCTGAGTAGGTTCACAGACTGACTTTTCTCCTGAAAAAATAAATGCACCCAGTTCCTCCCATTTAGAGCTTAAAACTCTTTCTTAGTGATCATCATTCTTCTGTGTTGCCTTCATCAATGAAGAAAGCATGCAACCTGATCAAAAAAACCCGATCAGCATACCTTGTGGCTTTGGACTTGCAGCTGAGTGTTTTGCTGGAGTTTTCCCATTTATTCCCTGAGCCTCTTCATCAGATACATTCTGATCAATCAGTGTGGTTGTGCTGCTTTTCAAGCAAGGTGAAACTATAGTGATCTTTGGACAGGTACTGCTGCCTGGGAGAGTTCAAAAAGAAAGAACAGGTAAATGCAGAGGTGGAACATAACTACATCTCGGGACTTAATTTCTTCTGACCCCATAAAACAAAAACAGTCACAGTTATAAGAGTATGCATTGAAATAATTTTCCCACGTGTGCTGGCCTTGACAAAGAGTTTTCCTGAGAAAGATCTCATTCCACATGCTTGAGAAACCTTATAATACATGCTGACAGAGACTGCTGACTACTACACACACACACACACACACACACACACACACACTCTCTCTCTCTCTCTCTCTCTCTCTCTCTCCCCCCCCCCCGCCCCCCACCCCCCCCCCCGCCCCTTTCCTTGCAGGGCCATGGAAAGGGCAGAATGCAGCTGCTATGATGCAGGTGAAGGAGAGGACCAGAGGGCCCCAGCACTAATCTGTTAAAAGCGTTCCTTTCCAGCATCCAGTCAGTCACCAGTCATTGAGTGGTTCAAAAGAACAAAGCAGGAAAGCACGAACATGACAGCTGACCTAAAGACTCTAGAAGAATTGTTTGATTAAAAATGAAGAAATCACACACACACACACACACCATGACCCTCTTTCACTAGCTTACTCAGACTCCAAATCAACGTATTATTAATACCCATGTTTTCAAAAAAAAGAAAAGAATGACGAGAGTATGTAGATAATATTCATATTTAGTTACAACTCAAAAATCTTTGAAACACTGCAGTGCTTTAAAAAACTGAAATACATCATGAAGCATAGATGGAGAACAGATCAATTCTTAGTTCAATTTCTGACATAAGAAGTTAAATACTGAATTTCAGAGACTTTTAAAGAAATCATAAGCCAGTGTTTTCTCTTTAAACGCATGCTAAATTTTCCTTTCTTCTAGTTGACATGGTGATATTAACAACAGATTAGACCTGTTTAGGAGAAAATAAAATTTCTACCAGGAAATTCACTATCGTTAAATAAAAGTATGCCATTTAAGAAACTATCATTTGACTAAGAAACAGTTACATTTTTACAGAATCCAAATATTTAAAATGAGAACTATTAGAGATAAAAGGCCTTAATAATTATTCAAAACAAGAAAAGCTAATAAAACCCAATCAACTTTTTGTTGAGTAAAAAAATTCCCTTTTACTCCAATTGATTGGGTAATATTGATTAAAAACTACAATACTGCTTTATTTTCTGTTCTCCTCTTAAGATATATCTAGGTAAAACAAATTTTAGAAGATATTAATAGTTCCAAGTATTGTCTGAGAAGTTATTAGAGACCCAATGTTAAAACACATTAAATGAGTTTCATCAGACACCCTTCTGCTAAAATGGGCTGCCAACTAAATAAAGCATTGTTTAGCCAAATAAAGGCCTTGAATGCAAGATTTAAGGAACATTTGACAGCATATTATAAATTATAAACAGAAGAAATTATAAACAGAAGAAATAAAAGCGCAGTCTTTGAATGTGTGATCCTATCTACCTTCTTAGAAAAACCACATGAAGTAGGCAAAGCATATTCCTAAAATCCACAGTGTACCATCTAACCACTTAGCCTTTTAGGGGCATTAGGATGTTTGTTCCACAATGATCCCAAGAATGGCTTAGTATCTGAAAGGCCACCTGCTGGGGTCTAGTGAAGGATGGCCTTGGGGCAGAAACAGTGAAAAGCCACAGCCCAACTACAAATCAGAGGCAGAAACTGTAACTTGACAGTAAAATGAGACACTGTGAAAGCAAGAATGCAGCTTTAGAGATGATTTATAGCAACAAAAGTATAAAAGGGGGCAGCTAAGGGGTAAATGAGAAAACGAATTAAATTGAATCTTTAAAAAATAGATCACCACTGTAACATATTAAACGATGAAACTACTTTAATAATTAACCTATTTAGAAACAAAACATGTCTTGAATAAATAATAATTTTTAATTGAAAACTAGGCACTTAATTTCTGGATAGCAAGCTTGCAGGATCTGATGGGTTTACAAGATCATATTTATTAGATAACAACTCAGATGAATGTGATGAAATGCCTGCAGTAGGAGATCAAGTACACATCTATTTTCTTTTGAATCCATTAAAGTCATGATTACACATCTTTTGCCAGTGATAATAAATCCACAGCCAGAAACTTCATTTCAGATCATTATTTAAAACCCATCTCCGAACTTCAGCCATTATCACAAGGTATGAAAATATGGTGAAAGACACAGAAAACACATTCTTAAAAGGTTGTTAAAAAAAAAAAAAAGCAAAGACAAATATGCAACAGAGACCATGCAAAGCCCAAAATCTTTACTATTATTTACTATCTGGTCCTTTACAGGAAAAGTTTGCTGACCATGGTCTAGGTCAAACACATAATGGTAAAGGAAGTTTGACTAAAATTAGGCAGCACCATTTCATGAAATCATCTTTTAACATCCTGGATATTAGCAACACAGAGGAATACTTCTTTTTGCTTGTTTATGACTGACTCAGCCTATTCACATTTGGAGACAGTCCTTATTTGGGTACCAGTTGCATAACAGGTACTTGAAACCAAAATTGTAACCAGATGGTCTACCTATTCAAGAAATTTTATATTATAGAGGCTTTCAGATTCCAATTTACCGAGAACCAGTATGAGTGATTAAACACGTATCTCTGGGCACAGATACAACCAGTTACATTATGTTAGCATAGGGAGAGGGGTCCTATTTACTGTCTCTTCTTGAGGATTGGTAGTCTATTTAGGTACTGGTCTTAACCATTTTGCATTTCTCTGTCTTATGCTTGCTGGGTCATATCTCCTGTAAGAACTGCCTAGACAGATGTAACTGCAGGGTATCCTCAGATATTCTCAGTTAATCCAGCCTCATCTTTGACTGCATAAACCTCCCTGTTCCAACTGGAGAGGTTCCCACTATGGCTTAACTTTCATTTACGTGTCTTTTGCATAGTACTTGTGAGTGGCAGATAATCTCTCTGACTGGTTAGGGTAACTCTGTCTTCTATTTGCAACATTTTGTGTTGGGTTTTGCCAACTTATTCTTGAATGGCTCTTTCACAAATTAAGGTTGGATTTACTCCAAAGCAAAGTCCGTTCACTTCTTGATTCTTCAGGCCTGATCTCTTGTCATGGTATCCATGACCTCAGATCACATCTTTATGGCCATGTCTATAGTGCCTCACCCAACCATAATATCTCTCCCAACTGCACCAAGTCTCTAGCCCAGAAGATCTCCATGGACTCCACCCCTCAGGACAAGAGGATCTCTTGATTTAAGAGCACAGAGTAGTTTTCTAAGAGAAACAATCTTCCTAGGTGTATATTGTCCAGAAGAAAAGAGATACTTAAAAAAGAAAAAAAAAAACAACAATATTTTGAAATAATCTTAAATTTACAGAAGAGTTGTGCCCAGGCTCTTAGGTCAGCATCTTATGTAACTACAGTATGTTATCAAAACTAAAAATTTAATATTGGTACAATACTAGGCCACAGATTTCATTCAGATTTCACCATTTTTTTCACTAACATTCTTTTTCTGTCACAGGATCCAAACCAAGATATCATGTTGCATTTAGTTCTCCAATCTGTGAGAGTTACTGAGTCTTTGCTCATCTTTCATGACCCTGGCAGTTTTGAAGAGTACTGGTAAGTATTTTGTAGAATGTCCCTCAAACTGGGTTTCTCTGATGTTTTCTCACGATTAGACTGGGTTTACATGTTTGGGGGAAGAACATCACAGAGGTGATGTACCCATCTCACTGCATTACATCACTGCATGATACCAACATGATTATCATGTGGTATTAACCTTGGTCACTGAGTAAGGTGATGTCTGACAAGTTTCTACACTGGAAAATATTCTATTTATAAGACATTTTTCAACAGTCTTCTCCTATCATCCCTTCAAAGTCTCCCCACCTGTCCCACAGTTCTGGATATGGGTCATATCTCCCATGTGCTATTTAAAATGCCTGGATTAAGAGATCAATTGCACTTTTTAAAAAAGCAATTAAAATTATAAAACTCATGGTTCACAACTCATTTGTCAATGAGGAACAAATCCTGAGCAAGGAAATTTATTTCAGAAAACAACTTCAGTTTCCCAAACTTCAAGACCTCAATAATAAAATCCATACCCACGTCCACTCCACCCTGCCAAATAATAAGCAAACCACAAAGGATCTTAAGAAGAAAATATGATGGACAGTTTAAGAAATTTCCTTGGACCTAGAAAATCTAATTCTAGGAATCTAATCTACAGAAACAATCGTGTGTGTGTAGAAGTATATGCATATGGACAGTCAATGCAACATATGCAGCTGTGAAAAACAGAAAAACAAAAATAAGACTGGGAAGATTTCCAAGATATTATTAAATAAAAGACAAAAAACTAGAAAAATATGTACAATATGATCCCACTTTAAAAAAAGAAATAACATACATACAAACGTGTATAACTGTACTGAAATGAATGTAAGGTAATATGGCAAGGGGACAGGGGTAGGGTGAGAGAATGAATGAGAACGTTTATGTTTTGCTGTCTATACAGCAATATCATTTAAATCTTTTATAATGAAAATGTACTTATTAATTACTTATATAAAAAAGAGAAAAATCGGGCTTCCCTGGTGGCGCAGTGGTTGAGAGTCCGCCTGCCGATGCAGGGGACGTGGGTTCGTGCCCCGGTCTGGGAGGATCCCACATGCCGCGGAGCGGCTGGGCCCGTGAGCCATGGCCGCTGAGCCTGCGCTCCACAACGGGAGAGGCCACAGCAGTGAGAGGCCCGCGTACCGCAAAAAAAAAAAAAAGAGAAAAATTTATGAAAGTCGCCAAGTATATGAACTACAAATTATTATTATTTTTTTGTTTGTTTTTTGTTTTTGCGGTACGCGGGCCTCTCACTGCTGTGGCGTCTCCCATTGCAGAGCACAGGCTCCGGACGGGCAGGCCCAGCGGCCATGGCTCACGGGCCCAGCCGCTCCGTGGCACGTGGGATCCTCCCGGACCGGGGCACGAACCTGTGTCCCCCGCATCGGCAGGCAGACTCTCAACCACTGCGCCACCAGGGAAGCCCTACAAATTATTTTTAAAAGTATATCCTTTACATGTGTACGCCAATGTTCATAGCAGCATTATTCATAATAGATAAGATGTGGAAGCAAACCAAGTATCTGTTGACGGATGAATGGATAAACACAAATATGGCATATACATACAATGGAATATTATTCAGTCTTAAAAAGGAAGGAAATTCTGATACATGCTATAACATGGATGGCCTTGAGGCCATTCTGCTAAGTGAAATAAGCCAGTTGAGAAACACAAATACCTTATGATTCCATTTAAATGAGGTACATAGAGTAGTCAAAATCAGAGACAGAAAGTAGAATAGTGGTTGCCAGGGACTGGAGGGATAGGAGAATGAAGTTATTGTTTTACAAAAGTTAAGTTTTACAAGATCAAAAGAGTTCTGTGGATGGATGATTGTCACAGTAGCACAACAATGTGAATGTACTTAATGCCAATGAACTGTACGCTTAAAATAGTTAAGATGGGGCTTCCCTGGTGGCGCAGTGGTTGAGAGTCCGCCAGGCAATGCAGGGGACGCGGGCTCGTGCCCCAGTCCGGGAGGATCCCACATACCGCGCAGTGGCTGGGCCCGTGAGCCATGGCCGCTGAGCCTGCGCGTCCGGAGCCTGTGCTCCGCAATGGGAGAGGCCACAACAGTGAGAGGCCCGTGTACCGCAAAAAAAAAAAAAAAAGTTAAGATGGTAAACTTTATATTATGCATTTTAACATAAAAATTTTAAGTAAAAAAGCATATCCCTTGCTTAATAAAACAAAAAGAAATACTAATATATTCAATTGCCTACTTAGCATCTCTACTAGTATGTCTAAGAACTAACTCACACCCAAATCTGACACCCTTGTCTCCCAACTCTCACTCAAAATTAACTGCCTTTACCATCCTCTCCATCTCAGTTAATGGCAACCTCATCTGCGCTTAGGACAAAAAGCTTGGAAGTGTCCTAAAGTCCTCTCCTTTTCTCTCAGACCCTACAGCCTATCCATCAAGAAATTCTGTTGACTCTACCGTCTACCACTACCACCTGCTCAGCTACTATTCTGGCCTAAATTACCACAATCTTTGACTGGATTACAGCAAGACCTTCCACCTGGTCTCCCTGTGCCTACCCTTGTCCTCTGTATGTGTTTTCAAACAGGCCACAGAGACCCCTTTTAAAACCCAAGTCAGATCATGTCCCTCCTGTGCTTAAAATTCTTCCATGGCTCCACATTTCACTCACAGTTTAACGACTCAACTCTTCACAGTGGCTGACAGGCTCTACATGATCTGACCTTAGTTCCCTTGCCACTGACCTCATTGCCTAGTATTGCCCCCTTGCTCACTCCATGCTAGTCATACTGGTTCCCTGCTATTCCTCCAACAGGCCAAGCATGCTTTACAGCCTTTGGTCTAGCTGTTTTCTGCTGGAATGCTCTTCCCCCAGATAACTGCTTTCTCCTCACATCTTGGCTCAAATTGCATCTTGTCAACATGGGCTACCCTGACCACTCCATCTAGTATTACTGTTACTCACAGGGTTTCCCGCCCCCCACCCCATAGCCTTTATCACCTTCTAAAAGACTACGTTATTTATTTTCTTAATTGTCTGTCTCCCCTGGTTAGAATGTAAGCCCTGGGAACATCTCAGGAATACCACCTGCCACATAAGTAGAGGCTCAGTAAATAATTGTTGAAGAAATGAATTCTAGATACTTCAGGAAAGTTTCTCTTCATTTGCTTACATTCTCATTTTCTATTTCATGAGAGGTGCTTTCTAAATTCCAACAATAAAGGAGACATGTAGCTGTTTGAGAGCTTAATCTATACAAAATTTCAAACATTTCCATTCTTAGGTAAATTTTTAAACATTCTAGGTTATTTATACACAAATTCTAAATATCGTGGGGGAAAAAAAAACAACAAAAAACTTTACCCAAGTAAACTTCCTCACAACCCAGCAGATTTCTAAACATCTGGAATTGTAGAACTATCCAGATGTTTGTCTCGATAAAAAAAGTAGCAGCCAAAAATCCCAGCAACTGACTGAAATATTTTTATTTATTATAATCTGTAATTTTATTTACATTTATTAGAGTCACTAACTCAAATGCACTATGGCTGCCAATGTTTCAGACTCAGCATCTGATGCTACCTAAAATTATAATATAGTACAGAGTTATACTGTCAGGAAAAGCAGATTGCTTTAGGTCTTTGAAGTTCAAAAGTAATATGAACTCAAAATAAGCCTTGAAGGTAGGTGACTGTAGATATTCATTATTTTTAAAGGTCCCATTGCTGTATGATAAAATAAAATATGTAAAAAGGCAACTGTTACTATTGTATCTAAGGTATATGCAACAACATATGTAATGAGATAAGACAAATGCAGCCTCTAAAAACACAAAAGTCATTTGTTTTTAAACTAGAAATATTTTATTTTCCTGAAACATGCTCCATAATTTTATTGAAATTTTTGCTACTCAAAAGTAGTGAAAAGGATAGTAAAATTTCTAAAGAATGCTACTGTGACTGAAGAATGCTATTGCGACTGATCCTTTCAAAGGTAAAATCTATTAGATGAACTGAAACACATCTCACTAAGATTGTCAAAATTCCAGTTTTGAGTAGGAGCTCACAGATGAGGCCCACAGCCATAGTACCTGTTATGTATTAATATATGTATGTACAGCAGACTATGTATATCACTACAATTCAACCATGGGTTCTAGGGGTCTGAATCCCTGCTCCCCACTTTCAGAGTGACCATTCATTAGGTGCCATGAGTCCCCGCATAGAAAGTGTTGAAAGTGCACATTCCACGATGCCTTCTGGGTTGGTGTTGGGCCTGGTTGGTCAGTGTGTTTTGCTGTGCCTTGGCATGGTGTTATTTTTAGGTAGAGACCAAACTTCCTCTGCATACCCCTGCGCAGGGAAGGGAGCTGGTGGCAGCTCTTCCTCCCCCCAACCATACACCGATGGAGATTCCCCTTTCGGCTATAGTTAACTAAGAATGTTGGTCAAGATTACAGAAAAGTTCTTGCCATTTAAAGCACAAAATATTACTCTATGCCTGCAGCCATGACCAGAAGGGAAGGTGGGAGTAAAGAGAAACCACAATCAATTACATGCTGCTTCTTCTGCCTGCTTGCAAAGGGCGGTTCTAGTTGACACCATCTGAGTTGGAGAGGTTCATAGCCTGCTGTGCTTTACCCGATAAACTGATGCCAATTTATAATAACACCCATTTCTTGGTTCCTTCTTTTTTATAACCAAGTGGAAGAAACTGGGCCCTAGATTTATCAAAAGAACCTGCATTACTGCTGTACTGACAATGAGAAATATCCCTGAGAAGCTGCCCATCCATGTAATCAAGTAAGTGCTGTTTTGAAGTCATCCAACTTTTTGCCAGAGCCTAAGGTTCACAACAGTTTTAAGTTTTGAAATCTATGAACATACATGCTATAAAAGATCTCTAAGTATATTAATGTGCATATGGGCCTGCTAACTGGTGTTAGATTTCCCCAATATGATCATCTGTATCAAAAAGTCAGCTCAGGGACTTCCCTGGTGGTGCAATGGTTAAGAATCCACCTGCCAATGCAGGGGACACAGGTTCAATCCCTGGTCCAGGAGGATCCCACATGCCATGGAGCAACTAAGCCCACGTGCCACAACTACTGAACCTGCACTCTAGAGCCCGTGAGCCACAACTACTGAAAGCCTGCGTGCCTAGAGCCTGTGCTCTGCAACAAGAGGAGCCACTGCAGTGAGAAGCCCATGCACCGTGATGAAGAGTAGCCCCCGTTCGCCACAACTAGAGAAAG
Organism: Leucopleurus acutus; assembly: GCF_964270905.1. Classification (NCBI taxonomy): domain Eukaryota; kingdom Metazoa; phylum Chordata; class Mammalia; order Artiodactyla; family Delphinidae; genus Leucopleurus; species Leucopleurus acutus. The sequence continues at coordinate 27,288,365 of NC_139152.1, read as the reverse complement.
CCCACACACAACAACGAAGACCCAACACAGCTAAATAAATAAATAAATAAATAAATACATAAATAAATGTCCGGGGGAGGGGAGTCAGTTCAGATGCTGCACATATGCACACCTAGGCAGCTTTCCTTGATCCCCAGAAGCATAACACTTGGCTGTTTCCAGGTCAGTTGTACTAGTAATTGTATATACTAAATATATCCTTAGGGCAATATAAACATTCTTCAGGGCATGTCGGTCATATAACTCTAATTTGCCTAAATTCAAATCCTGGCTTCACCGTTTAATAGCTGATTGACTTACTTCAATTTCCTGATCTGTAAATGAGAATTCATAGGATTCATAACAGTACCCCTCTCATAAGGCTGTTGTGAGGATTATGATTTAATTAATTCTAGTCAAAGTACTAAAGCAGTAGCTGGCACACGGTAATTGCTATATAACTACTTGCTATTACTGTTACAACTTGTATAATACGCAATGCTGTATAATGCCCAATGCTGTATAATGCCAGGGTAGTGAATCAGGGGACCAGATCTTTACTCTCTCCTCCCTCCAGCCTCTTAAGAACCCTACCTTTTGCCTCCTTCTATGCCCGCCCTATCTGCTTATATTTGCCCTTACCATTGCCTAAATTATGATTTACTACCACCCAGCACTTGCTCATGCTGGTTTACTCTCTTAGCAGCTGCCATTTGCTTCAGTGCCTCTGCTACTTTCAGGGATTCCCAATAGGTCATTTTGGATAAATTCCGGCCAATTAATGACTCTTTTGCAAGTTAATACAATAATGAATTATTTACAAATATGTGGCCTGGTGCATTAAACATGGTAACAGTATTAGTAACGACAATGTGATGTCTGACTTTTTTTTTTTGGCCACACTGCGCGGCTTGTGGGATCTTAGTTTCCTGACCAGGGACTGAACCCGAGTCCTCAGCAGTGAAAGCGCAGGGTCCTAACCACTGGACCGCCAGGGAATTCCCTAATGCCTGCCATTTGACGTGGAGTAGAATTTACTACAGACCATTTTAATCCCAAACAATTTATAATGATTCTTCACCCTTTACCATGATTGTAAATATGTGTCCTGGATTCCATAACTTTTTTCATTTTTCCTCTATTTGACATTTCTTCATTTAATATGAGGCACAATTGCTGGTTTTTAAACAATTAATCATTTTCTGAAAAGCACATTTAAGTGCTTATGACCACTTAAACTCAGTATTTAATAGCTCTCTTCTTTATGCTTCCAAAGTACAAACTGTTTTTGTAAGCTCTGAGAATATCCAATAATCAACTGCAAAATGAGTAAGAAAACTTATCAAGCTTCCACTTTATTCTATTCTTTCTTTTTTTCTTTTTGTTCCTCCTTACATGTACTGAGTGATAACTCCCTAATTAAAAGTGCCAGGTACTCTGCTAATTACTGGGGACAGGAGGACAAATAAAACATAATCCTTACCCTCAGGTAATTCCTAGAGATATGCACAATTCCATAGGTGTCAGTCCCCCTGCCCCCAACCCCTAAGCAACTGCACTATTCACCCTATCAGCAATGGCAGAGGGTGAAGAGGAGAGGAATGGATCTGAGGCTTACTGAGGAAAGAATCAGTAAGGGAGTGGCTTAAGAAGGAAGGGACAAGGAGGAGGAAAGGATAACACTTACTTAGGCTTCTGACTAACATGACAGGGAAACAGTGCCTTTCACTTTAAGAATGCAAGAAGATGGGGCTTCCCTGATGGCACAGTGGTTAAGAATCCACCTGCCAATGCAGGAGACACGGGTTCAAGCCCTGGTCTGGGAAGATCCCACATGCCGCGGAGCAACTAAGCCCGTGCGCCACAACTACTGAGCCTGCACTCTAGAACCCACGTGCCACAACTACTGAAGCCCAGGAGCTTAGAGCCCATGCTCTGCAACAAGAGAAGCTACCGCAATGAGCAGCCCGTGCACCGCAACGGAGTGGCCCCTGCTCACCACAAGTAGAGAAAGCCCACGCGCAGCAACGAAAACCCAACGCAGCCAAAAAAAAAAAAAAAAAAAGAATGCAAGAAGAATAGAGTTTTGAGTTTTGTGTGAGATATTTTAGGAGCCTGTGAGACTGTTCAGGATGAACAGTCTGCCCTGATGTTCGTTAGGTTTGGCCAATCTTAACGCTCCACTTGCCTCATTTTCCAATCTCCTTGTTAAAGTTTTCGGACATAATCCCTTTGATATTTTCTTTAAAATATCATTTTATTGACTATTAAGGGAGGGGGGAAAGCCTATTTGCCCCATGCAGGGCCAGCTGTAAGAGACTCTGACCCATTTTGTTGTTGTTTTTGGTCTCAGTAATTATGGGTTAAATCACCTGTCTTTCCTTCTATAAGAAGAACTGATTTCCTTAATTTTATTAATAACAGTAACAAATATCAGTTTCCCTGGAGGGAGGGAAAAGGCACTTATTGAGAGCACGGACAGGTTTCTGGGTGTTTGTGGGTTCCTTCAGGACTCCATAGGGCTCAGCAGTCCATTAAAGAGCCCAGGTGAAAACGTAAAATAGGTAGCTAGTGGGAAGCAGCTGCATAGCACAGGGAGATCAGCTCGGTGCTTGGTGACCACCTAGAGGGGTGGGATAGGGGGGGTGGGAGACGCAAGAGGGAAGAGATATGGGAACATATGTATATGTATAACTGATTCACTTTGTTATAAAGCATAAACTAACACACCATTGTAAAGCAATTATACTCCAATAAAGATGTAAAAAAAAAAGAGCCCAGGTGAAAAGTCACAGGAGTCTTCACAGCAGGTGTCACATGTGCTAGGACAACTTTCCCCAAAGTGTGTTCTATGAACAGGATTTCTCAATTCCCCCCTCCACCACCCCACCACAACCAACCAACCAACCATGATTCTATATGAAGTATTTGTGACCTGCCAAATTTGACAGTTTTATCTTGTAGACTCATGATGCCAATGGGCATACTAGAGGCCAATGCAGAGCACTACAGTAAAAAACAAAAACAAAAAACTATTTAACTTTGAACCCAGTATACATCCATGAAAGCTTTCCATCATTCATTACAAATTAACATCCCATGGAGCATGGAACACATTTTGGGACAAGTTGCCCCAGGGACTCCTCCCATTCTAACAACTGTTGCTTGGGCTACTTCCCGTATTTTCCCATCTCTACTGCTCCTGACTTCCCGATAATCATCTTGGCTGCCCTCATGACTGTGACTCTCAAATTATGAACTGAAACTCCAACCCGGCCTTGGCTTTTTAGACATGACCCTGCTGTCCCCAGCTTCAATGCTGCCCAATCCCATAATGTACTGACCACAAAAGCAGCATTAGGGGCAGACCCAGGATGCTTGAGTCCCGCACGTGGAGTCTAAAACTGGAGCAGCGCTCAGCTTAAAAAATCAGATGAAATTACATTCTGTAATCCTGCCAGTCTATACTTCCTCTCCATTCTCTCCACCTCCCTCTTCCTCTCACATGCATAATCCCACAGCCTAGCAGACAAACGCATGTAGTTTAGTAAACACAAAAAAATCTCCAAAGGGACTTTTTCTTTTCTTAAAGTGGTTATAAAACAGGATGTAAAGTATTACAATAATTAACAATGCAGAGAACAGTAATATGTAGAATAATGCAGGCAGTTTCATTTCATTGAGTCAAGTATCATAAGACCTCTGAATATAAAAGTACATCACTGGGGCTTCCCTGGTGGCTCAGGGGTTGGGAGTCCGCCTACCAGTGCAGGGGACACGGGTTCAAGCCCTGGTCCAGGAGGATCACACATGCTGCGGAGCAGCTAGGCCTGTGTGCCACAACTACTGAGCCTACGCTCTGGAGCCCGCGCTCCACAACTACTGAGCCCGCATACTGCAATACTGAAGCCTGCGTGCCTAGAGCCTGTGCTCCGCAACAGGAGAGGCCACCGCAATGAAAGGTCCGTGCACTGCAACAAAGAGTAGCCCCCACTCGCCGCAACTAGAGAAAGCCCACGGGCAGCAACAAAGACCCAACTCAGTAAAAAATAAATAAATAAATTTTAAAAAAAACCAAAAGGACATCACTGGCCTTTAATTTGGAGAGTGGCAAGCAGATACAACTGTTCCTTTGTTCTGTGACTTCCCTGTGTGTTTAAACCCCAAGATAAGGCAAAACATTTTATAAGAAGCTTGACTTTTTCCTAAAGACTTATAACCCACATACAACAGGGTATTAGGACAGACTGTGCTCCCTGAAAAAAACAATTTTTCAAAATAGCCTTTTCTTAACTGATTTGTTTTCTAGACATCAAGAGGAGTTTGTATAAATGCAGTGCAATGCATAGCTTCAGACAGGGATGCACTGATGCTAAGATGTCCTTCAGTAACACACACACACAAATATCTATCCTGAATGTCACAAAAAAATTAACCATCATAACTTGGGATTTCATAGTGCTTTAAAACATACACAATATACAACCAGTAAGCTTGCAAATGCTAGTACTGTTCTTACTACTAGTAGTAATAATGGTAGTAATAAAATCGAACAATATTGTTTATTCTGAGCCAAGTATGAGGTACGTGAAGTACTTTATATGCATTATTTCATTTGTTCCTTTCAAGAATCCTATGATAGGATAAAGTAAGGTAGGCATTTTAATGTCCATTATAAAGATGAGTCAACTGAGGTGGTGTTAAGTGACTAGGCTGGTGTTAGATGTCATATCTACATATAGTTTGTAAGTACCTTCGGGGCTGGGACCCTAGCTCATAATCCTTTGGCTTTCACTCAGCAGGTAACAAAGTGATTACATCTCTGTTATAGTATAGCTATCTGCCATGACTCTGTGCCTCTATTTCAGCAAACACTATGCAGCCAGGAGCTTCCAAATATCCAAGACATTAAAAAAAAAAATCATACGAGATTAAAAAAGAAGTATGAGATAAGAATGGGAATCTTATCTGGAGTCACTAAACAGCGTCCCAGACTTCCTTGCCTCCTCCCAGCTTTGAACCTCCTCCTCACTTGCTCTTCAGTTCTTCCAATTTCTGATCTCTTTGCTCTAGGATGAGTCTCTCCATTACAGACTCTTAGACATTCCCTCTGGAAACCAACGGGCATAGTCCCTTAGGTTCACTCCATGCTAGCCTAGTCCTACTTAGCTCTTGGCTACACGGCTGTCGCTTCTGCTAGACCTGACCCGGACCTCTTCAAGGAGAGGTCAGAAAGACCCCATGAGGCACTTTCACATGTCATACCATATTTCACCTTCAGCATCCATAAAAGGTATGTAGGACAGATATCTGCATATTATAGTTGAAGAAAGTAAGGTTGGTAAATAGTGATAAATCCAAGAGTCACACCAGGTTTTTGATTCCAAGGTCAGTGCTCTTTCCACTACAACTGATGGCCCTGTTGTCAGGCTTGTTTGTATTTTGCACTGGAAATGAGCTCATGATCTGGGGCTGTATTTCCAGTATTTCTGGGGCTGTGAGGACTCATCAGTATTTGCTCTGCTTGGCCAAAGACTCCACTCACCAGATACACTATAGTGATCTTAAATCCAAATGAATTGAATTGTTTTGAGAAACTAAACATACTCTTTAAATTGTTAATGACCCGCTAGCTGTCACAAAACCAAGTTTAAGAAATATTTTGAGTTTTTAAATAAAGTCTTAGAATCTACTCTAAGAAATTAAGATAATAATAAATGTCCTCAGGGAATCAGGTCTCTATTCCTTTCAAAAATTCTACTAAACCCAGCAATTACAACCTGCCACAGACCTAAAAGAACTAAAGTGCGTTTCTTCTTCATAGCTGGAATATGTGCCAACTTTTCTCCTACCCGAAGACTGGTTATAAGAGTAGGCTGGAGATAAAAGTAAAAAAGTTAAGAGTTGCATGTATGCATTAATTCAGTAAGCATTTATTTAGCACCTTGCTAAACTGTACAATATGGGGAATATAGCCAATATCTTATAACTATAAATGGAGTATAATCTTTAAAAACTGCAAATCACTATATTGTACACCTATAACTTATAATAATATTGTACTTCAACTATACTTCAATTAAAATGAAGGAAATGAAGAAAAATATTTAGCACCTTGCAAGAATCAGTTAACAGAATCAGTGCCAGGCCCTGTATAGGATCAGTAAAATCTTCAAACCGCTTTCAAGTAGGAAGATAAGAATGCCCTTCAATCAGGGAACTGCAAACTACAGCCTGTGAGTCCCTCAGAGATCTACAGTCCACAGTTCACAGGCCAAATCTGGTCCACCACTTATTTTTGTTAATGAAGTTTTATTGGAATACAGCCACATTCGTTCTCGTACATACTGCATATGATGTTTTTCGCTAGGTTGGCAGTTAAGTAGTTACAACAGAAATCATATGGCCCACAAAGCCTAAAATATTTATCATCTGGCCCTTTACAGAAAAGGTTTGCAGACCCTGACCTAAATAATCAAGGCAACAAACCATGGATTAGTACTATAAATGATACAATGTTATCACACTATTATTATAGCACTCTGTTATAATCCATTTGTACTTTAATTTTCCAGAATCAATCTTGGTTCTGTCGCCAGCTAGCAATGTGACCTTGGGCAAGGAAAACCCTCTAGGTTTCAGGGAACTCACTGGCAGCGTCATAGCACAATTGATCTAGCACAGCTGGGGTTACAGGTGACTCTGGGATGTATTTGGTAAATTAACAATGTTATAGGGTATAACCTTTAGTTTGTTATTGGTCTAAATCCCACATGCCTAGCATGCTAGTGATTCTTTTGTCTTCCAAATATTTTTCACAAGAACTATCTTCCCCAGCTACCTATTGCGTGTGAACAAATAAGCCAACAGGTCATGCTTCTTGGTCAGTGCTGCTCAACCATGAATCCCCTGTGGAGCTTTAAAAAAGAAAACTATAAATGCCTGGGCTGAAACCCAAGCCAATGAAATCACTATCTCTAGGGAGTGGGACCCAGGTATCAGTGTGTTTTAAAGCTTCCCAGGGGATTCCAATGTGCAGTTGAGATTGAGAACTACCATTCCTGGTATCCTGGTAACAGGCTTGGATCAAATTATTTTCAGTAGAAGCCATATAAAATAGATTTCATAATTTTAAGCTGTTAAACTAAAGTTCCACCGAATTTATATCATAAAATGGGGATTCCATGAAGACTCTGAAATTTTAATAGAAATGATTTAGGGTTGCAGCATCAACTGACTCCTGTTTAAGTCACAGCTAATAATTATATGCTGAGCGTGAGGCTCTCTTCAACATCTGGTTGATAAAGTTATCTGATTTTAGAATCTACTACTGAAAAAAAATAGACATCCCCTGGTTCATATGAAAAGCTACTAATTAGGAACCTTGAGAATTCAAAAGAGAGATTATTTCTGGCCGACGGAGAGTATGGCAAGCTTTGCTTTGAAAGAAGAGACTTCTGAAAACAATAAAATTAAAAATTTTATTGCCTTTATAAACTCTGAAAGAAATAAAAACAGATGTAAGAAATGAACTTGAAGGGCAAAAGTTAGTTTTTCTCCTAACAGCTATAGCCAACTCATTTATTCAAGATGTCTGGTTTATAAATTAACCAGAATCTTGGCTTTTGCTCTTCCTTTTACCCACTGCCAAACTATTTTCCATTTATTCACAGTAAATTTATCTGCAGGTCCAGAGAGAAGAAGAAAATCAAACTGGCCAAAATGTTTCATAAGGTTTGACAAGGATGTTGTTAAAACCACATAGAATTGTTTTTCATAATGTCAATCACAGCAACCAAGAATGGACTACTATTGCTCTTCATAAAGGGAAAAATACACCCTTTTCATAAGCAAATCCTTCCTGACCTAGCTCGACTTTCATTAATTTTGTATCTGCTTTTCTGGTTTATTTTTCTGAACTTGATTTCTCTAAACCTGGTTCCCAATGGCCAAAACATTCTAGCTTAACGCTCTCTATAAACTTAAGTTCTATGAGCTTCTGCCTACTTCACATTGCCTGTTTAAAATTACTGGCTGAGTTCTGCTTCTCAGCCCACTTTGTTTTGCAGTTATTGACACAGTTCATTCATTTTTCAAACCTAATTTGGCTTCATGGTAGTAATGGATAAAATGAACTCTACCGAGTAGGAAAATCTCTTTAGGGCCAGCCAGTCCTTCAACCTGAACTGCTATTTCAAATGCACCAATCCTATCACTGTAGTCCAAGGCCCAGATCAGCCAGGCCTGGGAAAGAAGGCTATGTTTATCTGGGAAGTGCATGCCCCCCCTCCCCACCCCCACCAGGAGAAAACAGGGTGGATTAGGAAAACTAGAGGTTGAAAGGTCAAAATTTTGACATGGTTATTTATTTACTTTGTGACCATGAGAAAGTTACTTAAGTTCCTCATAAATTAGAGAAATTTTTACTGCTCTAGTATCATTGCTTAGGCACAGTTCACAGGTAGATGCAGACCTTGATTATTGGTAGTTTTTAAAAAATCTGACAAGGTAGGTGGTTTTAGAAAAAGGACTTGGTGACAATCTCTAATCTATCCCAACTCTCCTTTTTATTTTGATATTAAGACAAACATTAATATAAATCTCATTTTACTAAAATTTAATATTTAACAGCTTACATGGATATTTGCTTTCCTTACTCGTTGCTGTGTAATCAGACCAGCAGGCCTCATATTTTTCCCCTGGCTACATTTCTAGACCAGGAGCACAATAGCATTTGTGTTTAGCTTCTAACAGTGTAGGGGATTGTTTCAAGTCATGCAAAACTTAAAAAGCAAATACTGATCTAGCTTATCGTTTATTTCCTATATATATTTTTTGGCTGACAGAGGAAGGAAATTAGGAAGAAAAATAATCCAATTTATCAAATATAACCATTTTTCTAATTCTGAGTTTTAAAACTGCATTACATAACTCATGTTTAGTTATGTCTAACATGACTGATCCTACAAAGAAAAAGTTTGTTTTATTCACTGAATGATGAAACCAATCTTATTACTCCCTTGCTTAAAATCCTTTAATGGGACTGCAAGATCCATAGGAAAAACTCTAATTTCCATACAGAACCCTTTACCATCAGACATAAGCCTGTAAATGCTTCATATCTATCTTCTCACAGCCATGCACCCCTAACGCTCTAGCCACATTCTGACCTTTGCGGTTCCTGTAATACATTATACTCTTTTCATGCCTGTATGGTTTTGCATATGTTGGTTCCCTTAGCTCAGTAAGGTATCTTTAAACACATTAATCTAGTTCCAATGTCACCTTTTTGAGGAAGTTTCCTTGAGTCAAATAAACAGTCAGTTGCTCCTCTTTTTCTGTTCTCCAAACACGCGTTTTGTACCTATACTATGACATTTGTCATGCAGTCACTGCTTTTACTGGTTTCCTACCCTTTCAAATCAAGTTTTACAAGAACTGTTAAAGAGGAAACATTTCTAGATTGTTACATTTTATTCTGTTTCCTTTCTTTTCCTATCATCCTCATAACAGGAGAGTTTCAAAGAATTAAATGTCTTAAACACAGGAGGGGAAAAAAAAGAAAAACAAAAAAGGGAGGGAGTATACCCTTAGACCAGAACAAAATATCTTAAATATTTTCTCTTCATCTTGCCACAATTTTCTCCATGCAAACTATTCCCCAAATTTCTTGGTCTCCCACTCAGAAACGTCTCCCATCTACTTCCTCTCTCAACACAACCCCGTAATACAAAACCAATTATGGAGCCCTCCACAGGCTGCATCTTCATCACCCATGCCCAGCCCACCCCCAAAACTTTGTCTCAGTTCTTTATAATTGGGATCAACTTGGCCTCTCAGACTTCATGGACAGATCAGAATGAGCAGGGAACACATTGAGGTCAGAGAATTAACAGGGTAGAGGCTGGCATCAGGACAGGCAGGGCCTTGCACGTCACTGAGAGGACACAGGCTTTTCCTCTGAGAGAGATGGGAATCCACTTAAAAGTTCCGAACAGAGGAGAGACAATTTCTGTTTTCCTTTTTTTTTTTGCGGTACACGGGCCTCCCACCGTTGCGGCCTCTCCCGCCGTGGAGCACAGGCTCCAGACGCGCAGGCTCAGCGGCCACGGCTCATGGGCCCAGCCGCTCCGCGGCACATGGGATCCTCCCGGACCGGGACACAAACCCGCATCCCCCGCATCAGCAGGCGGACTCCCAACCACTGCGCCATCAGGGAAGCCCTCTGTTTTCCATTTTTAAAGGAGCACTCAGGCTGCTGGGTGGAGAACAGACTCCAAGAGGCCAAAGGTGGATAGGAAGGTACTGGAATAATCCAAGGAAAAGTTGAGTGTGAACTGAACCAGGGTAGTAGCAATGGAGGCATTAAGACATGCTTAGTTTGATATCTTTCAAAGCAGGACTGATTGACAGATTGGATTGGCAGACTGGTAAGAGAAAAAAGATTCAGGAAAACTAAGGTTTTTGGTCGGAGCATAAGAAATAACTGTTGCTATATTATGACATGGAGACGACCAGGCTACAATGGCTTAGTGGTTTTTTTAAGAGGAGAAAGAGAGGTTTTCTCCAGGCCAAGTTTTAATATAACCATCATGTAGAATGACCAGCTTCCATGACTAACATTATTTTTCTTCTCAGAGGCGCTTTCCTTTGGTCTGCTTCAATATATGACCGACCAACTACAGACCCTGGGTCAATTAGCAGAGGAAAAACCCTTAGAAGGATCTGATCTAAACAGGGCTTAACAGGGATTGTGGGAGGAAATAAGTTTGAGAACATATTTAAATGAGGGTGAAGACCTTACAAATATATTTCAGACCAATAAAAATTAGCTTCCTATTTTATATATAAGAAATAGCACAGAGAGTAAAGATGACTACCAGAGGGTTGATCAGAAAGGTGGTAGCGATGGATAAGCCTATAACCACCTAGGAAAAGGCCTTTTTATTTTTTGAATGAATGGTATATGCCAGTGTCTAAGGAAACCTGTTCAAGTTTAAATCTTAATCTTGAATTAAAATTTAATTTACCTATACTTTGGATGAATATCAAATGAAGACCATGTTATCATCCCTGCAAAGACTTAAGAATACTTCCCACTGAGTCATTCCTCACATTCCATTTTTCTCTTCAATTTTTATGTGAGTTTGTCTACAAGCATAAGTTTTAAAAAGGAAAGTTTCTTCAAGTCATAAAAAAAGATAAAATGTTTACAAATAACATGTACACTAAATGCACATATTTACAAACTTTCTTGGACAACTTAATAGCAATAAAATAACCCAGTAGTGTGTGCAGGAAGTGTTACATTACTGTCTTTTCAGTTTAAAAACCGTAAAAGGAACTTCTAAAGCCTACATTATTGTAGTGGCCACTCACTGTAGGGAGTTGTCCATTAGAGCAGAAAATTCGAGTAGCACTTCTCTCTCCAATTGGGGCTGCCTTTCAGGAAGGAATACTACTTCTCTCCAATCATCCCTAACTATTTAAAGGTGGAATGAGAAGGGACAGAATTGTTCTAGGGAAAGAGAGAACTCACTAAAGGAAAGTGAATTCATCCCTTTTGCAGCTTTTTTAAAAAGTTTCATATTTAGGGGCTTCCCTGGTGGCGCGGTGGTTGGGGGTCCGCCTGCCGATGCAGGGGACACGGGTTCGTGCCCCGGTCCGGGAGGATCCCGCGTGCCGCGGGTCAGCTGGGCCCGTGGGCCATGGCTGCTGGGCCTGCGCACCCGGAGCCTGTGCTCCGCAACTGGAGAGGCCACAGCAGTGAGAGGCCCGCGTACCGAAAAAAAAAAAAAAAAGTTTCATATTTGGAGTGTGATGGTAAACCACACAACACACAAACCTTGGGGAGATCACACAAACCTTGAACTTAGAACCCCTGCGAAGGAACTGAGGCTTCTTCCTGGATAATGGAGGGAGTCAAGGCAGACATGGGCTGGGCTACTCAATCTCTAGCAACTACTGGAACCGGGGAACAGAGCCAGTCAAGGCCTTCTAGCTGGGGGAGGGAGCCTCAGCTTCCCAGCTGCAGTACTGTGACTGGCCCCACCCCTGGCTTCCAAGCTCAGTGCAACTCCCGTCCCGTCTCCCCCCCCCCTGCCCCCCCCCCCCCCCCCCCCCCCGCCACCGTCCGCTGCCCCCCAGGCAAAAAGAAGGAAACAGTGACACCACAAGGAAGAGAATCTTGGTAACTATGAAGACTTGCCTGTTCTAAGTTTCAGTTCATTTTATTTAATTAACAGTGTAGACAGCAGGGTAGACATTCCTCAAGAAGGTTAATATCCATGCACAAACAATGGGAAAATAGCATCACAAAATGAACCCATTTCAGTTTTAAAAAATATTTTTAGCAGAAATTTCCTGTCACATGATTACATTTCTACCACACAGTATTTCATGCCTCTTTGAAAGAATCAACTTCTCATTAATATACTCTCTAGAATATTGTAGGAAAAAAACGGTGTCTTAATACCACTAACAACAACAACAAAATATCCATGCCTGTCTCTACGGTGTTATCTTATATTGAAAAATAAGTAATATTCACTGTTCTGAACTTTGCTGAAACAAGAAGACTGGGATGGTGGGGATGTGTGTGTGTGTTTGCTTGAACAGCACAGTATTCCATGCAGTAGTACTAGAAAAGGATTAGTAGTAAACATTTCTTAGCTTTGTTCACACCAGAAATGGAAGAAAAAACTTTTGCTTTCTTTGTCTGTATTCTCCCGTCAGTGACTAACTTTTCAAACTTCTAATGTTAGTAAGAATGAGTCAGAGAAACAGAACTATTAAATTTGTATTTCGCTAAACCCAGAAACAGCCTCCTGGAAGAAGCAGAAACTATGAATACAGTACATATTTTAACATTAAAGTTGAAAAAGAATGTGAACCTTATTCTTAACTTAAAACCAAACTCTGCAACTTTCATGTCCCTCAGCATGCTGTTATAAATTGACCCACAGAAACCGGGTGAAAAAAAAAAACAAAAACGAGAAAGATACACCAGAAAATGAAACTACTTACCTTGATCAGTGGACATGATTTCACACATACTGATAATTAGTTTACTTTGGTTTGATAAGAAAATATTTGGCTTTACTCTTTAGTTCACGTGATAAAATCTCACTCCTGGCTCTAAAGCCTCTCACAGCTTGCAGACCCACAGGTTAGCCAGGAGCTCTGATGGTGCACTGCTTACTTCAGGACCTTCTTAGACCTTCACTGCTCAAAGACAACCTCATGCATAATATGCCACACCTCCCCAGAGGAGGGCTGCTGCAGTGCTTTTCATGAGACCAACTTTATGAGGATGGAGAGAAAATAAACAACGGAGGCCCATGGAAGCAACAAATGCACTAGAAATACATTTGGGAATAGGACAGTTTATAAACTGAATAATTCCTTAACGATTAGTAATGCTCTAAAAAAGCCAACATGAAAACAGTTTGTTTCCACTTGAACTGGGTCCATGCTCTAGACCAAAGAGGTTACAGATTCAGGATTCACAGGCTTAAGATGTTAAAACGTCACTTTAAATTATTTCAAATGCTTTTTGTGCCACTTAATACTTTCCATTTTACCATAGTTCATTGATCTTAGTGCAGAGTGAATAACTACTACTCATAAATTCCCTAAGGAAGTCAAATCTTATGTTATTTCAGAGCACTGTTTACAATCACAATGAAGTAATGGGCTATAGACATCATGCTCACAGTTGAAAGTAGCCTCTCCAAACCCCTCCTTAGTGTGTCCAGATGCAGTGGTTCTCCCATACCAGATCATCACGATGGCATTTTAAAACACACACCGCCTAGTCCCATCCCAGGAGTTGAATTCAACCAATCTGTGGTACAACCCCAGAATCTGCACTTCTAACAAGCTCCCAGGTGACGCTGACACTGCTGGTCTGGGACTGCACTTCAGGGACCATACAAGGAGAACCACTGGGGCAGAGACTTCACACTCACTGGTGGCCTAAAGCTCTGGCTCAATTGCACCTGCTTAGGAACTGCTTAATGTCAGGGCAGGGGGGCAACACTCAAGATACAGTATTGGGGACTATGTATTATACATTCAGATAAGACACAGTAACATCCAACTGCATATCAGGAAATGGACTTATCAACTTAATTATTAATAAAATAAATTTGCATACTAGGCATGAATAGGTTTTAATCTAAAAAGTATAGACAATTAGAAAATGTAGAAAAGGAGTCAAAGAAAGAGAAGAAACCTGAATTGTCCTTTATGTCTGTCAGGAACTCCACCAGTGTTTAAAATTCACTGTGACAGGAAAACTATTAAAATTTGATTCCAAAGACCACTTAGCCTGGGCAAGTTTCAGTACCATAAAAAGCAGAATGTTTCCCTGTCATAAAAATGCACCAATTCTCTGCTTCCTGAATTTTGATAGCAATGTTTAAATTATAATCTCAGGTTAGGTTTCCAAAGAAATACCTTTTCTTTTTTTTTTTAACATCTTTATTAGAGTATAATTGCTTAATATTGTTGTCTTAGTTGCTGCTGTATAACAAAGTGAATCAGCTATACGATAACATATATCCCCATATCCCCCCTCTCTGGCATCTCCCTCCCACCCTCCCTATCCCACCCCTCTAGGTGGTCACAGAGAACTCAGCTGATCTCCCTGTGCTATATGGCTGCTTCCCACTAGCTACCTATTTTACATTTGGTAGTGTATATATGTCCATGCCACTCTCTCACTTCATCCCAGCTTACCCTTCCCCCTCCCCGTGTCCTGTCCTGCCCCTAGGTTTTTCAGAACCATTTTTTTTTAAGATTCCACATATATGGATTAGCATACAGTATTTGTTTCTCTCTTTCTGACTTACTTCACTCTGTATGACAGACTCTAGGTCCATCCACCTCAATACAAATAACTCAATTTTGTTTCTTTTTATGGCTGAGTAATATTCCATTGTATATACGTGCCACACCTTCTTTATCCATTCATCTGTCAATGGATACTTAGGTGGGTTCCATGTTCTGGCTATTGTAAATAGTGCTGCAATGAACACTGTGGTACATGTCTTTTTGAATGATGCTTTTCCCAGGGTATATGCCCAGTAGTGGGATTACTGTGTCATATGGTAGTTCTATTTTTAGTATTTTAAGGAACCTTCATACTGTTCTCCATAGTGACTGTATCAATTTACATTCCCACCAACAGTCCAAGAGGGTTCCCTTTTCTCCACACCCTCTCCAGCATTTATTGTTTGTAGATTTTTTGATGACAGCCATTCTGACCGGTGTGATGTCATACCTCATTGTAGTTTTGATTTTCATTTCTCTAACGATTAGTGATGTTGAACATCCTTTCATGTGTTTGTTGGCAATCTTCTTTGGTCTTCTTTGGAGAAATGTCTATTTAGGTCTTCTGCCCATTTTTGGATTGGGTTTTTCATTCTTTTGATATTGAGCTGCATGAGCTGCTTATATATTTTGGAGATTAATCCTTTGTCAGTTGCTCCGTTTGCAAATATTTTCAGCCATTCTGAGGGTTGTCTTTTCACCTTGTTTATGGTTGCCTTTGCTGTGCAAAAGCTTTGAAGTTTCATTAGGAGCCATTTGTTTATTTTTGTTTTTATTTCCATTTCTCTAGGAGGTGGGTCAAAAAGGATCCTGCTGTGATTCATGTCGTAGAGTGTTCTTCCTATGTTTTCCTCTCAGAGTTTAATAGTGTCTGGCCTTACATTTAGGTCTTTAATCCATTTTGAGTTTACTTTTGTATACAGTGTTAGGGAGTGTTCTAATTTCATGCTTTTACATGTAGCTGTCCAGTCTTCCCAGCACCACTTATTGAAGAGGCTGTGTCTTCTCCACTGTATATTCTTGCCTTCTTTATCAAAGATAAGGTGACCATATGAGTGTGGGTTTATCTCTCGGGTTTCTACCCTGTTCCACTGATCCATATTTCTGTTTTGATGCCAGTACCAAACTGTCTTGATTACTGTAGCTTTGTAGTATAGTCTGAAGTCAGGGAGCCTGATTCCTCCAGCTCTGTTTTTCTTTCTCAAGTTTGCTTTGGCTATTTGGGGTCTTTTATGTTTCCATACAAATTGTGAAATTTTTTGTTCTGGTTCTGTGAAAAATGACATTGGCAGTTTGACAGGGATTGCATTGAATCTGTAGATTGCTTTGGGTATTATAGTCATTTTCACAATGTTTGTTATTCCAATCGAAGATCATGGTATATCTCTCCATCTGTTTGTATCATCTTTAATTTCTTTCATCAATGTCTTATAGTTTTCTGCATACAGGTCTTTTGGCTCCTTAGGTAGATTTATTCCTAGGCATTTTATTCTTTTTGTTGCAATGGTAAATGGGAGTGTTTCCTTAATTTCTCTTTCAGATTTTCATCATTAGTGTATAGGAATGCAAGAGATTTCTGTGCATTAATTTTGTATCCTGCTACTTTACCAAATTCATTAATTAGTTCCAGTAGTTTTCTGGTAGCATCTTTAGGATTCTCTCTATATACAGTGTATCACGTCATCTGCAAACAGTGACAGTTTTTCTTCTTTTCCGATTTGGATTCCTTTTATTTCTTTTTCTTCTCTGACTGCTGTGGCTAAAACTTCCAAAACTATGTTACATAACAGTGGTGACAGTGGGCAACTTTGTCTTGTTCCTGATCTTAGTGGAAATGGTTTCATTTTTTCACCATTGAGAATGATGTTGGTTGTGGGTTTGTCATACATGGCCTTTATTATGTTGAGGTAAGTTCCCACTATGCCTATTTTCTAGAGGGTTTTTATCATAAGTGAGTGTAAAAAGCTTTTTCTGCATCTATGAGATTATATGATTTTGATCCTTCAATTTGTTAATGTAGTGTATCACATCAATTGGTCTGTGTATATTGAAGAATCCTTGCATTCCTGGGATAAACCCCACATGATCCTTTTAATGTGCTGTTGGATTCTGTTTGCTAGTATTTTGTTGAGGATTTTTGCATCTATGTTCATCAGTGATATGGGCCTGTAGTTTTCTTTTTTTGTAACATCTTTGTCTGATTTTGATATCAGGGTGATGGTGGCCTCGTAGAATGAGTTTGGGAGTGTTCCTCCCTCTGGTATATTTTGGAAGAGTTTGAGAAGGCTACGTGTTAGCTCTTCTCTAAAAGTTTGATAGAATTAGCCTGTGAAGCCATCTGGTCCTGGGCTTTTGTTTGTTGTAAGATTTTTAATCACAGTTTCAATTTCAGTGCTTGTGATTGGTCTGTTTATATTTTCTATTTCTTCCTGGTTCAGTCTTGGAAGGTTGTGCTTTTCTAAGAATTTGTCCATTTCTTCCAGGTTGTCCATTTTATTGTCACATAGTTGCTTTTAGTAATCTCTCATGATCCTTTGTATTTCTGCAGTGTCAGTTGTTACTTCTCCTTTTTCATTTCTAATTCTGTTGATTTGAGTCTTCTCCCTTTTTTTTTTTGATGAGTCTGGCTAATGTTTTATCATTTTTGTTTATCTTCTCAAAGAACCAGCTTTTAGTTTTATTGATCTTTGCTATCATTTCCTTCATTTATTTCTGATCTGATCTTTATGATTTCATTCCTTCTGCTAACTTTGGGAGTTTTTCGTTCTTCTTTCTCTAATTGCTTTAGGTGTGAACTTAGGTTATCTGAGATTCTTCTTGTTTCTTGAGGTAGACTTGTATTGCTATAAACTTCCGTCTTAGAACTGCTTTTGCTGCATTCCATAGGTTTATGGCCATCGTGTTTTCATTGTTATTTGTTTCCAGGTTGTATATATATATATTTTTTTTTGCAGTATGCGGGCCTCTCACTGTTGTGGCCTCTCCCGTTGCGGAGCACAGGCTCCGGACGCACAAGCTCAGCGGCCACGGCTCATGGGCTCAGCCGCTCTGTGCCATGTGGGATCTTCCCGGACCGGGGCACGAACCCGTGTCCCCTACATCGGCAGGCGGACTCTCAACCACAGCACCACCAGGGAAGCCCTCTAGGTATTTTTTGATTTCCTCTTTTATTTCTTCAGTGATCTCTTGGTTACTTAGTAGCATAGTATTTAGCCACCATGTGTTTGAATTTTTTACAGTTTTCTTCCTGTAATTGATATCTAGTCTCATAGCACTGTGGTCGGAAAAGATACTTGATACGATTTTCAATTTTCTTAACTTTACCAAGGCTTCATTTATGACCCAAGATATGATCTATCCTGGAGAATGTTTCATGAGCATTTGAGAGGAAAGTGTATTTTGTTGCTTTTGGATGGAATGTCCTATAAACATCAATTAAGTTCATCTTGTTTAATGTATCATTTAAAGCTTGTGTTTCCTTAATTATTTTCATTTTGGATGATCTGTGCATTGGTGAAATTGGGGTGTTAAATCCCCTACTATTATTGTGTTATTGTCAATTTCCTCTTTTATGGCTATTAGCCTTTTGCCTTATGTACTGAGGTGCTCCCATGTTGGATGCATAAATATTTACAATTGTCATATCTTCTTCTTGGATTGATCCCTTGATCATTATGTAGTGTCCTTCTTTGGCTCTTGTAATAGTCTTTATTTTAAAGTCTATTTTGTCTGATATGAGAATTGCTACTCCAGCTTTCTTTTGATTTCTATTTGCATGGAATATGTTTTTCCATCCCCTCACTTTCAGTCTATATGTGTCCCTAGGTCTGAAGTGGGTCTCTAGTAGAAAGCATATATATAGGTCTTGTTTTCGTATCCATTTAGCCAGTCTATGTCTTTCAGTTGGAGCATTTAATCCATTTACATTTAAGGTAATTATCGATATGTATGTTCCTATTACCATTTTCTTAATTGTTTTGGGTTTGTGATGTAGGTCTTTTCCTTCTCTTGTGTTTCCTGCCTAGAGAAGTTCCTTTAGCATTTGTTGTAAAGCTGGTTTGGTGGTGCTGAATTCTCTTAGCTTTTGCTTGTCTGTAAACGTTTTAATTTCTCCATGGAATCTGAATGAGATCCCTGCTGGGTAGAGTAATCTTGGTTGTAGGTTTTTCCCTTTCATTACTTTAAATATGTCCTGCCACTCCCATGTGCCTTGCAGAGTTTCTGCTGAGAGATCAGCTGTTAACCTTATGGGGATTCCCTTGTATGTTATTTGTTGCTTTTCCCTTCCTGCTTTTAATATGTTTTGTTTTTAATTTTTGATAGTTTGATTAATATGTGTCTTTGCGTGTTTCTCCTTGGATTGATCCTGTTGGGACTCTCTGTGCTTACTGCACTTGACTATTTCCTTTCCCGAAGTTTTCAACTATAATGTCTTCAAATATTTTCTCAGTCCCTTTCTTTTTCTCTTCTTCTGGGACCCCTATAATTCGAACGTTGGTGCATTTAATGTTGTCCCAGAGGTCTCTGAGACTGTCCTCAATTCTTTTTATTCTTTTTTCTTTATTCTGCTCTGCAGTAGTTATTTGCACTACTTTATCTTCCAGGTCACTTATCTGTTCTTCTGCCTCAGTTATTCTGCTATTGATTCTTTCTAGAGAGTTTTTAATTTCATTTGTTGTGTTGTTCATCATTGTTTGTTTGCTCTTTAGTTCTCCTAGGTCCTTTTTAAACGTTTCTTGTATTTCCTCCATTCTATTTCCAAGATTTTGGATCATCTTTACTGTCATTATTCTGAATTCTTTTTCAGGCAGACTATTTCCTCTTCATTTGTTTGGTCTGGTGAGTTTTTACCTTGTTCATTTGCTGCGTATTACTCTGTCTTCTCATTTTGCTTAACTTACTGTGTTTGGGGTCTTCTTTTCACAGGCTGCAGGTTCGTATTTCCCGTTGCTTTTGGTGTCTGCCCCCAGCGGATAAGGTTGGTTCACTGGGTTGTGTAGGCTTCCTGGGGAAGGCGACTGGTACCTGTGTTCTGGTGGATAAGGCTGGATTTTGTCTTTCTGGTGGGCAGGATCGCGTCCTGTGGTGTGTTTTGGGGTACCTGGAACTTAGTATGATTTTAGGCAGCCTCTCTGCTAATGGGTGGGGCTGTGTTCCTGTCTTGCTAGTTGTTTGGCATGGGGTGTCCAGCACTGGAGCTTGCTGGTCATTGAGTGGCGCTGGGTCTTAGCGTTGAGATGGAGATCTCTGGGAGAGCTCTCACCAATTGATATTACGTGGGGCCAGGAGGTCTCTGGTGGTCCAGTGTCCTGAACTTGGCTCTCCCACCTGAGCCTCAGGCCTGACACTCAGCTGGAGCACCAAGTCCCTGTCAGCCACATGGCATCTTGACCCCTAAGAAAGCTGCTCACTGGACGTACCACCACAGTGGGGATCTGAGGGGCTCGCTGGGAACAGGAAATGATGCCACTGCTCAGCCTCAGGCACCTGAGGGATGACCTGGATGCCCCAGGGGCACCGTCTAGGGCAGGGCAAGAAGAGCTCCCACACCAAGGGACGCCCCCCCACCCTCTTTTTTTTTATAGCTAACATTTACTTTGTGCCAGGTGCTCTGGTAAGCACTTTCCATGCAGCATTTCTTTAAATCCTCACTGTGAGGTAATAATTTATCACTATATTACATAAGAGAACACTTTCTTACAAAAGGAATAAATAATACAGGTAAGATAAGGAATAATAATTACCATTTTGTACAAGAGAAAACTAGGTTTAAGATGTTAAAAATCTTGGCCAGTAACACAAGTAAAATGATAACCTTTGAGAAATTCAATTCTCTTTTGCACAATATATTAAGATATAATGGAATCCACATTTGAATCTATATAGTGAAAACCAAAATATGATTTGCAGCTAGGAAGTGATAAGTAAAGTGAGAAATAAAATATCATTGACTCTCATTGTTCACTGTGGATAATCTGAAATTATATTTGGAATCTACCACAAACTTGTGACTAAATTTAAGCTACCCAATAGGAGCCACGGCACTTTATTATAAAGTTAAACAAGCATTTCCATATGACCCAGCAATGACACTCCTAAGTACTTACCCAAATGAAGTGAATACTTACATTCACACAAAAAGCTGTACATGCATGTTTACAGAGGCTTTATTCATAGTTATCAAAAGCTAGAAAATACCCAAATGACTTTCAATCAGTGAATGGATGAGCAAACTGTGGTAACTCCATACAATGGCGTAACACTCAAGAAATGAACTAAGGACACTTGCATGGGCATTAGAAGGAAGCCAATGTAAAAGGCTACATATATAAGATTCCACATGACATTCTGGAAAAGGCAAGCACACCGGGACAGAA